>NC_058379.1:50747558-51347558 GCF_018350175.1 Felis catus
CAAAATATCAGAACTTAAGTATTGCTTTTTTCCATATTTTAGGTTCAGATGAGCTCTTTACTTTTTTTAAGATGCACATAATTTTAATCCTTTTCTGAAGAGTCTCCAAAAAACCAGCAGCACTTTACAGAGTTAGCAATGTTTACCAATCAAGTAAGCACAATAACATACATATATAAAATAACTAACACAGACATATTAAAGTTCATGGACAATTTGTCTGAACTAGAATTCAGTTTCTGGAATTTCTAGAATTCACTTTTTTAAACTATAAAATATGGAAGAATTGAGTGGGGAATAAAGTACTGGCCAAAACTCAGACGTTATTACCAGATATCTTGGTTAAAATTCTTGTTCTGCCACTTATTAAACGTATGCCTTAAGTAACTTTTCTATATGTTAATCTTTCTGTATAAAATGGGACTAATTATAGAATCTAGTTGATAGAGTTCTGAAATGAAGTTAAGATATGAAAACCACTTAGATTTAGGTATTATTATTGTAGCTAATTCTAATATATATTCTTGATCTGTAACTTAATAATACTATAAATATATTCCAGATGGTGATTTTTCTTAGAAAATCTGAATTTTACAGTAACTGGAGGCTAATATTTGCACTTTCTGGAAGGAAAGCACCAAATGTATTCATGATTTCTACAACAAGAATTCATTATATTCTGTTGACCATAAATATATATAACTTTAAGTCAGTGATTACCAACCATGCAGAACAGTTAGATATCTTTGTTGAATATCCTCTCTCACTAATACTGGCTCTCTAGGGGAGAAATACTCAGTGATGAGGGGTGGGATCCAAGTCTTCTCATGAGAGTGGGATTTGGAGACGATTCTGGCACCTTCTCTACCGAACAAATGGTACCCATCTCTACCAAATAAAACCACCAACTATAATTGAGAATCCTTGCTTTAGGTCTATTTACAAACCCAACTGCAAGCAGACTATGTCCAAGCTATACCATCAATTGGCTAGTTTGCGAACAAGACCAAAATACAGTAAACAGATGTACTTTCCTCCTTTCGAAAGTATTTGGAGTAGGTGGAGAAGAAGCCACTGACATTACCCACTTGACAGGAAATAGTGGCTTTACAATTCACATGATGATGAGCTATGGCACTGTTAAAAATCCCCAGTCAGCACAGTGATTTCAGTATAACTTCTCACCAGACTGGTCAATATATTTGTTGCAATAACACTTCTTGATTAATATTTAATTTAATTATGCAGGTGCTCTGATCTGCCTAACACTCTACCCAATTGTCACAGTCTTTTCTATATTATCTGACATACTTCTGGGCAAATGGCCAACATCAATCATCCAACAAATGGTGATAGATCATCTAAGCGGAACCAGGTGCTACAATAAGCACTAGAGATGCAATTAGAAAAAAAAAAACCAGATATTGTGTCTCCCTTAAAGAATATACAGTCTTACTTGGGTGACAAGAAAGTTATTAGGCAATTAACATCCACTGTAGTAAGTACTGTGATAGGGGCATTTAAGTGAAGCACCTAATCCTATAAGAGGAGAGTGGTAAGTAAATCAGAAATGCCTTATGGAGGTGTTGGTGTCCAACCTGGAACTAAAAGATAGGGTTAAAAAGTACATTCGAGACAGAGGAGACAGTAATGCAGAATCTCTGAAGCACAAGGAAGCATATTATTTAGATAATCACCAGTAGTTAATTTCCTATGGCCTGCAGCATAGATTATAGAGCAAGGTGTGATAGGGTGTTTTTAGTGTCCACGTGTGAAAGTGTAGCTATTAATGGAGGTGAATGAATGAAAGTATTAAGTATTATTAATAAGTATTAATAAGTATTATTAAGAAAGTAGGGTTGATGAGATTTAAGGAAGGGAGAAATCTAATGGATCATCCAGATCTCTCTCTTGAACAGCTGAATGAAAGTTGGGGTCATTACTGAGATAAGGGCATTAGAATACAGGACAGGTTTGTGGAGAATGATTCAACTTTTGAAATGTTAAAAGATGCTTCCAAGCTGTAACAGAGAGGATATTCAATAGAATTAAGTACACAGGGCCAGAGCAAAAGAGAAAAGTCTGGGGTGGAAATATAGATTTGAGGTTATCAGGAGACAGACGGTGATTGAAGAGTTGGAGTATATAAATAAATCCTGACAAATATGGTATTTTAAGAAATAAGTAGAGGAGAGGATCCTGTGAAAAACAGGGACAGCAGGCATAATAATAATAATAATAATAATAATAATAATAATAAATAATAATAATACATTTGGGGAGTGTAGTGCCATACCTTCAAAGGGGTGAAGGTAAGGCTTCACACAAAATAATGCTGAACCTTGTGCATTAAAATTAGTATCAAGTTTATTGGTGATCCCTAGCAATGGTAGTTTCAGTGAAATGTTGGTAAGAAGCTAGATACAGAATTTAGGAGTGAATGAAAGATAAGGAAGTGAAAACATTGAGAGTATAGGAAATGTTTTTAAGAACTTTGGCTGAGAGGAAGAGAAAGAGCCAGACACATTGGGTTGAGAGAAGGAGTAAAAAAATTAAGACAAAGAGATTCAAGCATGTATAAATGCTACACTGGAGAAACTAGAGATTAAAGTGTTTCTCATAGAGGAGAGAAAAAGGAATTTTAATTGCAGCAAGTTCATTCCAGATGAAAGAAGCAGAGGAAAGAGGGAAGTAGAACCTTCACCATAGGTAGAAAAATTCACTTTAGGCAGGAAAACAATTTCGACAAAAGGAATAGAGGCATGATGACTATACCTGCATGAAAACTGGTGATATGAGAGGAAGTAGGGAGTCTTTTTCTGATGATCCTATTTTCTTGGTAGGGTAGGAGATGATGCTATTAGCTGTGAGGAAGCAGTAGGTGGTAGAGTAGATATAATGGAAGTGGAGAGGATTCAGGATAGACATTGTGGAAGCATGAAACAGAGATAAAGAAAGCCAATGATGGAAGAGACATGGCAGGGTGTTTGGATCCCAGAATGACACCAAAATGCACTGAGGGCTCAATTTGAATAGGAAACCATGAATTTTTAATTCCATTTTTCAAAGTTATGCATTTTTTTCTCTAGGCTTATTCACCATCCTTTGTATAACAGTTGAAAAAAATCAGACCTTTTGAATTTTCCAGAAATGTGATTTTTACCAATTGAGTAAAATAGAAGGGTAAAGAATTAGTAGGCATGTTTGGAACATTGTCAAGGGAGTGACCAAGTGACAGACAGTAAAATCTAGGCTTCTGAGGCAAGAAAAAAATAAACAATGAAGAGTTAGAGACCCAGCTTGTAAGGAACAGATGTATCAGGGGAAAATCATGCTATGGAAATTAAAGACTAGAAGGCTGTGATCAGAGAAGAATCCTTGAATTTGAGATTTTTGAGTTTGTGAATCCTGAACATACTGTTTAATATAGAGTTAGGTAATTGAATACTGCCATTTTTGCAAATACTTATTCTACCACATGAAATAAAATCTCATACTGGCCATGTTTCTGATATAAACTAATATAACAAATGATGTCTAGGAGTTAAGCAAGAGGTCAATACTTGACTATTATGTTGGAAGATGAGAAACTTTATGAGGCCAAGCCAATTCTTCTAACAATATCATTTTTCAATACCATTGACATTTTTACTTTCACAGTATTTTGTCAATGCCAAAAATAAAAATGTCAAGTCTCAATTTCCTTCTTTAGGAGATTTCTTTTCAGATTTTAAGAATTTCTTCCTTAAACATTTCTTTTCAGATAGGCTAATAGGTAGGAGACAGACTAGTTAACTACTGTTCTAACTAAGGAGAGCTCAGGTTGATTCAATTCATCTGCCCAATACAGGTGTACAGATACATATAGCTTTATCCCATTACCATGTGGTCAAGGTTTAAGGACCCACTTTCCTTTGAAGGATGTGCTTAAAATGTGTTAGGTTGTAAAGGGATATATCCATAGGGATAAATCATGTGGAGACTGAGCAAAAATAAGTTTTTAATGGCAAAACAGTAAAAACAAAAATTAGTAACTACATAAAAAGATAAAGAGGGAAATACAGGCATGTACAAATTCATATTTTATTATTTTCTAAATAATAAATAAATGAAAATATATTATAAAACTTGATTCATATTATATATTCTGCCCTGAAACTTGCTTTCTTAAAAGAATAAATGAAGGAAATATTGAACATTGATAAATAATCATCTAAATGGATCATTTTAGTGACAGCAAAGAATCCTATAACATGGTAAACTTGTTAAAATTTTATTATTGTTATTTTATTTTTATCTTGTTTCTTTTATGTTTATTTTTGATAGAGAGAGAGACAGAGCGTGAGTGGGGTAGGGGTAGAGAGAGAGGGAAACGCAAAATTTGAAGCAGGCTCCAGGCTCTGAACTATTAGCACAGAGCCCGACACAGGCTGTGAACCCACGAACCATGAGATCATGGCTTGAGCTTAATTGACTAAGCCACACAGGTGCCCCTCTAATTATTATTTTAAACTAATTTTCTATGAAGCAATTTAAAGTAATTTCATTGCTTGACTATCATATATTTATGGGGATTTATATATGATAAGGATAATGCTTTAAATCAGTGGGCAAACAAATAATTATATAATACTCATTAATGGAATTACTGAGTATCTATTTTTTTAAATGATGATATTCCTTTTATGTATTATATATATATATATATATATATATATACATACACTATATATAATAATAAATATAATCATTTGTATGTATTTGTACATGGGCCAAATATTAAAGGGCAAATTACTATAGAAATACAGTACTAAATGGACTTTATTTTTTTTTTTTAATCTTGCCTTAAGAAATCCTTCTGGAGGCATTAGAGCATTAGAGCAAGGCTCTAAATCCAACCCCCAGGAAGGAAGACCCTGCCTATCTAAGCTTTATACACCTGTTATCCTTATTAAGTTACTACATCTTTGTAATGTGTTTTAATTCATTCAAGACAAATTCTTACAAGTAGTCTTCATTTTCAAAAACTTTCTTGGCTCTTCTCAAATATTTATTCTTTTAAATAATTTTCAGAATCTTTTGGGCTATCTGATTCTCACTACCCCTAAAAGAAGTCTAGTGGGATTTGTTTGGCAACACATCAAGTTTATGGATTAATTGGAGTAGAATTTTCATCTTTGCAGGATTGATATTTCCAGCCTGTAAATTGCCTTTGCCTTTGCAAATGACTGTTTTGTTAATAATCTTTAAAGAACGCTAATGTGCAAATATATAACCACTGTTTAATCAATTAAAATTGGCAGTTTATTTAGGTGAAACTCAAATGAGTTTTCAGGCCTTTTGCAATAAGTGTAAGACCCTGAGTTGTTCCTATCCCACAGGTTGGGAACCACTGCATCAGAGAAGAATCTATTTTTGTTCAGTGGTTTGTACTCTGTGGATATGAGAGAAGTCTAGAATGCCTGTGTGCCTTTGCTCAGTAGCCTGGTCTTGAGGGATTTCCCTCCTTTAAGGTATAGCTTAATCCAGCTCATGTCAGGTTTAATGTTGACACGAATGATAGAGTAAAAGACATCTTTCCAAATCTAGGAGTTAGTGATTCTATATCTCCTTAACGTTTCATCTATCTCTCTATTATCTGCCAACCATTATCATCTATCATTTATCTCTATTGGAAGATTTAGAAAAAAAAGTTCAACCACCATTTTTATAATGACATTCAATTTTATTGGTTTAAATACCTTTTCAGTAAATAATAGTTCACACTGCTGCCACTGCCTGTAGCTGAAACAGTGTAGAATCAAAACAGCCCTCTGATATTTCTTTTTGCAATCTGCCTTCTGATGCAGAATGGAAGCTTATCCTTATTAAGTGATTTCAAATTATGGTTTCAGGTAGTAATGTTCTAACTCATTTGTTTTCAGAACGAAATAATTTCCTAATCATTGTTATGAAGTTTTATGTTTTTCCATAAGTGTATTTTTTTATGATGAGGAAGAAAGATTAATTCAAAACTTGTTTTAACTGCTTTTCATTAAACCATAACTGAGTTTCATTGGGTTAAATTTGGTAATTTTCCAATCTAAGTGTGTTTTAGATTGGTGCCAAGACTAATTCAATTGCTTCTTTTCTAGATTCATAGGTTTCATAAAAAGTTCATTTTATGTTAGCTTAGGGCTTTTCTGCCTAGTGAGGATTATAGCATTTGTCACAAGGGTTCCAAGATTTATTATAAGAAAAAAGAAAATAATTCGTAAATTTTACAATTGAAATGACTACATATAGAATGCTTAATAATGGCACTGAAGAGACAACAGTGTTTGTACATTCTTATGCTAATTAGCCAATTTGCTGTTGCTTTTCTTAATTGTGAAAGGTGGTTTTAGTGCAGAGTTCTGTGCCGTGATTTATGGAACATTAAGACCTTAACTTATACTGGTGCTTTCAGTGGAATTGGGACATTTTCTTCTGCACAAATGCTGTCACATCACAGAAGGCACGAAACTCATCATGCTATTTATTTATTGGAGAGTAGCTTTCACAGAATAGATATCGGAGATAGGTAGCCCTATGCCTTTCCTAATGTGTCTCATCGTTTACAAGGAAGGCTGACTGTATTGCCATTATCATTCCGGTCACATCATAGAGAGAGCTTGGAATTTTAATAACTGCCCTATTCAGTGAATTATAGTCGTTTGATGTAGCAATTTGACAGTATTGTGATTAGCCGGCTAGTGGCTACCCCATCCTCTTGGTGTCTAATAAGGCTGCTCTATCCAGGCCTGTAGGCATCTTGGATGCTGTACAAAGAGGTAACTGAAATGATGAAGTGTTGTATATTATTTATAGCCTCAATTTGCTGAAGTAGCTTGTTTGTGTTGGTTTTGAGTGAAAGGAAAGATCCGGCAACTCTAAATGATTTCCATTTGTGTCCTCTGGGTATGGTGCTCAGTTCACTGCACCTTCTAATTTAAAAGATGGCATTACTTCTCAGATGAAAGTGGTTGTGCCAGAACCTGGCTTGAGCCAGCTGCAGAACTCAATCAGGTTTTCAAAAAGCCAGTGCACGTCGCTAAATGCTTTAATGTACTACCAGGGAGTAACTTTGGCAAGGGTAAGAGAAGACTTCACAATTGCATTCATCATTTTAACTTCAACAAAAACAACGGTTGTTTTTCCGACTCTAAGAGAATTAGTAAAACGTGTCTTAAATCATGTTGCGAGTGATCTTTCTATCAGACTGTAGTGTAACCGTAACACGATTGTTTTGAATTAGAAGAGACACAAGAATGTGTTTTCTTTTCTCCATCTTTCCATCCATCCATCTCTTCTTTCCAACTGTTCATCTTTCCATTTATCTACCTAACCCATGTTAATTAAATGTCTTTTGGATGCCATTTGCCTGTGTGAGCAATATTTAGTATTTATTATGTGACAGGCAGTGCGCTTGGTATTGTGAAAGCGGTGCCTGAATCCCATGCTAACAGGCCACTACAACACAAGGTGGGGAGTGCTTTGACAGTGCCGTGGAAGTCATGTCCGAGGCTCATAGATAAAGGTCACTGATGCCAATCAGGAAGAGAATGTGGGGTAGCCAACAAAAACTTCCTGTAAGGGATCCTCCTTGAGTTGTGACTTGAAGGGCAGGCAGATACTGTCAAGTGGAAATAGAGACAAGTGTTCCAGGAAGAGAGAAGATCTGTGCAGGTTGTAAGCAGGAAAATAAATGGAGACAGGAAGCTGCTCTTTTGGGAGGTCACGGTAGTGGAGGAAGCAGATGGAAATACAATCCAACAGGTGAAGTACTACCTAGAGCTATGTGCAAGTGCTATATTAAATTAACTTTGTCTCGTAGGTGTAAAAGGAAAACAAAGACATTTTTGAGATGGTCTTTTTTGTTTCCAAGGATGAGTGATCCTCAATATAAGGTTAAATAAAAGTGCTTTTGATTTTAACTGCAAAAGGAAAACAGACTCTGGAGGTAATGCAGTTATTCAGCAAATATTCAGTAACAATGAGGTGCTCATTGAAATAATAATGTGATACATCAGTGGTGGCTTCTGTGGTGAATCCTTTATATTCATCATGCTATTTAATCCTCATAGGGGGACTAACAGATTACGACTTTAGGGATTAAGACACTGACCTTGTATATGTTGATTAACCCACTCCAACTCGGGTGGCTATGAATTGCAGTCTTGGGTTCCATCCCAGCTCTGCCTTCCTCCGGAACCCCATGTTTAACAGACATGATCGAGCCAGGCAAAGTGCTAGACACTGGAGGTGTGAGTAATAAAATTCTGGAAGACTACAGTAGAGAATTTGGGAGCAATCTTTCAATTTCAAGGAGAGTTTAAAAGATTTCCTGAACAGTGCCTATCCGTATTATTCATATTTGTTGTTATAATACTCTGTAGTCACATGTTGCAGATTGTGAACATATCTACCTTTGAGAGTTACCCTTAATGTTTCCTTTTGTGTCCTTGGGATATTCTTCAATAGGGGACAGTGCACTTCTCTGGAATCTTCTAGAGCTATGAATCTCAGAAAAGAAACATGAGAGTTTGGGGATACAATTAGTGGACATAATCAGCATTCTTTTCTATCTTACCTATGGTTAATGGTGTGATGCTAATATAGAAGAGTAGAATGCATTTTTATGAGGTAACTGTCACTGCAATGAATCCAATGATATCATACTAAATATTGTTATTTGCTTACATTTTGAAGTGTATGCTAGAGTAATGCACTTGCAGGTTAGATTTCATAATGGTAGCATTGCTGCCACCACATTCTTACTTCACTAATAATTTTAGCAGATAGGTGCTATTTAGTATAAAATGCAGTGCTTCCCTGCCAAATCTCATAGAGAAAGATTTCATGCTTTTCTAAGTTCTACAGCTATTTAAGCTTTTAACAGAACATCAACATAACTACAGATGTGTTGCTGTTATTAAAGAAAGTCTACCAAGGCTTAAATGTTGTCATAAATTTTGTAGCTGCCTGCCTAAGGAAATCACGTGCATGATTTTAAATGATTTTAAAAAGACTTCTTGGATCAGACTTGACCCATTATACTTCTTGTCTCTACCTGCAATTTTAGGCGGATATATGACAAACCTTCTCAACCCACTTTTCGTTCTCTTAGCCTCTTTCTTATTTTCCATTTCTTTGTTTCTTTGTGTGCATTTCATATCATTTATTAAGGTCATTTTCCCTGTACATTAATTTTCCTACCTGTGTCTTACTTGCTTTATAACCCTCTGCTGAATTTTGAATTTTATTATTACATTTTCTCCTATGAAAATACTATCTTTGGTTTTTATTCAGATCTGTTTGGTCACTTTTACAATCTCTTGTCTCTCGTATACTTTTTATTTTTTGTCTTTTTCTTTAAGTGTAAGAAATATATTTATTGTATATTTTATCTGATACTTGTCATATTTGGAACCTTAAATCTCATACTACTACTTCTAGCTTATAGTGTTTTATTTCTTTGTGTTTTTATTGTAACTTTTAGCTGTGCAATCATGTTCCTTGGACCATTATCTTTTTCTGGGAGGAAAAGTGTGTATAATCAGGGGACTCACAAGGAGCTTTTAGGGGTTGTGAAATTTTATTTCTTAATGTACATTCTAAGTACTTGGGCTTTCATTTTATTTGTATATATATTACTTTGAAAATTTTTGGAAAGTTAAAGTAGATGCATTTTTTTCCATCCCTTTGATTATCTGTAGAGTCCCTAATAGCTAGAAATGAGCACTTAGATCCACTAGATGTTTTGTTATTCAGAGATCCATTCAATGACTTCCTCAAAAAGTATTTATTCACACAAAGAACATTTAAGGAGTTCATTCAGGCAACAACAGAATTTGAATAGAGACTTTTTGAGGGCAGGAGTCTCAAGTGAGCCAAAAGAATTAGTGGGCAGGAAGGGCTCAATTTTGAAATTAAATACGTTTTCTAAGGCAATGGTGTAGGAACATCTCTGTGGCAAAGTGAGGTCAATAGACAAAAAAATTATTAAGCACCATGGGTGAGCACAAAGTAGAACAGGAATGGAAAGAAGTGAGGTAGAGAACGGAGGGGCTCAGAAATAAGGTGGCTTACATACTTTCCATGGAACAAAATTTTGATGGCTTCATTGGTTCTGCTGTTAATGCAACACATCTTTTTTTGCAAAGCATATTTTAAAGCCCCATCTTAGGATTTTTTTTTTAATGAAAAGCTTTACACACACTATTGCCTGGAGTTGGATGGAAGAATAACTATGCAAAAGTGAGTTGTGTAAAATGTAACATCTGCTTCAAGGGACCTAGAATTTAGTGATGATAAAATGTCAGTAAGGAAGCAGGGATTAAGGTACAATAAGGTCAAATGCATTATACTTAACGTATCAGATGTACACATATGCACACTCACATGTGCATTCACTTGTTTTGTGAATTCACTTCTTTGTGGAATTCTATATTCAATTGTTTATTGAGTAGGAAGCAATTTTTCAGGATTTTTTAGATATAATCCTTGTTATCCTTGTTATGATAAAAAAAGAAGTTATTTCCTTCTCATAATAAACAGGGCCATGACTCACATTTTCAGAAGCCTGACTTCATAGCTACTCTACTATTTCCTTTTGCCTCATTTAGTAAGTTTAAATCTATGGTGGTCAAGGGGCGCCTGGGTGGCTCAGTCAGTTGAGCATCTGGCTTTGGCTCAGGTCATGAGCTCACAGTTTGTGGGTTTGAACCCTGTATTGGGCTTTGTGCTGACAGAGCCTGGAGCCTGCTTCGAATTCTGTGTCTCCCTCTCTGTCTGGTCCTCCCCTGCTCATGCTCTGTCTCTCTCTCTCCTTCAAAAATAAATACAAACATTAAAAAAAAATTAAATGTATGGTGGTCAAATAAAACTAAAAAAGGATGGGGTAACAGATATTGCTTTAGTATTAAGTGATGTATTTTGTTATGAGCATACATTCATGGAGTATAAGTCACATCCTTCCTCCACTAGTTTTGCTCCCAAATACTTTTGTTAATGGACTCCAAGATTTATTTTATAACACCTGCAAAGTTCTTCTCGAGCCACACTAATTGCTGTCATATCACACTTCCAGATTCAACCACTTAACCCCAGACGCTAAAGTTTAAAATGAACAGAGCTTGCAAAGAGATCACCAATGAGCAGAGATTACAAGAAATGATTGATAGACAGCATGTTCTGTTGGCTGCCACTCTCAGAGCCCATCTGTTGGAATGGCATGACGCCTGCTAGAGAGGTCGGCCTGTGTACATGAGAGGCTCCCCACATGGATGGCCTCTTAAACTTCATTTAATTGTGTGTCCAGTGTGTGAGAAATAGTCACAGGTTTATATATACCTCTTCACAAAGATTAGTACAATTTAAAACCGGTTGATTGTTTGACTTGTGTAAGATTTCTAAATATTTGTAATATTTCTATATTATTAAGCCTTTTATTTTAATGTACTATTTATTTTGTTCCACAAAGCGGTACAAAGATTTAGGAGTGGGTAGAATTATAAAAATTAATAAGACACATCCCGTGGCTCGCCTGGGTGGCTCAAGTGGGTTTTTGGCCCAGGTCATGATCTCGTGGTCTGTGAGTTGGAGCCCTGCATCGGGCTCTGTGCTGACAGCTCAGAGCCTGGAGCCTGCTTCAGATTCTGTGTCCCCCTCTTTCTCTGCCCCTCCCATGCTCATGCTCCGTCTCTCTCTCTCGCTCTCTCTCAAAAATAAATAAAGGTTAAAAAAAATAAGACACATCCCACTGAAGAGTTTAGAGTCAAAGTGTCAAGAAAAGGTGGTAGTGTAATCACAATGCTATGAGAGGTGTCATTCAATTGTAAATTACTGGTGCTCTGGGAATGCACGTTTGGAAGTGATTAACTTCCGCCAGGGAACTTAGTTCAGGCTTCATAAGGAAAGCAGCATTAAAAGGGTCTTGAGAGATAAACAGTAGTTGTAAAAAGGACTTCAGTGAATAGCAGACCATGAGGAGATAAACAGACATAACAGAAAGCATGGAGTATTCAGGAATTGTGTGGAATTTAGTGTGGCCAGACCATCTAAGGTGTAGAGGCGGTGCAGCAGGGAGGGAGTGGTGGACTGAAAAACTTGGAAGGCTAGCTAGAGGCTTGTGACGGTTTTCATCCATTTGAGGAGGATGGATTACCAATCTCTAGGAAACAAAGGGGAAAAAATTATCAACTGGTTTACGTGGTGAGTATTGAAATCCAGTTTGTGTGAAAAACAACCTGGTTTCATTTGGAAAGATAGATCCAGAAAAAGACAGGGTGAAGAGTGGTTGCTAAATACAACCTCTCTTCAACGGTCATCTCTTGCCTTTAAATCAAGATAACAAGAAAAAGCCAAGAAAACTGGGTGCTTGCTGCATTTTTTAATGTTTATTTATTTTTAGAGAGAGAGAGAGAGAGAGAGAGACAGAGCATGAGCAGGGAAGGCAGAGAAAGAGGGAGACACAGAATGTGAAACAGGCTCCAGGCTCTGAGCTGTCAGCACAGAGCCCAACTTGGGGCTCGAACTCACAAACCTCAAGATCATGACCTGAGCTGAATTGGACAGTCAACCGACTGAGCCACCCAGGCACCCATGCATTTTACTTCTTATACAAATGCAGCCTCAAGACATTTGCCAAGCCCTTCACTTCAAAAGGGATTTGTGCTCTGAGTCCTTTTTATATAGACATTCAGGAGCTACCCAAACCAAATCAAATCAGAATAACAGAATACTACTGAAGTCATCTAAGGAAAAAAAATGGTGAGCATTGACCTCACCTGGTAGCTACTTATATGGTAGATAGTGACTGGAAGACTAGAAAAAGAAAAGGAGCTCATAAAACATGTTTAAGGATCAAAAAATAAGTTTCATTCTGAACATATTATTTGCATTGGTCCACGAAGAAAACTGAACGGTTTTTCTCAGACGACATTTTCTTCAGAAGTCAGTGTACCTTGCATTATCCTATTAATTCCATGATTGCTTTTCAAAGAATAAAGTTGATTTCTTTGTTACTCAGCCTTATTATTAATGATTATGATGATATGCTTAAGAAAAATTCACAGTACACTTGTTGCTATGAAACAATATAGCATTCTGAACATTGCCAGTTGTGTTCTTCTCCTATGAATAGCCTGACTTAACCCTATATTTCCACGAACTAGGAGTAAAATTTAGGCCCTCCTCAATGACTCTATATACCCCTAGATAATGAAGTTTGCAAAGATGACCAGCAAAATGAGAAGGTCCTGGTTCAGTAAAATTTTCAATGTTTTTAACATTATTTGTAGATACATCATGGTTCTTCTCAAAATATGCCAAATAATTGTCAAAAGAAATGTAAAGTAAAATCATTTTATTTATGTGAGTTAAATATAACAAATCATTATTTTGCTAGTGTAAAGATGACAAGAAAAGACCTAGAAGTAATTCTATATTTTGACCAATCTACATGGATATGTAATCTATATCTACTTATGTTGTATTGTCAGGAAAAAAAATGGCAGGCTTTGTCATTTTTAAAGAAAATTTATATCATTGTGTAGACAAGCCAAAATTATCCGAGTTCTTTCACCCCATCTATGCTCCTGGCAGACCCCTCATCCTCTCTGTTAGATGTAGCCAATTCTTATCCCTCCTCCATGGCCTTCCTTCCCAGAACCTGCCACTATCCGACATCATCTTGTCTATTTATTTGTTTAGTTGTTCAGTATTTGTCCTAGGATGTCCGCTCCAAAGGAAATTGGCCGCCAGCATTCTCAGTGCCTAGGTCTCTGTCTGGGAGTGTGGACACTCGATAAATATGTGTGAGAAGGATAAAGGAATGAGTGAATAACTTAGACATACATATGAAGACAGGAGGTGCCTGAAAAAGGGACTGTTTTTCAGGATGGCAATTTAAGTCAGGGAAACACATTCCATCTGTCACCTGCTACCTTTTAAGTGTCTATAGAAAAGAGAATGAAACCTACTAGTCGTTACCTAGAGAGAAAGGGAATATGGATTTTCCTTGTTAGCATTAAATTAAAACTTTGTGACGGGGAGCTGCAGGAAATGCTCTATCAGAAAAGACATATTAGACCCATTATGTAAGTGAAATCACTCTGTCACGTGGAGAGTACTGACAGATGGTGGTATAAATCACCCTGATAGCATTCTTAACTGGGAAATTTAATATAAACCTTTGTTGGAAATCGGTAAAATTCCAGACACAAGGCCCAAATCTCCAGGGAACAATTAACAATTGCAAGGAAATCACAGAAACTCGAGCATACCAAACCAATAACGCTCACTCTTAAAACCTGCACGACGAGGAAAACATAACTGGCAATAGAGTCCATCAAAGGGTTTTCTCTTGGACTGTATGGGAGCAGAATCTGCCACAGTTTTGAGGGTCAATCAAACATTTTGGTCTCTGGCCAGCCCACGGTCTCTCGCTACCCAGTGCTGTCTGAGCAATTTTACACATCAACAGCGAGACTGACCAGCTGGCTGCTCACATCTATGTCCTTTGAAGCAACCTCAATTGTCACTACTCAATCTCTCTTTACATCGGCTGTTTTTGCAATTTTCTTTATTCTCTCAGCTTTACACCAATTCCTAATTTTGCTTTCATTCATGTGTGATTGCTATTTTTCATTTCACTTCCATTGAATCTAGAATGTTGTTCAGGTACTTCTTTTTGGAACCTTTGCCCTCCCCCTCCCCATTCCCCTGTCCCCTTTCCAGCCCACCCCACAAAATTCACACACTGTGCTATCTCGAGAGGTCTGAGTTGCTTTGACTCTATTTTGAGCTATACCCTAAATTGTTCCATATTCTTTCTTTCAGTTTTTTTCCCCTTGTATCCTTTGGGTCTCCTTTCTCTGGTATTGTGACTATTCTCTCATCCTTAATGACAATTTCCTTTCAATAGCAGTCAGCTGTTTAAATCTGCTGTGTATCCATGGTTGTGGTGTGCTTGCTTGAATATTTTCAAAGCATTAACCCTAATCCCTGAATTTTTGGCCTGATGTTTTCTTTTCACAGGTAAGTACAGGGATCCTACATAATCAATTGAAGAGCAAATTGACTCTGATCTTGGATGTCCTGCAGACACAGTTTTGAACTCTTAATCATCAATTGAGTTAACTGAATGTATTGAATTTCACAACTATTTCACCATTTAAACCTTAAGACAAATGACAAGTTAGTTCAGAAACAAATGGTGTTTAGACCAGTTATGGAAATGTGTATGAGTTGCCTAAAATTATAAACGTGATCACAAACAGAGCCATGGTCATTCTTTAAATTAATTGTTATAGAAGTATATATAATTTACATGCAAAATACATATACTTTAGTGAAATTTCACCAAATTATAGTTTTGTAGAGGATTGGAGATCTAGTTCCAATTTTGTGTGTGAAGAAACTGAGGCCCAGGGAGATTAAGTTTCTTAGCAAAGTCCAGATTTCTCTTATAAGTCCAACGTTCATTTCACTTTTGGGACTTCATACACCCTACATTCATGACTGACACTGTCTTTGAAAATGTGGGCAAAACCCAAGTGATACAGCACACGCATGCTTTATTTATCCACGGTTTTCTTTGTTTTTGTCTTAGAGGCAGGCAAGAACTAGAATTTTGTGCAGTGATTCTTCTATTCATGCTCTTTCTTATGTGTGGATGTCAGTGGTCTCTGTAAGCTGCTGTCTGTTAGGTACTGTCTGTTGATTCCCCGGCACTCCTCCACACCCGCATTCTGAGACAATGAGGTAAGAGGTGGAAATAGGAAGATAATGGATCAGATTCTCCTTTCCTGCATGGGGAGATTGGACTTTATTATTATAAGAACTCATAAAACACAGTTGGGTAGAGGGAATCACTCCCTATAGGTCTGCTTAGAAAGGCATTTTTGTGTTTGGGTATTTTATTTAAGCATATTTTCTCTTTTCTTTTCTTCCTTCCACAAAGACTTATTGTACACTATGCAACAAGCATTGTGCTAGGCATTGGGGGAAAAAAAGAATAAAATCACATTACCTATCTTCAGTCTGCAGTGGGAAAGTGGGAAGGTGGCAAATAAACAGATAGCAGTAACATGAAGTAAGTGTTACAATGATGAGAAGCACGTCCACACTGAAGACACTCAGAAAGGCACCTAATCCAGACAAGAAGGTCAAGAAAATTTTCCTTGGAGTTCTTTGGAGTCTCAGCACCTGAGCTAAGTCTCTCAGGATTCTTAGGAATTATCTCAATAAAGAAAGGCAAAGAGCCATTCTAGACAGAGAATGAGATCGTCAGAGACCATGTGAACCATGGAAATGATTTTGGATTTTGTAGGCTGTATGTCATGGCTACTTCTTAGTTAAACTCACACCTCCCAAGGAAGGATGGCACTCCTTAAAAGTGTTGGTGTTATCCATCAGGTCATCTCACTGAACTAAGTGATTCTGCAGTATAACCCCCAAATCCCGAAGGCTAACAATAAAACTTTATTTGTCAATCACACCAAGTCCAAGTCTGGATAAATGAAATCACTCCACCTTGAAACCACACCACACATTCATTTATCCTCCGACTTTGCAGCAACTACAGACCAATATTGGAGGACTGCCTGAGAAGCTTTTAAAAAGCAGTCTTGGAAGAGGTTATATCAACCCCTGTCATTGACCAGAACTCAGTCACATGTCCCAGCCTAATTCAAGGGAGGCTGAAAAATAGTCTCCCTGTGTGCCGGTCATATAGAAAATTGTATGGTGAATTCAGATTAATCTGTCTGCCATCAGCAGAGTAGCAGAATGCACTCTATTACTGAGGTGGTATCCTGAGATCCTGCTTAGGACGTAGTTTTTAAAAACAGCCAATAGCTATCCCTTTTCCAAAGGTCATTCAAATCAAATATATCTTGATTTGTACTCTATCTCGAGTACATGGAATGCAATTGCAAATGCAGAAGGATAACTAAAAATAACTAAGCTTTGCTGTTTTTGAGATTTAGTGACCAATGGTCAACACATTTGGCAGAATACACTTTCCTTTGTTCAATGAATATGTACAAGTCCCTAACTTTAGGTTTTCTAGAAAATCTCTTGGAATAGTAGTTTACTTGAAGTCATTGAATTGATTGTGCCAAATATTTAGTTTTTGAGCAGCCTAAATGGAGTTTCTGGATATCAGTTTGTGAAGATCAGGAAGGCAAAGATTCTGCTTTTGGATAACTCTGTGTTTTTGCTTCATGAACCACACACTTTTAAGGTACAATTATATTCAAATTATGGGTCTGGAAATAATGCGGGGAAGAGAACTAAGGAAAACATTATCACTGTCTGCAAGGTGCTTATGATTTTCATGAAGAGGCTAAGTATTGACAAGTAGCAATATTGCACCACAGAATTAAATAATAACATTGTGGAGCATTGCAGCAGAAGGAATAACAAGTTAGCATTGGGGATTTGAGAAACGTTTAGAGGAAAATATAGTAGTATGGAAGTTGAATTTTGAAGAATGAGTAAGCTCTCAATAGACGTAGAAGTGAAAAACATTCCAAGATGAAGTAATAATCTGACCAGTTATTGTCTTGTGCACTTTAAGTGTATGTTGTGAAGGATTCAATAGCTTTGTGTAGATGGAAGAATTACTGCTTGAAGGATTCAGGATCATAAAGGGATGTTTGAAATCTTTACAGATGAAGAGGCCAAGCTCAGGAGCCCTGGTGACTAGACCAGGGCTCTCTCCATTGTGTGTGTACACTTAGAGATTGTGGCTGTCCAGGCAATATAAGGCTGGATTGCACACCACCAGTTATCTTTCCTTTGCTGAGACCATGGCTAAAAAAATACTTCTTGAAGCTAGCTGGCCAAATATGTGGGTAGAATGGAATGAGAAATGATTGTTTTTATTAACTGTCATCAGATTTTCTTATAGAAACAGCCTTCTTCAGGTGATTACCTTGAGATCCAGCTAGCCTACTTGGCAACGCTATACTCTGTCTGCTTCCTTCTGTGTAAAATGGAGTTAGTAATTGTCTCTACTTCACAGAACACTAGGACAACTACTGGGAATATTTTCCCATGATAAGCAGTTAGCAGAGTGCAGGGTACATGATAAATGTGAAATGGTATCAGGTATTATTGTTGTTGCTTTTGTTGTTGGTGTTTCTACAGGTTGGGAGAAGAGGAATGAGGAAAAAATAATACCACCAACCAAAGATATCAATTCTGAATAAGACATAAATAAGAATTTATGGGTAGAGTAATGAAAATTGTTAGGAATGGTTGAGAAACTTTGAGTAAGAAGAAGAAGAAGAAGAAAGCACCATTTTAATTTATTGGTTTCTTATTCTTACTTTCCACATGGAAGCTTAAAAGCCAAGTCAAGGGTGACTAGAGGCAAATAAAGCCCAAGAAATTTCCAGAAATCCTAGAGAGGGCCAAGGAGTCAAGGGCTTCACTGTGTAACATGGGGCAGAGCAGGCCATCGAGAGACTCAGCCAGGGAGGAAGGGGCAGCATGAACTAAACTGGTTTCTGCTTTCCCACACTCAGAAAACTAAAACTTTTGTATGGCAATTGAGTTGTTAAATTCTTCAACTGGAAACTCTAAGACTAATGTAAAAAATTGCCTAGTTAAGGACCTTTGTTCTCCTGTGGCTCTTATATTGATAATTTCTATTTTTATTATTATGTGATTCAGAACCAAATATATTAATATCTTTTTCAATTTAAGTTTTATGGTTTGGTGTTGGCCTGAAACATTGTTGATTACTACGTTAGAAATGGATTATAAATCCATGAGAGTTAGGGGAAAGTATTTTGGGATTTTGAGACATAGGTTATGTCAAGTTTTTATTATTATTATTATTATTATTATTGGTTGTGGGGCTTAGTGGGAAGTACTATGGATTGCAAGTAAGGAGATTTTGGACAAATTATAAGATCCAGTTGAATTATAATTTCCTTTATAGGCTATTGCTTATTTCACAGACTCATTGGAATATCTCCCCATGCCTCGTATAAAGCCAGGAACATAGCTGCATTAAAAAAAAAAAAAAGCTTATCTGTACTCTTTCTTCAAGTGTTTCTTGACCACTTACATATTCTAAGTACTAAGCTCAATTATGGGGGCAAAGCAATGAAGAAGGTTCACCCTGCCTTTGAGAAGCTCAGTTCTAGTTGGGAGTTAGGAAACACACACACACACACACACACACACACACACACACAAATAAAATAGTTATAAGCTGTAATAATTGCATGAGGAAAACCAACAAGAGGCTAAACAGAATTTGGCATATTTTAGATAAGCATCTTGATTTTACTACTTGCCATCAAAAAGTCACTGTTTTTTGAATTATATAAATTTAAGATACTATTGTTCTAAGTATATATATATATACACACACACACACACACACACACACACATATATATATATATACATATATATGTATATATATATATGTCTTACCTTTCTTTTCAATTATGACATACCACCTGTTTGGCCTTGGATAATGTCTGTTGGGTCAACAAATCTAATGACTCAGTTGCAATGACTTAGTTTTATTGCTGGTTATGAACATGTAACTTATACCACTCTACCTCTTACTCTGTCCAAATTTGATTAATTATTTTAGCTCGGAAAGGTAAATAATTGAAAAGCTGGGGCAACAGGGATTCGTTTGCAGGTTGCTGTGATTCATAACAAAATGTTATGAATCATGTGTCAAAAGAAATGTCTGCTTTGTAAGTTACAGCCTTTCAAAGACTGAAACTTGGCAAATGTCTGAATCTATGTATTTTTTTAGTGCAAGAATAAACTGTTGGTGACTTGAGTCATCTAAATAATCTTTTTACTACTCAAACTGTTCTCTTTTCTGCTTTATGGCATAGTTGTTTGGTTTTTTAGAACTATTTTTAGCCAGGTGATAATTTATATGGGTGCATTAAGTGGAACACGTAGCTTGATCTTTAATAGGTTTTTTTTTGAAGGTAGAATTAAAAAGTATGCCGAAGAGACTTGTGGAGTTACTTACCCCAATTTGATGTAGGAACCTGTTGTAGATAGAGGATATTATAAAGAGAAAAGACAGTACAGAATTCCAATTCTGATATTAACCAGTTGTATTTGCCATTTCTAAAACCTCAACATATTTTTTTAAATGTTTATTTATTTATTTTCAGAGAGAGAGAGAACAGGAGAGGGGCAGAGAGACAGGGAGAGAGAGAATCCCAAGCAGGCTCCATGCTGAGCTGGCACAGGGCTGGATCCCATGACTGCGGTATCACGACCTGAGCTGATATCAAGCATTAGAGGCCTAACTGACTGAGTCACCCATGCACCCCTAAACACATCTTTTGAGGTGAGATTCAGCTGGGCCTACTCTCATGCAATATTGGAGTTGGAATATCTATGAAGAATGGGCCCTGAGCCTAAAAAGCAGTCAAGATTTTCCTTTTATATATTATTAAAATATGTCCATTCTTGCATTCTATCCCAGTCATTCTATATCAAATCCCAAGGAATGTGTACTTTTATCAATTTCTCAAGATGATAAGCAGCAAAGTTTGGAAATATCTTTAAAATGCAGTTGAGGGCACTAAGGTCCAATGTTGTAATGGGAATTTAAGATATGAAAAGTAAATGACAGAGTTATTAATTCATTTATCCATTTTCTTTTTCAATGAAGTGTTATTTTACCATGCAGATAGTATAAGGTAGAAGCAGGGAATTAAAAAGTGAAAAAATAGGATTCCTGACCTCAAATATATATTATTTGTGTGAGCCCCAAGGGGCTATGATAATATAAACAAGTGTATAGACTTATTTATGTAAAACATCAAAGAATGCATATGTTTTATGTTCTTTTTGAAAATCCATGAGATTCAGGTAATAATATTCCCAAACTACCCTTCCTCCTTTTCTACTTTGACTTAAGCAGAAATATAACACATACATGATCAACAAATTTCTTCCATGAGAACAATAAATTACATATGAAATAATAAAAGTTCATGTTTATTAAGAACTTATGATACTCTAGGCACTGTACTAGAACTGTACATGTATTAACATACAATCCTCACAACAACCTTGGGAAACAAGGGCTGTCATTATTCTTATTTTATAATTCATAAAATTGAGGCACAGGAAGGTTAGGGAATGTGTCCAGAGTCACACAGCTTATGGGTAGCATTGCTAGAAGATGAGGTTCAGAGTTGGTGTGCTTATTTACCATATGATTGGGTGTCACTGGAATAAGTGAAAAACAAAAATAAATTTTGACATGAAAAACCCAGTGATACATTGTTGTTAGTGACAAGATAAGACAATGGCATTTGACATTCAACGTGACAGAATTAACTAGAATAAGTACGAATTATAAGGTCTTTGTTTCTATTTCCATAAAGTGCACACTGACACCCCCACCAACAAAGATACTAAATATGGGGAAACAGTACTCTCTGTAGACCCTGGAGAAAAATAAATCACCCTAAGATTTGACAACAATACATTTTTCACTGCACACTAATCAAGCAGAATGAAAGAGGGCCATGGCATGTGATTTAGTTAATTAAATCTTCGAGGGAGGAGAGTTAGTTAGTTCATAGAGCTGTATGCTTTACACATTGACAGAAACTGGCAATGTCAGCACAGCACAAAAGGTATCACTCTAACGATGACGAATGTAAATGCTTAGGAGTTCTGCCTGCCTCTGTTAACTGTGACAGAACCTGTTTCATGTCAGAGAAATCGGGACACCTCTATTTGGCAACTAGTGCCTGAGTCCTGTTGCTCCTGTTAAAACTTATCCTCACTGTGTGGTGAATCATTTCTCGGGGAATTCTCTGGAGGCTACTCTTTCAACCAAAAGGACCGGACGCCAGTTCTTGACCTAAATGCATGAATGTGGTCAGATGAATATAGACAAATTGCTTCCTTATTCCTTGAAATGTCTTGGTCATCTAGGGTTCACTTTAGGATACTTTGAAACATGCTATCAGCCTTCTCCAGTTCTATAGTGTCTGGTGTTCAATAGGGTTTGGGAACCATATCAGGTTAAATAGTCTGGTTTATGTTGTGATAACAAACAACTCTCAAATCTCAAGGGATAAGTGCAACAGAAGTTTGTGTGTTGTTACCTGCGCATCACAAAGGGTCATGGTGGAGGGTAGGCTCCGGTTTACTATAATCACTTTGGGACCTGGCTGAAAGCAGATCTATCTTGCCACGTACTTTTTCAATAACCAAGGGCGAGAAAAAGGGAATGTAGTAATTACACACTGGCCCACAAAGTTTTTGTCTGGAAGAAATAAATGTCACTTCAGATTGCCCTTCACTGGCCAAAGCAAGTCATGTGACTGTGACTAATTTCAAAGGGAAAGGGGAAACACAACCCTATAACATGATGAAAATATGTGAAAGAGGATGTATATCAATGGTCCCAATGGAAAAAGACAAATGTAGCAGTCTTAGACATGCCAGTGAGTGCTAAGAATCTACACGTACCCATGAGCTGGTCTCTTGGATTCCCGTTGCTTGCTTTAGTGGATATCCTAACTTGTCTTAGGAGTCTTCCTGAACCTCAGCCTAGAGTCACCTTGATCATCAAGGATATTTTCTTCTCTGCAGAATAAGGAGACAGAATTAAGAATGAAGAGTATGGGGTGTGAACTTCATGAGAAGACTACGTACTGTTTTGAAAAATGAAAGCTTGATAGCTTTTGCTTAAAAAATCAAACAGATGATGGGCAACTGTGTATGTTTCTTGCTCAGATCTACTGAAGACTCTCCAAAAATGTCCAAAAGGCTTGCTAAGGCGATGCTTGTGTGACACCACCCTTCATCATGGCTCACTTTGGTCCAGGTAGTTAGGGCTTTGGGTCAATTTTAAATTAATTGCATGCTGATGCACATATTAATAGCTGTAGAATGGAGTGGTGGCCATGGTCTTATTTCCCAATGGCCATCTTGCACAGCTGGACCCACCATGGGAAGAATTCATCATGACTGGGCTCATTGTCCCAAACCACTGCCACACCATGCCAAATAGTGTCTGTCCCAATTCCAAAAGCTATCCCATTGCTGACATCATAGTTTCTAATCTGGAAGGAGGAGTAAGCTAATTTCACAATGTTCTCATTTTGAACAAACACAGCAGGAATCTAATTCAATAAGAATGTATCTTTTCGGTTCTAATTTCAAATCTCATAAGGGTATGTTTGGAGTGACAGATTCCATTTATCACCAGATGATATAGTACAATATTCTTGGAAGGAGCACGAAAAGAAAAACGAATGAACATTTGTTCTTATTTACCTTTATATTTTAATTGTCCTCCATGTAAGCCCAAGGAAGAGATGGGGCTAACACATTGCAACCAAAGTTACCACTTGTAGGTCCTCCAAACTACTTTCTCACAGTGGAAATAGTGGGCCTTGAAATCATTGTTTTACCAGAGATCCATGTAGTACATCCTCATCCAATCCATCAGTGAGTCCTATTGGCTCCATCTTTAAATATCAAACTGGACATCTTCTTACCATTTCTGCCACAAATACCCTAGTCCAAGCCACCTTTGTTTTTCAAAATAGCTTCCTGAAGACCTCAGTGATTCTACTCTTGCTCTGTTGCAGTCTGTTGTCCAAGCAGCAGCCGTGATAGTCTTTTTCACAGTCTCTCCCTGTTCATAACCATTCAATTGATTTGAATTACAGATAGAGTGAGATCCAATCCTTCTATAATGACATACATATGAATTTCTCTACCATTGAGGCCTTGGTTTCGGACCCTACTTCTGTCACTCTTCTCTTCTCTGTCTTGCCAAAATAAGCAACTTACTGTTCCTTAAACACAACAGACATACTCAAGGTCTTTGTACATGTTTTTCTCACAGCCTGACATCTTTTCCCCAAGACATTCCCGCTGTTTGCCCCTTCACTTGATTTAATGTCTGGTCAAATGTCACCTTACCAGAGAAACTTTTCTGGACTACTCCATTAGTTTCCTATGCTGTGTAAAAGTATCCAAAAATGTAGTGGCTTCAAATGATAACTTGGTATAATTTCACATGATTTATGTATGTGGAAGCAGGTTGGCTTGGTTGTTCTGACTCAGATGCCGTATCAGCCACATCAGCCAGGCCTATATTCATCTGAAAGTCTGACTGGAGTTGAAGTTTCTGCTCTCAAGGTGGCTCACAGATGTGGCAAGTTAATGCTGGTTGTCTGCAGAAGGCCTCAGTTTCTCACCATTTGCACATCTTCTAGAGATGTTTGAGTATCTTTGCAGTAAGCCAGCTAGCTTTCCCTAGAGGGAGTGGTCCAAGACTGAGAGAACAAACAAGTTCCAAGTGCCAAGATATATAACTTAATCCTGGAAGTCAACACACTTTTTCTTCCATTTTGTTTAGTTTGTTAGAATACTAAATCCAGTCCCCACAGAAGGGGAGAGAAATTAGTCTCCATCTCTTGAAAGAAAGAATATTAAAGAATTAGTGGATGTATTTTTAAATCACCATGACAAAAACTGTATTTCCTATACCACTTCTCCTATAACTTTTTCTCTCCTTATCCTGCTTCATTTATCTTTATGCCGCTTATGACACATGATACATCTTTAAAGAAGGAATATAGTGAAGCTAAGAATATGCACTATGAGACCAGACTATCTTAATTCCAATTCCAATTACACAACTTACCCGGAATAAAACCTTGGATGAATTATATAACTTCTCTGTGCCTCAGTTTTGACATCTGTAAAATGGTATACTCATAGCATCTAACTTAAAAAGTAGTAGTGAAGAATAAAGGAATGGATGGATGGATGGATGGATGGATAGATGGATACATAGATAGACACACAGATAGATAATAGAGATAGCATTTAGTACAGTGCTCATCACAAAGAGCTATGTATTATTACATATTATTACTCCTACAACTATTATGATTATTTTTAGTAAATAAATATTTACTTATTCCTTTCTTTCTGGAATATGATTTGCATCTGTGCAGGAGATTTTCCTGTTCCCTACTGCATTCTCAGAGCCTAGAGTAGGTTTCAAAAATATGTATTGAGTGGATTTATGCTCTAGAGGGCAAAGATATTTAGTTCCGTATTTTAGGTTTGGTGGCTATAATGTTCTTAAATATATCCATTAATTTATCTACTCACTCTTGCATTCAAAATGTTTTTATTGAGTGCTTTCTAAAAGTCTGACATATGTAGTAGCAACCATTTAGAACCATCATATTTTTACTCAGATATGAATTAAGTGTTATATCAGAAGACATTAGAAGTAGGGCAGAAGAAGCATAGAATTGAGGGAAAAAAACCCAATATGGAATGCAGATAACCAGTGATCATGCCCACAACTATGTAAGTTAAACTGGCATATATGTAGTTTAAACTGCTATATATTTTTTATGTTACAGATTATTACTTAAATTTGAACAATTATAAAAGAAGTGCATGGGTGAGGAATGAGAATCTGGGTATAAGATAAAATTAGATGCTGTTAAGGTCTTCATATAGTTTCTCTCATTGGGGCATTCAGTGCTTTATAAATTTCATGTCAACAACAATCCTAGAATTTCTTGATGAATTAATGATCCACAGGAAGTGAAGATCTATTACACATATTCTTTCATATTTCAAAAACTGAAAGTTTAAGCAAGTTTGAAACATAAAATCCGTGTTTCAAATACATGGTACATGAAGAGTCCACAGAATTTCCCATTTTGCCTGAACTAGCACACGCCAAGCAGAATGTGACTCACACAGCTGTCTTCATTGGCCACCAACTGCAGACAGACCTGTAGCCCAAGGCCCATTTTGGAAGAGGTCTGAAAAACATGTCATGCCTATATGATATCACTACACTTGCTTTTGCACCTGCAGTTTGCTTTTAGGTGTTGTTTAATGGAAACTTCGAGTCCCCTTAAACCAAACATAATTGATGAAAGCATAGCTGTGCTATACTATAGGGTATGTATGTTAACAAGCCCTGGTCTACTCAACCACAGGCATGGCCAGCTATCCGAGTGAGTCTGTTTCAGCCAGGAAACAAAAAATAGCACACTCCCTTTAATTGATTGCTTCTAGCAAGAAACCTGGTGGTGAGGGAACAGGACTAAACAAAGTCTGGAGTGCATTGAGCTTCCTGATTTACACAAGGCCACTGCTTGTCCTCTGGAACATATTATGCTATTTTATTTTTGCTGCTCATGTCAACCCACATTAACAAGGTGTCATCTATAATTGCTTTGTTTAGCATTATGGATTAAAATGATAGTTGCAAAATTACACTAAGCTTCTATGCAAGAAATAAATAAATTAAATCTGTTTCTGCCTATTGTAAAGAAAAATAGGTACTGATCTTTTGAATGAGGTATTTATACAAGAGAGATAACAAAAGTATCTTTTAAATAAGGACAAGTAATTTGGATTACTTTATGGAGCTATTACAGAAAGATCAAATGGCAAGTACCTTATTAATTATAGAAATTTTTTAATTTTCATATAATCACATTAAAAATAAACAGGAAGATATTGTACTATTTCATTTAATAAATATGTTTTAATCAATAATACATGTATTGTACATATTGTGGGTCTGGTATTTGTTGGGCTTTGAGGATACAAGGTAGACAAAATATAAATGGTCTATGAACTCCAGGTGCTTACGTCAACCTTGAGCATAGGGAAAGCAAATGTTAAACAAACAATCACATGCAATGTGGTTGCATGCTTGTGCAAGTGCCTTGAGAGACAAGTATAGTGATAGTGATATATGTTCATGTTAACAGTATTTTTTGTGAGACCGAGAGAGTGGGGGAGGATCAAAGAGAGAGAGGAAGAGAGAAACCCAAGCAGGCTCCACACTCTCAGCACAGAGCCCAACGTGGGACTTGAACTCACAAACTGTGAGATCATGACCTGAGTCCAACTCTAGAGTTGGATGCTTAACCGACTGAGCCACCCAGGTGCCCCTCAACAATATTTCTGAGTGCCTACTATGTGTGTCCTTCCTCTTACAGGTATATAACAGTGAACAAAATAGGCAAAAATCTCTCTTTTTTATTGAATAAAACAGGCAAAATCTCTCCTTTTAGATAAGTAATAAACAAAATAAATGGGTATATTGTAGGGAAGAATGTGACAAGCAGAAGTGTGGTGAGTAAGAGGGAGAGAGAGGCCAGAGAGGTCCTGAGTTGAGGTAAGGGGATGGGTGAGGTAGGTCCTTCTAGCTGACACAGAGGCATTGGCTTTTATCCCATAAGATGGCAAGCTCTGGTGGACTCTAAGGAGTAGTATGGTCTGACATGTCTTAAAAAGATGACTGGCTGTAAGGAGCAAAGGTAGAAGCACAGAGACTGATGAGAAGTCTATTTTATATTTTGGGAACAAACAAGGATGCCGCAGAAACCAGTGGCAACATTACAGGTATTGAAAAGTGGCTGCATTCTGGATGTAATTTCAAGGTAGAGCCACAGAGTTAGCCGCCAGACTGGATAAGGTTTCGAAAAGAGAGGAGGCAGGGAGGACTGTAGGAAACTTTGAAATAATGAGAATTTTAAGAAAGTCTTCCTTGACAGAGTGACAATTGAGTTGCTATTTGAAGGAAAAATAGGAATTATTCAGAAAAAGAGTTAGAATGGACAGAACACATAGGCTGATAGTTGATTACATTACTAAGAAGATGAAAGGAAGAGACTTTTTTTTTTTAATTGAGCTACTGATTAACAAATTATACTGAAATTAGAGTAGACTTATTATACTTGTTAACCTTTTCGGGAAAGTATTACTTGAGACATTTTGTCTATAAGAGCAGTGCATATGCCTTTGTATTCATCAAAAATTCTTTTTTTTTAATATGAAATTTATTGTCAAATTGTTTTCCATACAACACTCAGTGGTCATCCCAAAAGGTGCCCTCCTCAATACCCATCACCCACCCACCCCTCCCTCCCACCCCCCATCAACCTTTAGTTTGTTCTCAGTTTTTAAGAGTCTCTTATGCTTTGGCATCATAAATTCTTAAATTAGGCTCTACATTAATTGGGTTTATTGTACATAAATTTCATACACCTTATTTAAGAGTTACTATTACAGAAGGTTTTTCTTGACACTATTCATCTGTACCTGACCAAAAAGAGGAAAGTGTAGCTGTTTATTTCCAAAACCACACTGCAATACTTCTCCTTAACAACATTAGGGAAAGGAGAATAGTACAGTGGCCTGACAGATCTGGAATCTTCCACTGTAAATAAATTAGGAAACTTCCAGTCTGCTTATAGGGATTCAAACCACGTCTTTAACCTGGATGTGAACTATATTAAATCTGATCACGTCTTAAATAACAAATCTAAGCAAATATGTACAGGATCGGCAAATATGTGTAATAAGCTCAAACATTTTCACTTGCTGTTAAATATTTACACCATTTAATAGTTCCATGTAAAAAATTGTTTCGTGTTTATTTTACTTATTAAATAGTTGCTCATCTCTGTTTCTTAAATGCAGTATTTATGTAAAGAAGTCACAATAAGAAGACAGTACATTTTTGTTGTCTTTAATGTATTTTAAATCATGGCATTTGCACTTTTATTTTACTTTGTTTTTTATGGTTTGTGTTTTCATTTTTTAGAGCAGCTTCTAGAAGTACTTAGACGAGTTATTAACCAAATTCAAAAATTAGGTTATTCAAACTGCCCAAAGCAATGAAAATAAAAGACATCAAAGGCTTTGTATTATGCTATTTTTAAAACTAAGACCTTCAAGTGTGGTTTGATTTTTCTAAAGGAGGAAATCAGAAGTATCAGGACAGGATGTATAGAATTATGAGCACGAAGCTCTCTCAGCATGGAGCTGGTAAAATAAAGGAAACCCTGTCAGGAGCACATCTGGCTATGTCTCTCATTCTAAAGTGATGCATCAAGTCTTCTAGTTCGAAACTGTGGTAAGCTGCCCACATCACACTCTCCATGGCTTTGGAAATGCAGGTATGCTTTGGGGAGAAAATACAGGTTCCATGTTTTCCTTCTGTGTTTGAGTCATATTGAAGTGACCTGTATGATGATAGATTACATAGGGAGTTCGGGAAAATCAGTCATTTAATGGGTCCTTTTAGTTATTGAAAAAACAATAGTCGTTAGCGTTATATAGAAAAATAACACACATGTACATATATATTTAATTTTCATTGGATTTTTCTGGTGTGCATGTGTTCTCACTAAAGACAGTTTTCTATGGGCTAAAGGCAGAACACCATCCAGGCGACTTGCAATTCTTATGTGGGTGGGATTTTCTTAGGGCAGTGTTATAAAGACGGCCATTTGCCAGGAGAAGAGGTGAGAAGCCATCGTTGTAACTGACCTCGGCATGTACTGTAAAGGTTAATGTGATGTGACTGTCCAGCCAGAGCTCTGGCCTAATACTACCAGGACATCTCGAAGAACAGGACGATGTCAAACCCGTTTCATCTTAAGATTTTATTAAGATTTAAAAGTAAAAATTATTTGCAAATTGTAAACATTACGAAAGAAAGTAAAGCACCTGTTAGTCACGTCCAATTCCTCCTTTATTTTTATCCGAGTTCCATGGCATCAGACTCCAGTTCATCTCATTTGCTGTGACATCGCTGCCAAGTGTGGCCGCACCAAGGGCAAGTTCTCTTAGGAAAGCAGGTAATAGTAATAATCAGCTAATGTTCACACGGTAGCCTCCAGTTTTATAATTGCTTTTTAATGTTGCTCATACAAGAGATCCCTGGAGAAGAAAGGGAATATCCAATCACTCCCATTTTACTGATGAGAACCATGGAGGTCTTAGAGATAATGAATCTACTTACGGAAAGTACTGTGAATTCTTCTTTGTACACAGGAGGTGACCTATTTTGCTATGGATGATTACTATTATTACCACCCCTTTGCTCTAGGGGCCTTTCACAGAAGCAAAATCATACTGCATACTTTTGACCAAGCGAAATTATTTCCTTTTGAAGTTTTCTGGGCAAAGTCTATTTATCGTGGGCTTTCTTTCATCTCCTTGCAGCATGCTTGACGAGCCGTCCACGCAGGGATTGCTCACAGTTTTTATAAAGGACTATCTGTCAGCTTTTGCATCCTTTACACCTCGTTGAGTTTTAAAGTGTGGGACTGCGGCAGCTTACTACCTAACATGGTCTCAATAAACCTATCAATTGGAACTTGGCTCAGCAGCATTTCAAAAGCCTTACACTGGCCCCAGGTACATTTGAGGAAAATGTCCCCTCTCAGCAGGCACGTGCAAAAACCTAAATGCAGTGTTGGCCCTGGTTAGAAGAAAGGCCACAGAAACATCAAGGATTACTGAATGTGTGAATCTAAATCTGCCTTTAAACCTGTTTTAACAACTCCCCTTCAACTCAGTGAGGAGTTGAAAATATTGCATCTAGGGTCAGTTGAGTTTTACGTTCTTAAATAATGCTGGTGACCTTCATTCAGGAGTGAGATCTGCTAAGGGGCAGCCTTTCACATGGAGGAAACTCACTTGTAACAGCACATTGGGACTGGAGAGTTAGAGCTTATTGGCAAATAGATGCAATTTAGGTGAGGGCTGTTTTACCAGATAAAAGTGCCACCTTGGCAGCCTAGGCTCAAAGTTCACCTTTGTATTCAAATCTCAGATTACCAGCTTTTTCCTGCTGTCCCATCACTAGATGGGTAGAATGGTGACCTGTTTCCTGAAAGATATTTTGCCTCTTAGAACATACTGTTTGTCTCTCCAGGTACTGGCAACTAATGTTTCTATTTTTCTCCAGCAAGAGACTCGTTCTTCTTCTTGCTTTGTGCACAAAAGCAGGGTGCTTTATGTGGAGGCAGAGTAGATGGGTGAATATCACCTGATAAGAGAGGCTTTCCAGATATCTCTTCCATTTGCTGATGTCTTCTCCTAGAGTTCTTCCTTTCGAGGGGGTCATTGTCCTCCAATGTATTAATTTGTATGCAGTTTTTAGCACTCACTGTCAAAACATTATAAGTCAATTTATCCAATTATTTGATTGCCAGTGTTACAAAGAGGTATCAGCACAAGTAAGTTTTGATAAGGGAATGAAAGGGCCTAGGAATAGGACATTCTGTGCAAGGAAGCCAAATTCAGGTAAAGGTCTTTGAACAGATAGAACATTTCTTCCATTCCTTTCATTTGTGGCTAAATTATGCGACTCTCGTCTTTCAATGCATATTTCAAGACTATCTACTCTATTCAAGGCACTGTGGTGTTGGAAGATAAAAAGAATTTTATTTATTTTATCCACCTTTAGAGAGATAAGACATATAAGGATATATAGGGACATATATATACATACACATATGAATATTCATGTGTGTGTATGTGTGTGTGTGTGTGTCTAATACAAGGAAAATATTGTCAATAAAATCACAGTGATTTAAGTACTGTGTGTGAGCAGAGGAATTAAACACAAATCCTTTCTCAGGTAGACTGGGCCAGCTTCAGGCATTTGTGCTCTGCCTTGATGAGTACATAAGATCGTGAAAGCCAAGAAAAAGGGAGGAAGGGCTCCTTGGAAAGGAAATGAAGATGGAAGCATGAATGAAAGGAAGGAGATGGTGTGGGAAAAGTCAAGTAATTCCAGTTTCCTGGAAAAGCCAAGTTCTTTTTTTTTTTTAAGCCAACTTCTTATAAAGATGCAGGAATAAAACCAGGTTGGAAGGGTTAGAGGGTTGAAAGTCATTATAAGGCTTTTGGAATTAACCACGTAGATATGGGGAGTTAATAAAAGGATTGTAGACGGAGGAGTGATGTGATCATTTCTGTGTGCTACAAAGGAAAGAGCTGGCAAAGAGAATGACTTGGGGAGCATCACAGAGGCTATCACAATGGTTTAGTCAAGAAAGGAGGCAAAAAGAAAACAGAACTATGAGGGCCTAGTCAAGGCAAAGGAAAAGAAAACACACTAAGATACGGCACCAAGAGGATTTGATGACTTATGAAATTTAGGCATTGGAACAATGGCCTCCCCTGAAAGAAGAGTCTGCAAAAGAGAGTATGAACATGTAAATATATTAATATGAATATGTAAGTATGTACTGCTGGTGGCAAATGTAATAAAATGTTTTTTTTCTTATTAACCTTTAACCCTGTTGAACAGAATAACAATGCTATTGATAATAGTATTCAATAAATGGTGAGTGTTTGTGCTTAACCCTCACAACAAGCCTCCTAAATGGACAATATTGTTGAGACTTTATAGACGACAAAGCAGGTACAGAAAGGCTAAGTGTACTGTATAACAGAAATTTAGGTAGCCTATAAGTTACAACATGGGGTCAAATTCAGATATTTTCACTCCAAGTTTAATCTTTTGCACATCCTACCAGTCACCTTATATGTGCGTTATTACAGTCAATGTACCCTAACAAGTGCATGATCACTATGCAATGTTCTTAAAATTTTTGGGGAGAGGGAATTCTTATTATGTAAACACTACGAGGCAATTTTCCTTCTCTGCCAGGAATAGGGGAAATAAAAGCAAACAAACAGACAAAAGCATAAAAGGTTAAAATACTGGGGATAAAATTCACAAGATTAAAGGAAGTTAGATGTAAGCTAGTTTGGTCTGTTAACACTGCAAGTACTTCTTGGATCTAGGAAGGAAGGATGTAGTCTGTTATTCCCTTGAGCTTGACAATAAATAATGCCTTATATTTCTATAGTTATTATGGTATAAAAATTATTTCCACATTTCACTGTAAATTGTGTTCGTTGATTTTGTTATGTTATCCTCAAAATGAATATTTTTAGTAGCTAAGACTGGTTTTTTATTTTTATTTAAAAAATTTTTTAATGTTTATTTTTGAGAGAGAGAGAGAGAGAGAGAGAGAGAGAGAGAGAGAGAGAGAGAGAGGCGGAAGGGCAGAGAGCCAGGAAGATAAAGAATCTGAAGTAGGCTCCAAGCTCTGAGTTGTCAGCACAGAGCCTGATCCAGGGCTCATACTCACAAACTGCAAGATCATGCTCTCAGCTGAAGTCGGTCGCTTAACTGACTGAGCCACCACGGCACCCCAGCACTGTTTTTTTCAATGTTCATTTTGATAGTTAAGGAAATTGAGAATTTTCCTCCTAGCAGTTAAATGAAAAAACTAGAACTTGAACCTTAATCTTCTGATTCAATGTCTGGGATTCTTTTCTTACCCTGATCCCACATTACCCAAGACAAGCATGGGAAAATAACTGAAGACAAGCATTTTCTATTATGAGGAAAGAAATTGAGAGTTAATTTTTTAAACTGCCTTTCCATCTCTGAAAGGTTTTAGAGAGGAAGCCTCAAGCTGGGAATACTTCATTTATCTTATGTCTCTGACAAGGAATAAGATGTATTTTGGAAATCCCTGGAGCCCATGAAGTGTACTAGGCACTGACAGAGCTTCCTGTAATTAAAGGTTACATTAGATTTGTATGGGAGTGGCAAATTCAGTTCTGGAAGCATATAGCCAGATGAAAGCCTTAATTTAATAAAAAAGAAATCAGAAATCAATCAAAAATGAGATTTGTTAGGATTAAGATGTTAAATAAAACCACGTTCAGGGCAGAGTTGACAAAATCTTTCTCTCTGAGGTGGTAGGAAGTGAGGGACTTCTGCAATCCTATAAAGGATTTTATTTTAGAAGTGGGAGGGAGGAAGAAGAGAGATCATTTGTTGGTCTGAGCTGGAAGTCTACAGAACTTTTCTAAAGATTTGGTGAACAGATGCTTTTAAAAGCTCTTACCAGCTCAGCCTTCACTACTAGTAATTTCAAACAAAGCAGGAGGTCGGAGCATTAATGCTACTTTCCTTCCTTTGTCTGTCGTCCCCTTGGTTAACCACTGACAGGGAACAGCCTGGAGCAGACTTGAGAAACCCCCATGGTGAAAACACATCAATGTCAGCTTTTAAACTGGGAGCTTGTTGTCAGCTTGAACTAATCTTTCCAGTTTCTCCCCAACTTTACCTCTTCCCACCCACATTAAAATAGAAATAATACCCATGACCTTTCTCCAAAGATACACCATTTTGTCTGGGTTGTTACCATGAATTTGTCATTTCTTATCCATGCCGAGTCCTACCTATGTTTTCATGAATAATGAGGCAAGATGGTATACGAAAAGTCAGTGGTGGCTTTTGCTAGAGATGGTATGCCCTACTATTGAAGATGCTTCTTAGACCGAGATCCCCAAAAGCAGATCTTGAGATGAGGATTCACATGCAAGAGATTAATTACGGACATCCTTTTGGAGTCACACTTAGGGAGGGGTTGAAGCAGGATAAGGAAAGGAAGGGGGCAGCAAAGTACAATTTCTAGCAAAGTCTTACTGAGGTGTTTTCAATGCCAACCTCTCTAGAGAAATCTGGCTTTTCCATTAATCTTCAGAGTCCCCCACCTTGAAGTCAGAGAGGTAGACTTTCTACTCCCACGCCTCCTGCTCATTGGTTAAGTAAGATTGCCCCTTTGGAGTTGCCCGCCCTGGGAAATGCCAGCTCTAGCAGCCTGAGGGCAGTCCTAGAAGTAGAGTCTTATAGGCAAGTTGGAGCAAATATTTTTCAAAGCTAGGGGAGGTAATCACAGAAACTGTGAAAGAGGTCCAAAGGGAACTAGGCAGACCACTTACTATGGACACAGCAGTTAGTTTAAAAGAAATTGGGTAGAGTTGCATTGGAGACTTTAATTTTTCCAGATCCTGCAAAAAAAATTTTTAAGGTTGATTATGAAACGAATAGCCCTGGAGTAGAAACAGGTCTTTGGAGAATTCTGCGTGGAGAGATTTAAATTACTAGGAAAGACAGGGAGAGGGAGCCAAGGTTTCCTGCCAGGAGTTAGACAAAGTGGCAGCAAGGTTTGCGGCTATAGTATATGTAGCAAATAGCATCCTTTGGGATAAGTTAATTCTACTTCTAAAATGGCTCTTTTGAAATGCCTATTACTATTTTTACCTAAACTCTCCTGACAGGCAAAAAAAAAAAAAAAATCCAACACCAATGGCAAATTCAGCTCTTTTAGAGCATGCAGTAGTTTATTTCTTTCTTTCCCACTGGCTTTTTAAAAAATGTTTATTTTCAAGAGCCAGACAGAGAGAGAGAGACAGACAGACAGAATCTGAAGCAGGCTCCAGGCTCTGAGCTGTCAGCACAGAGCCTGACTTGAGGATCAAACTCACAGACTGTGAGATCATGACCTGAGCTGAAGTTGGTCGCTCAACCGAGTGAGCCACGCAAGTGCCCCTTTCTCACTGGCTTTTTAAGGATATATAAGCTTCTTTGATCTAGTGTCCTGCATTTTCCTCTGTGTTCTGCTTTGCCAACCCCAAATTAGAGATATTACTAACTGATACTACTAATGCAGTAAATTACTAGCTTACTACAGAGACAGTATAAATATTAACAGTTATCTCCAGTGAACATCTCTCCTTGCTGTACCTCTATCCTGCTCCACTGCACTGGTCTGATTCAGAGCATGGTTGAGGACAGGATACATAAACACCTGTTAAAGAATGGACAGAGCAGAGACTTAGCAAGTAAGGTGCTCAGAAAAAAAAAAAATTATAAGACCCACTCAAGTTGTGAGGCTTGACTTGTGGCAACCAACTGTACAGATAGATTTACCACATTTCACTGTGAGAATGGATGTGGTATATTTCATCCATCCACAGATTGTGACCGCCATGTGAATCACAAGCAGGTCCATCAAGAAAGCATTTTGAATGTAACACAACTTCTCCAAAATTGATGAGGTTTTGGAATGGTGGGAGTTTGGAGCTGACAACCAACAAAGAATTCTGGAGAAGACTTTGGTGCGAAAAGGGGGATTTTATTACAGCATGGGGACAGGACCCTTGGGCAGAAAGACCTGCACTGGGGTGGCAGGAAGGACTGGTTATATACTATGGAGTTGGGGGAGGTAAAAACAAAAGGGAGGCCTCCAGTAAGACTTTCATATGCTTAAGAAGACTCCCAGGATAGTGGAGGCCTAGCTATTGTCAAGCTAAAGTTGTCTTCCCTCTAGTAAGGCAGTAAGGCATTAACATTAGGACAATACGATGCTCCAGGAGAAATGTTACACTGTATATTTGCCTCAAGTATTTGCAACTGGCTGCAGGTTATAAGGAAATTTCATTTTACCTGGCATTTCCTTCTGGCCTTTGTTCCCCACATCACTATGGAGGGGAGGGTGATGTTGGGGCTCCAGGAACCTGAGTCTATAGGTTTCTGGCGATTAGGCTATTGATAAGATTGCCTTTTTCTTATAATTTACTAAGATATTTGTAAACTGATGGAGACCCATATCTTGCATGACTGTGATCTCTATCAGTTAACCATTTGTTTTCTTTCCTTTCCTTTGTTCTTGGGCAGCCAGGAGTGCCTGAGGAATATCACACATATCCCACCGGAGGTGGGGCAGGCAGTGCTAGCTTGTGCTTTGCCCTCAGCTTGACTTATGGGCCCTCATCACTAATCATCATTGTATCTGCAGCTACATAATAATAACATTGCCAGAATTGTCAATTTCCTAAATAAAGGCTAAAAACATGCATTTTGAAATCTGGTAAAACAGCCTATTAAAGATGGATGGAATCCAGGCTGAGAGTGCTGTAGCTGCTTCTTCCTGTCTGCATAACCAGGGAACACACTCTCTCTCTCTCTCTCTCTCTCTCTCTCTCTCTCTCTCTCTCTCTGTGTGTGTGTGTGTGTGTGTGTAATGTTCTCTGTCAACTCCCTGCTTTAACTCTGAGATCCATTCTTCATGCTGTCCATTTGGAGTGCACCAGAGGGTTCTGCCCTTGTACTTTGGTTCAATTGGCCCAGGAAAGGCAGTGGGAGGACGTAGGTGGAGGGGAGGAGAGATAGATTGGAGTGTTCCTTCCCAAATTTCCTCCATCCTGGACTACATAGGTGGCTACAGCTTTCCTTTGGGATTTGATAGCTATTCCCTCCCATTGAACCTTAAGACTAAGGGCTGCTAATGTGTTCTTCCTTCTGCTAGCTCTGTTTTCCCCACCGTTTCACACCTGTCCAATGTTAGCCCTACGGGGTGGGAAGTGGGAGATGGGGAGACTTACACATATCTTATTTAGTTTTCTTGACTCTTGCTCATACCTCTTCTTGTAAATAGTTCCTTAACTAACCTCTCCTCAATCTCCCTATTTGAGCAAAGCTACTAGAACTTGACCAAAAAGGGTAGAATTGCTTTATACCCTAGAAGACATATCTGTTCGTAATCTATGGTTCTCACACAGTTTCCTTATGCCTCAATAAGAACTAGACTATTAACAGCGGTGCTGCCCTCCAACCCAGGCAAGAGGGGCCCCTATTCCAGGCCCGATGTTTTCAAAGCCTCACTTGCCACGAACACTCACAAAAACTGAATTCACTAAAAACGTCCCTGAGTGTCTCTGCCACTTGAAATTCAGTCCCCAGCACCTGTGTGGTACTACCTGGCATGCTACACATGCGCCTTCATGACTAGTAATGGCAGGCCCTATGAATTATCGCTTCAATGTTTTGCTGCACCCCTGAGACACAAAATACTGTTGTCCAAACCTTTGAAAGTTTACAGATGTGCTTCTGCTAACCTGAGAGACAGACACTGTGTTAGCACACACTAAGGGTTGAGTGGTGGTGTTGGGAAAATGAATAAAGTTTTATACCATAAGATGGCTGATGGGACTCAAACAAGCTTTGGTCTCTAGCTTAGAGACCCATCTTCTGGGTTCTTCTTAACCTGTTTGCCGCGGGTGAAAACCCACCACAGATGTGGAAGCTGACAACTATAAATTACCCTTCCCCCCTTCATTTGGGGCTCAGATCTTTAGATAAACGGTCTTCTCGGAGCCCATCGGTGTTACATAAATCTCCGATCCACCAAGATCTCCAAAAGCCGCTTGGTTTTTCTGCCAGCATTCCAGCCTGGTTCGTAACAGTGGGAGTATACAGGAAAGGGAAAAGAAAAACTAACTTATCAAATCCTTTCTCTCAAGTAGGAATTTGTCACATAATAAAGTTTCATTTTCTAGTAGTGCAGCATACCTGTTTTCTTTTTTCTCTTCCTATTCCAAATTTGTAATTCTGGAATTAATTATAAATTAGTGTGACAGATTCCCAACAGCTGCACAAAATCACAGAAGAAACAGTTGTGATACTAAATAATTCATATTTCTTTTTTCTTTAAGTTTATTTATTTTGAGAGAGACAGAGATAGCATGAGTAGCGAACGGGCAGAGAGACAGAGAATCCCAAGTAGTCTCCATGCTGCCAGTGCAGAGCCTGACAAGAGGCTCGACCAATGAAGATCATGACCTGAGCCAAAAGCAAGAATTGGATGCTTAACCAACTGAGCCACCCAGGCACCCCACATATTTCTTTCAAATTTATATATATGTAGATATAGACTTAATATACTTGGGGTGCCTGGGTGGCTCAGTTGGTTGAGTGTCTGACTTCAGCTCAGGTCATGATCTCACAGTTCGTGAGTTCAAGACCCGTGTCGGGCTCTGTGCTGACAGCTCAGAGCCTAGAGCCTGCTTAGAATTCTGTGTCTCCCTCTCTCTTTGCCCCTCCCCCACTGGTTCTTTCCCTCTCTACCTCTCTCTCTCTCAAAAATAAGTAAACATTAAAATATATATATATATGTGTATATATATATATACACATATATATGTGTGTGTGTATATATATATATATATATGTATATACTTAAGGTCATTGACAAATAAATGGACATTGAAAACTGTAATTTCAAATAATTGTATATTTACAAAAACATGTGTACAATTAGGGGTGCCTGGGTGGCTCAGACAGTTAAGCGTTGGACTTTGGCTTAGGTCGTGATCTCATGGCTCATGGGTTCAAGCCCCGCATGCTGATGGCTCAGAGCCTGGAGACTGCTTTAGATTCTGTGTCTCCCTCTCTTCCTGCCCCTTACCCGCTCACACACTGTCTCTGTCTCTCTGTCTTTCTCTCAAAAAATAAAACATTAAAAAATTTTTAAAAACGTACAGTTAAATAAAAATTTGAAAGTAAATAATGCAGTTTCATTTAAATATTCTTTTAAATGTTGATGTTTACTTATTATAATTGTTTCTTTTTATTTTAATATATAATTTTAAGTATTTTAGAAGAAACAATTTTTAAAATGATATTAATATTTCAATTTTAACACTTACTTTATATTTTGATGAAGGATATAATTAAATGTGTGGCCTTTAATAAAATCACATTTTAATTCTTCATTCTTCAGATCAAGGATTGGCAAACTTTTCTGTAAAGGACGAGATGTTGAATATTTTAAGGTTTACATGTCATATAGTCTTTATTACAACTGCTCAATACTACCACTGTATCACAAAAGCAGGCGGAGGCATCATGTAAATGAACAGAGAAGGCTGTGTTCCAGTAAATCTGTATTTGCAAAAGCAGACACATAGTCCACCAGCCTGAGTTTGCTGACCATTGCTTTAGGTCATTTTGATAGGATAAAAATTACGTGAAAAATCATGTCATAATAATACAATAGTAATTTTGCTTATATTTTAGAAAATCACTGTAAATGATTTTTCAGTTAGGTCTTTCTATAATTACTCCTCAAAATGGCATGATCCATCAACAAAACATGGAAACATGCTGATAGTAATTAATTTTGGTCTTCTAATAATTGGCTACTTTTAGCCATAAAGGAACCAAGGTTATACCTAAATATTAAAAATTGTGCTGTTTAAAGGTATATTCATCAAGACTGCCTTAAAGAAGTTATTTGATTTAATAGTTCACTAGCTTTATTTGTATCTTATGAATATTTAGAAACATGGTATGTGAACCTTTGACTCTACTCTTGCCCTGGGCACCAACCAATTTTGAGATTGTACCTGGTTAGTTGTTTTCCTCTCTAGGAAATCTATTGAAAAATGAAGTTTCCACTATTCCAGAAATTGCAAACTGACAAGCGTCAGGTTGTGCTTAGCTCACTCATGTTGGATCTGCACAGTGTTTATAAAAGGCAAAATTAGTTGCAAATGAATTTCAGGTAAAAATCTAGGTGGCTGGCTTCTATGGAAAAATCTTGCAAAACTGGATCCCTTTTAGAGGTCTCGGTATCCACCTTTTGACAGAGCATCGTTCAAAGTCTCCATCATGAGCGATGGGGTCCCCAACTCAGCCAGCCCAGTTTCCATTTAGATTTCTGGCCTACCTTGTGTGACATTTGATTTCTGAAATTATTCTACAGCACTAGAACCTGGTCCTTTTCTACTTTATATCTTCATTGCAGTAATCACTCCTACCCCAAACAAAGCACACAAACAAATAAAACCCATTAACTAAACAACAGGGCAGTTCTTTTTCATCCTGAGCACCCCTAGTCTTTTGGTCCTGCCTCAGGACATGTTGCTGGTGGTATTGTTCCAATGGCTTCCTGCCCCTTAAACTGTAATAGAAGGGAAGAGACCAACATAGTTTGCAACCATCTTTCACATTTCCCAAAACAATACTGAACTTAATCACACAGAACTATGACCAGTAACAACTATGTAGTGAGTAGTCTAGCTTCTGGCAATATAATTGTGATAAAATGATGTTACCTAACATTCACGTCAATTATTACTAGAAGCAGAAGAAGGAATCACCCTTTCTGCTAAAAAATGAGAAAAAAGGGACTTTGATTAAGAATTTAATGGCTAAGCAATAGACTCCTTCTCTGTTTTTCAATAAGGCTCACAGAAGAATGATTTGGAATTGAGGGAAAAAAGGATAAAAATGAACTGCTACTCTGCATAGCATTACACTGTCATCCTATGGCTACCCGACTGAGAACAATGTCTTGAAAATTAAGTTAGGCAAATGTCTTTCCTACTTAAAGGTTTGGTCAGGGTGTGTTTCAGTGTGTGTGTGTGTGTGTGTGTGTGTGTGTGTGTGTGTGTGTTGCATGTTCCTGTCCCGGTGCTTATCTGCTACAATATTCACTTTCAACATATGACCAAAGCTTAAATTAAGAAGTGCATTTTATAGTGTGACTGTATATAAACACACACAATCATATCATTTTGGGAAAACATTTCATAAAAAAGTATCACTGTTATACTGCTTATGATGCACATTGACATTTTCTATTCTTTTACAGGCTCATGTGCAAAAAAAATGCTTATAGCAGTCCTCTAAACCAAACCTTCTCAATGAGTGTGACATTGCTCCCAAATTGGTAAAAATGGACCCTTGGGGGCAAAGAAAACCTAGACAGCCTGATGGTTTGGAGCCCTCCCCAGGGTCACAGTACATAAATAAGTGTACACTTTATCTGTGGTGTTAACATTTCGTGGGGGTGGGTGTTAGGAAAAAACGTCTGAAAAGTCTCCTTGACGGTAATTGAAAACAAGGTGGAGAAACACTGCAAAACTGATCTGCAATTTGAAAAACAGCATGTTTAAAAATTCAGGAGAACAAAGCAACTTGGCTTGCAACTCACATCGTTAGAGACAGGGCAAAGTGGACTAAGTGTGTAGAATCCACAGGCACCTTGAACATTTCTTCAAGACCCACAGTCCCCAAATCCGAGTCCCAATCTTTCTACGGGATTTAGGATTTCAGCTGCCTTTCTGAAACTACCACCTTTCCTACGTGTGTTTCCCCAGATTAAACAAATTCCCTCCCCTTTGCACCAAGAAGTCAGGATCCCAGCCCCAATTTGACTGAAAAAAAAGGGAAGAAAGGAGATTATTATGACTGAGTTTGAGGTTAAAACTTTCAATTGGGCTGATCACAGGAACCAAAAGAGATTAAAAAATTATAGGAGTCTCCCCAAGATATCATTTAAGAAAAAGAAAAGGAAGCTGATACAGAATGTGCAAAGCAGCAAGTAGGGGGAAATGAACCTCTTTTGTGTTTACATCACAATGAGTTAAAGACTATGTAATATATTGATTACATTTGTCAAGGTTTCCCCCTCCTCCCAACCCCTGCTTTTTCCTTCCTATTACCTATTCTTTTCTTTTGGTCCCTGTGTTTCTATTGTTGGACCCTTCCATTGGTAAGCCCTATGGCATAGAAAAACAATGAGTATTATTAATATTCTCAATATTAGAAAAAGGAAATGCTTTAAGCAAGATTTCTTTCTACCCAAGTCTAATATCCCAAAACATGTGGAAATAAGGTTTCATGTTCATCAAGCACATTTGTATGTACTTTAAATTCACTGCAAGAAATGACACCAAAATTTGCAGCAATATCTGCAAATAACTGTGCTTTACAGCGCCAATGTGCATTACCCTCAGCTCCTAGAAATCTGTAATTGAGATAACAGACAAATAGTATCTGAGCAATAGAGGAAAAGGTAATGTGCACACCGGTTTCTCCTCTCCATATGTTGATTAAGCTATTCAAAGCTCTAGTCACCAAATGGAAATGTTTGTTAGCATTTTAGTCAATGCAATCTCTGTTAGAGGTATGGATATGGTTCCTACGCCCATGCCTAACTAGGAGTCAAGGAAAATGCAGTCAAATTGTCGCTTGCACCTGCTGTGTTCAGCGGATGGCAAAAATTCTGCAGCACAGAGATGGCCAGAAAGCCAAATCACACCATTTCAGGTGGGGTGGGAGTGGGGAGACGAAGCGTAAGGCTGCTTTTACCAGGAAAATGTATATTTTTCAAAGGGTGGGAAATATTTTGTGTTCTTTTTCTAAGAATATATAGGGAGAAGTTGACATTGAAGCCTTCCATGGATAGACTATTTCCTGTGAAATGCCTTTCTCTGACTCTTATTTCAGCTATTAGTGCCTCATGGCCCCAGACTGACATTTTGAAGTATTCAAGTTGATTTACTCTTTTCTAAAACTAATATTTTATTGTCACTTTAAAAAATGGCATCTGACATCCAGATCCAAGATAATGAAAAATTCTGTTTTTCATACTATCATTACAGATATTTTTATTCAGTAAATCAGTTTATTTGGTAATGATACAGTATGATTTATAATAAAGTTCCATGTAAGGATTTTTTCAGAAATTCATGCTCTTAGTATAATTCTGGGAGTAACATTCAAAATGGGGGCTGGGGAGTTGTCTTTAAGTAGATAAGAGTAAATAAGTAAACTCATACATGCACAGTCCCATGGAATAGTCACTGAGGAGTGTACAAAATATTATTATTACACTATCATTATTATTTATCAGATGAGCCTTCCAAATTTTCTTTAAACCATCAGTGTCTTTTTTGCTGCATGTATTTTCTTCTGTATCTCTTATTGCTTGAAATGGTACCTCTTACCAAATTCAGGGCAAAGAACAAACTAGAAGGGAATATGATCCAGATAACTGCATTTTCTTTAGACTGGAAACCTCTTGTGAACATAAGTTTACCTCTAACAGAAGATCTTTCAATATATCAAGATACTGCCTTTAGGTGTCCCTGGAATAAATTATAAACACATAGCTTTTTAAATATTTTTGAACAAGTTAACTTTTCCTAACTGGCAGATTTCTACTTTTTCGCTTATAATTCATGTTAAAAAAAAAAGACTATGGTAGTTACGGCTGCACTGACACTTTCCAGTTGTTTTTGAAAACAGATCATCACTTTTCAACTAGTTCTGTTAACCGTGTAAGCTAATAGTGATGATCACTGTTAGAAGAGCTGTATTTCTGCAGGCACTTGTGTTCTAGGGAGTATTGACACTTGACACCCATCAATTAATCAGATTCAAACATTTATCTCTCTAGACTTATTGGAGGAGATGGCAGAGCCTCCTTGTTTTACAATAGTTTAAATAATCTTCTCTATTTTTTTTCCTTTGCAATTTCAGGTTGCTTTCAGCTGAGAAATTATGAGGTAGATATACTTTTGGCTTTAACTCCTTAAAACAATCTCATTTTCCTGTCTAATCGAGGCTTTTCCTATCTTGGCCTATTCCGTAATATATCATCTTGTATCCTATTATTGTATTCTGGCTTGTCTGGACACTACTGCAATAAATTGTGATGGCTGACAGAGCATTAAGTGAATTTCAATAAATTATGAGAAACTTCATTCTGCCAGCTATGCAAAATAAAATACTTGACACCTCAATAAATGGCAAGAGGAGGAGCTTTAAAAATGGATCTCTGATATTTAAATATTAGTCCTATTTTTTTCTCTAGGCAATTGTTCTATGTAGGGAGGAGAACTGAATAAACATTTCTCAAAACTGTCATGATAGTGCCTATTGTTTTATACAGTCCTTCAAAACTGAGTTTATTCAAAATTTTAAGATCGTCTTTTTCTTTTTAAAATTGTTAAACATGTGAAGGTGCTAAAACAGGTTAGAGGGATGATTGTCAATAATTTATCATTGTCCATGCCATATTTGGTCTCTGGTAGATAAAAGATTATAATTTCCTTGAGACATTAGAAGATGTGACCTGAGATCAGGAGGGAGGGGGATTCTCCCTGGGTGGTGGCATCCTTGTTGCCTGTGGCCTAGGAATGGGGACCAGGGCAACCAACTTCCCTCCACTCCCAGCTACAGCTTTGCGCCTGCCCCATGTGTTACCAGGTGAATCCAAAGTGCAAACTTGCAGGGATTTAAAGGATAACCGTATCTCCATGTCCTTAAATGAAAGTTTCTTTCCTGTCACTGCATCACTTACCTTCAATCTTCAAAAGTGTGTTGAGGTTGAGGTACTGTATCTGCTGAGGTCTCTTATTCTCATCACTTGGTTCTTACGGGTACGCACTTTTAAAATCCCTTTATTTTTGGTTAAAGTTCTGGTAGGGAAAAGAATTGAACAATTGTGTAGTTTTCCATTTCCTTCAAACATAAGTCTTTCAGAATAATAGTTTCAAAGCTCAACTCATTTCACTTTATGAAAAAAATTTTTTAACTCCAGTGTAGTTAACCTAGAGTGTTATATAGAAATTCAATAATTCCATACGTTGCTCAGTGTTCATCAAGATAAGTGTACTCTTAATCCCCTTCACCTGTTTCACCCGTCCTCCCACTCACCTCCCCTCTGGTAACCATCTTCTTGTTCTCTATAGCCAAGAGTCTATTTTTCTGTTTCTTTCTCTTTTTTTCCCCTTCGTTTGCTTTGTTCTTTAAATTCCAAGTGAAATCATATGGTATTTGCCTTTCTCTTACTGACTTATTTTGCCTAGCATTATACTTTCTAGATTCATCCATGCTGTTGCAAATGGCAAGATTTCATTCTTTTCTACGAAATCCTTTAATATTGTCTCTGAAGCCCTGAGTAACCTGGCTTCTGAATTCTCTTCATCCTCATATTGAACCTTTCTCTGTCATTCTCTGCTACACACACACGCACAGATTTTTGATTCCTTTAATATGCTGTGCCTCTCAGCCACAGGCTTTAATCCTTCTGAAGATAAGTCTTCTTAGTTCTTTCTATCTTTGAGTTATTATGGGATTAATTTATTCATTTATTTATGTATCAATATATTTATTTATCTATTTATCCACATATTTATTTGAAGAAGAAAGATTACAGAAATGCAATGTTGTTTTTTAACTGCACTCTTTATTGAGACAATTGTAAATCTATATGCAGTGGTAAGAAATAATACAAGAGAGATCCTTTGTGCCTTGTATCCACTTCTCCCAGTTGTAACATTTTACAAACTAAGGTACAATATTACAACCAAGATATTAGGCTTGGACAACTTATCTCATTAATACTTCCCCAGGTTTTCTTGTGCTCACTTATCTGGGTTTGCGTATTTAATTCCATACATTTTTTGGGGTAGTAACCTCCCCTCCTCCCTGTGTCCCTACAGCCTTAGTGGGAGCACTAGTTTCTGGCTACCTCTTCACCATCCGGCTTGGCTTCCTAGCTCTTCCAGCATCTGGGTAACCAATTCCTTGTCTTAAATGATCTGTGTTTAAAATGCTTGACCGGAGCTTGACTGTAACAGGAAATGATTTCAGGTAGGGTAGGCAGAGAAGTTCTGTCTCTTTGTCTCTGTTTTTTTTTTTTAAATATAAAACTCTATATGATTTTATTACATGTGGAGATCTATGTACCCACCAACACAGATAAGACTTGGACTATTTCAGTCCCCACAAGGACCCTTTTGGTGATGTGTTTTTATCAGACAGCCGCCTTCTTCCTATCCATTGAAAACCACAAAACACCTGTCAATTTCTAAAATTTTATTATTTCAAAAATATATAAATAGAATCATACAGTATGTAACCTTTTGGGAATGACTCTTTCACTCAGCCTAATTCCTTGGAGATTTATCCAAGTTTTGACACATATCAAATAGTTTGTTCCTTTTTATTGTTGAGTACTATTTATTACTGAGTGGTATGTATGTATTAAGATGTATTTAAACATTCATGTGTTGCTATACATCTGGTCTGTTCCAGCTTTTGGCTCTTGTAAATTAAGTTATTGTGAATGTTCACGTACAGGTTTTTTTGTGTGACAACCCTTAACTCTTCTAGTTAAGATTTATCTCAGGGAAGGTTTGCTTTCATTGCATTGTATCCTTTCCTTCATGGCACTTACCAACATCTATGTCAAATTATACCTTTGTGATCATTCAATGATGGTTAACATGTGTCCTTGGACCTTAAGTTCCACAGGGGCAGGAATCATGTCTATATTTCTCATCATTTTATTTGGGAAATGAATTGTTGACTGAATGAACCAGTCATAATGATAGATAATTATACATATTACTTATCTAGTCTTAAAACATCTCTGAGATTTAGAAATACATAAATCTTATCTTACAGATGAAGAAAATTAGGTAAAGTAAATCTGAATTACTCTGCCAGAAGGTAGGCAAGCTAGACTTCGAACACGCATCTATTTGACTTCAAAACTCCTGCACTTTCCACTTTCCATCCTTTTCTTGTGGCTACGAAACTTATTTCTACTTTTCTCTGATGAAGCATTCAGTTGCAACCTCAGACACAGCTGTGACAAAATGCTACATTCAGTTGATAACCTAATACAATGACATGATGGAATGCAAACCAATCCTACTGCCTTTGGTTCTAGGATAGACCACATGAAGTAAGCACACACAGCGGATATGCAATTTGCTTTTTGCAGGTGTGGGGATCTCTATTTCATAAGACACAAATAAGTCTGGGCATATTTGGTATTTACTGTGTTAATACAGAGTAATTGCACAGCTATTTCTTTTTTACAAATTATACGGTAGTTATACTTGGAATTACCATAAAAAATGAAAAACTTCTAGTTGCCAGTAAATGATTGCTTTATAATTACAAAATAATTACATAGTTATTTTGGCCCAGAAATATAAAGCATTGTACAAAATCCATATACTTTGCCGCCAGACCTGCCAAGGTCCAAGGCGATCAGTCCTTTTAGGAATTGCCCTTAGGACTTTCTGAAACTCTCAAAAATTTTAACTTCTGTGGGAAGAAAAAGAATGTGTCACAAGAGAAATAGCCTCCCTCATTAAACTACAATTTTTAGTGACCCCAAAGCTATTGCACTGTAAAAATTATGTCAGTAATGGTACTAACAGAACTATTTGGTCTACTCTTGATAAGACCTGTTTGGCTGTGATTACTCAAGAGGAGCTAGTTAATTTAGCAAAAGCTTTGTGCATTTCTATGTGTCACTGAGTCAACTTGCTACATGGGAGTTGTGACAATTATTAACTTCTCCAACTTTTTGATCACTTAAAATATTGACTTTGGTATGTTTGCTTGTTTATACTATATTTTATCATCTCATAATTCTTTTTACTCTTTATGCTATGGAAACTTTACATCATGTGAATGGTAGAATATTATGCACATAGGTTATTATTTAAGATGCCAATTCTACTCTTCTGAATACTTGAAATAAATGTTTTTAAGGAAGTCAAAGATAAAACAAATCGATGTGTAATTTTATTTATTTTATTTTATTATTTTTTTTTTAGCATTTGTTCATTTTTGAAAGGCAGAGAGAGACAGAGCTTGAGTGGGGGAGGGTCAGAGAGAGAGGGAGACACAGAATCCCAAGCAGGCTCCAGGCTCCTAGTTGTCAGCACAGAGCCAGACGCAGGGTTGGAACTCACAGACCGTGAGATCATGACCTGAGATGTAGACGGCCGCTTAACCAACTGAGACACCCAGGCGCCCCTCGATGTGTAATTTTATTTTTTTTTTAATTTTTTTTCGATGTGTAATTTTAAATCATGGAATTGAGGACTATTGGAGAAAATAATTTCAACTACAAGGTTTAAGATATGTTACTATTTTTAGTTTGTTTATTTGTTTATTTATAATTTTTAGGCTTATTTATTTATTTTTGAGAGAGAGAGAGAGACGGAGAGACTGGGGGAGGGGCAGAGAAAGAGGGAGAAAGAGAATCGAAACCAATAGTCAAAAGCTTAACTGACTGTGCCACCCAGGCGCCCCTATTTATTTATTTTTTAATAATCTTTACACCTGATACGGGGCTTGAACGCTCAACCCCAGGATTGAGAGTCACTTGCTCTTCTGATTGTATCAGCCAGGCACCTAGTCTTCACTCAGTGTTTTTAATTAATTGCTTCTAAACTAAGAAGATAGAATGCTTTAATATGGCAAGGAAAGGAAAATATGTTTAATGTAACTTTTCAAATCGAAGTTTTTCTCTAATAGGAACAGATAGTGCTGAAACACTTTGGAGATTCCTAATAAGAACAAACTCATATGGAGCTCCAGTCCCAGGCATAATTGGGTAACTGGTATAAGACATTGTTCCACTGTAAATAGGTGTAAGTTGGGAAAACAAATGTATGACATATCTGTCTTTTAGGCATTAATGACACACAGTATCTGCTTGTGACCCTTGAATGAAGGAGAAAACATGAAGCAAACTCCACTACCCCTCACTTGCTGCCTGAGGCACTTTGCACACTTTAGCACAGGGTAGAGGATTCAAACTGAGAGTTTGACTGAGAGGATTCAAACTGAGAGTAACAGCCTTGCTGGACAGAGGGAACAGAGATCAAATATGAGCATTGTAGAGGTGGCTGGAATTTTCAAGTAGACTACTTACATGAAGGATACAATCTAGTGAAGAGGCTCCAAAAAAATGCTTTGAAGCCTCCTTGAGTTTTTGGTCAAATACTCATATGCACATGGATTAGGTGAAACTCTATGTTCCTTGCCAGCAAACAACTATTGGGGGTCTTGTGGACTGAGAGAAGATTCCGGACTTCATATAGTACTAACACTTATTAGATTTACAGTTATTAAGAGTGGGGAAATGAGGGCTAATATTCTAGGTATTCATTTAAATGTCTAGTAAAAACATACCTAATCATAGAGAAAAGACTTTTCCTAGACCCAACCCTCTAAAGTCTAAAAACAGCTCTTCACAACATAAAACAGATTTACTAGAAAATTACTGGCTGTCAGAGGAAAATACAACACCGTTTATGGGAAGTTAACAAAACCTGCATGCTCCACAACATTGCATGTACAATGTCCGTATTATATTAAAAACAATTAAAATATGTAGAATCAGGAAAATGTGGCCCATAATGAGGAAAACCAAGAAAAACATATCAATACATGATACAGATGTTGGAATTCAAAGACAAAGCCTCTAAAACAGATACTATAAACACATGCCAAGATTTAAAGCAAAAGTTGTGCATAATAAATAAACAGATGGACTTTCTCCAAGGAAAAATAGAAATTATATTAAAAAGGAAATTATGGAACTAAGAAATGCAATTTCTGAAATAAAAATGACACTAAATAGGCTTAACAGAAGCTTTGACATCACAAAAGACTAGGTAAGTGAAGAAGAAAAGAGTCCAGTCAAATTATCAATACTGAAGCATAAACAGGGAAAGAAGATGAGGGAAAGACCTCACTGAACTTTCTGAGACATCAAGAAGTCTAATAAACAAATAACTGAAGTCACAAATGGAAAAAAAGAGAAAGATTTGGACAGAACAAATATTTGCATAATGGCCATTTTCCAAATTTGATTGAAAATTTATCTAATAAGTTCAGAAAGCCCCAAATAAGAAAAAAAAACAGGAAAATTACACCCAAAAATATGATAATTAGTTGTTAAAAACCAAAAGTAAAGAAAAATGTCTTAAAAGCAAGCAGAGTTTAAAAATACATTATATATTGAGCTTACTGACTAGTTACTTGAAATAATGTAGGCCAAGAGACAATGGGACCATATTTTTTTATGCTGAATGGAGAAACCAAAATACCTTCATCCTAAAATTCTATATCCTTCACAAATGTTATACAAAATATCCTTCAACATATTGTGCAAAAATCCTTCAAATATATTCCTTAAAAAATTCAATGAAATGAAAACATTTTTAAGTAGAAACAGCTGATAAGCAGCTGTGTTAAACATTAAAGAAAGTTTCTCATCTTAAAGAAAATGATACTAGACAGGAGCTTTGAGTCATACAAAGGTGTGAATAGTGCCAGAAATTCTAAATATGTGAGTATACTTATTTTTTAAATTTGTTTCTTGTATCTTTATTTAAAAGAACAGATTGTTAAAAACTAATATGATATCAATGTATTTGTGGGGTTATAATATATTTAACAAATATATATGAGAAAAATAGTACCAAAAGTGGGAGGGAATAAATGGAAATGTTATATTGTAAGATTAGCATGTTACATTTGAAGTGATGCAATACCAATGCACTATTGACTATGATGATCTAAGGCAAAATATCATTAATCCTAGAGCAACCATTATAAGAATAAAACAAAAAGGTGTAGCTAAAAATCAGATAGATATATATGAAACACTAAGTATCCTTAATTATCCCAAAAGATGTTAAGAAAGGAGAGCAAATGATATAATTAAATGGGAGAAGGAGAAAACAAGTAGCAAGACAGTAGATGCAAATTCAACCATATCAATATTTAGAGTTAATGTAAATAATCTATGTTCCAATGAAAAGATATTTCACTTTGGGTTTTTAATAAAGCAAAAATCATTATATGCTGTTCATTAGAAATACACTTGAAATATAGAAAAGGACTGGTTTTATGTAAAAGGATAGAAAAAATATATATCAGGCAAACTAATACATGAAAGTTGAATTGTCTTCATTAATATCAGGCAAAATAAACTTCAAGGCAAGGCATATAATTAAACAAAAATAAAAATATTCCATTATGGCAAATAAATCAATTCTTCAAGAACACATAACCCACCTAAATGTATACACATCATATAACTGAGCTTTAAAATATATGAAACAAAAACTGAAAGAAGTAAAAGGAGAAATAGAAAAATAAACATATAGAATTAGATTTTAAAGTGTCAAGATTTCTGGAGTGCCTGGGTGGCTCAGTCAGTTGAACTTCTGACTTTGGCTCAGGTCATGATCTCACTGTTGGTGGGTTTGAGCCCGTGTCGGGCTCTGTGCTAATAGCTTGGAGTCTGGAGCCTGCTTTGGATTCTCTCTCTCCCCACCCTCTTTCTCTCTGCCCCTCCCCTGCTTGTGCTCTCTCTCAAAAATAAATAAACAAACATTTACAAAATAAAAAAATTAAATTTCAAGATTTCAAATGACAGAATCATCCATACATTTAGCCTAATTCACATTTATTATTATAATTTTTAATGTTTATTTAATTTTGACAGAGAGAGAGAGAGAGAGAGAGAGAGAGAGAGATAGCATGAGTGGGGGAGGCACAGAGAGAGAGGGAGATACAGAATCTGAAGCAGGCTCCAGGCTGTCAGCACAGAGCTTGATGCAGGGCTCGAACTCATGGACCGTGAGATCATGACCTGAGCTGAAGTCCGATGCTCAACCGACTGAGCCAACCAGGCGCCCCTAATTCACATTTATGGACTGTCTTACCCAGTGATTGTAGAATCCACATTATTTTTGTATGGAGCAATCACCATTGTGTGCTATATGTTGTTCCATAAATAATTTTCAATAAATCTCAGAGTATTGACATAACTCAGAAGATATTCTCTGACTAGAACATAAGAGAATATTGTTTAGAGCTGCATTCATTACAGCCCCAAACTGGGGGGGGGGGAATGCTCATCAGTAGGAACAGAGACCAGAATGTTGTGGAATATTTACACAGAGGAATACTAGTCAGCAATAAAAATTATTTTTAAATGCATTTCAAATGAATTTCAAAAATATTCTAAGGAAAGAGAAACAGGAGGAGCGAAGAAGAAAAAGAAAGAAATGAAACAGACTGTTATGGACTGACTATGTCTCCCCTTTCCCAAGTTAATATGTTGAAGCCCTAACCTCCACTGTGATATTTGCAGATCAGAACTTTGGGAAGTAATAATAGTTGGATGAAGTCAGGGGATGGGTTCCTTACGATAGGATTATAAGAGTAGTTCCCAGAGAGTTCTCTTCCTCTTGGTCCCCTGCCAATCTCTCTCTCCTCTTGTATGTACCAAAGAAAAGCCATGTGAGCACACAGTGAGAAGGCAGACATCTGCAAACCAGGAAGAAAGACCTTACTAGAATTCAAAAATGCTGGCACTGTGATCTTGAAATTTTAGCCTCCAGAAGTACGAGAAAATAAATACCTGCTGTTTAATCCACCTATGATATTTTATAAGTAGCATAAGTAGACTATAAGACACAGACAAAAGCGTTGTATATGAGTTCATTAATATAAACTTTTTAAACACTCAAAATATCCTGAAGGAAATGAGTACAATGGTTGTTTCTATTTTGAGGGTGTAGTAGAATTGCCACAGAAAGGGCTTAAGTGGAATTTCAGGGGTAATGGAAATGTTCTGCATCTTGGTGGGGTGTGGTTAGATGGATAGACATATGCATTTGTCAAACCCATTTAACTGCACACATAGCTCTGTGCATTTGACTCTATGAAAATTATACCTCAGTAAATTTAAATATATTCATAGTGAAAACCAATGTACTTTTATTTAATGTTCAACTTTTCTAAAATATTCCCAACTTTATTTCCTTTATTTTTCAGTTTCATGTTTGAACTGTTTTCTGTTCTGAGAAAATGTCTATAGGGTTAACACAAATTTAATACAAATCACAGAAGACTCTTCTTTTACAATAGAAATCAATATTCTAAAATGTATGCAGAAATGCAAGGGATTTAGAATGGATAAAACAATCGTGACCAAAAAATTTGAGGATTTATATTAGAGACTTCAGTACTTTGTATAAAGTGACAATAATTAAAAGATAGTGTGGTAGAAATCATGGTTGGACTCCATACCATAACAAATCAGCTGAAACAATAATTGTGAGTTATTGAGTTAATCATTATTATATTTCATTTTTGAGAAATATTTAATATATTAGTTTAGGACATGTATATTGGCCTAATGATGTAAGACATAAAAATAGAACACACATTTTGAATATACAATAACGTGATTTATGGACCCCACTTTTATTTTATTGTATTTATTTATTTTTTAAAATGTTTATTTATTTTGAGAGAGAGCATGCACGTGAGTGGAGGAGGGGCAGAGAGAGAAGGACAGAGAGACTAGCAGACCCCGTGTGCTTTCAGTGAAAGACTGATGAGGGGCTCTATCTCACAAACCATGAGATCATGACCAGAGCCCTAGTCAAGAGTTGGGCTCTTAACTGACTGAGCCACCCCAGTGCCCCTGGATCCCATTTTTAAAAAGATGAACACAATTAAATGTTTGTGGTATATAGCCTTTTTTTATTTTCTAATTCATATATCTCTCAAATACTGTAATTAATTTTCAAGACTTCTTTTTATGGTGATGAACAAAGACACTCGGAGGTATTACAAATATTTAAAAAGAAAATGTATTATTCAAGGCAACCCATTTTCTAGATGTCAGTACAGAATTGTTCTAAGTAAGGTGAAGGAATTTATTTAAATTTCTCAGTAGTAGATATGTTCTTAAAATGCTACAAAAGCATGACATAGATTCCAATGGTAATAAGAGATTCAAACACCTGATGTGAAAGATTCAGTATGTTCTAAGTAAACATTTAAAAAAGCAAATATAAGTAAATGTCTGTATACTACCTGTTCTGTCAAATGACAAATTTTGATCTTTGCTCCAAGAGACCAGAAACATGACTTTTTCCTAACCTCCGTATCTAAAGTGACAAAATACAGTGCCTATTATCAATTTCTTTCTTCATTCAATTAATAATGATTTATCAGATAACTATTATCTACTGGGCACTTTCAGGCACTGGCACTATTAATTACATAGAATGCACTCAATAAATGGTCTTATTTATGAATAAATAAAGGAGTACATATGCATACTTAACCTAGGCTGAAAAGCTAACCACAGAAACATGGTCAGAACTAAACTTAAAAGGATACAACTGTAGTGAACAGTTTTATTAATGATTACAGTGTCCTCTGATCTCATGCTACATATCAGCGTAAGCTGAGAAGTAATTTTTAAGTATATTTTTATGTTCAACTTGATTACTTAGCGAGAGGATTGTGGTAGCTTGAAATTACAGGTTTTTATTTCTTTTTCTATGAATTTTTCTGTTTAATAGGTTTCATTGACATTTATTAACATATAATAAGCTGAACATTTTAAATGTTCTAAGTTTTAATATATCTATATACACCTACAAAAACAGCACCACAATCAAAATAATAAACATATCCATCACACCCAAGAAGTTCCATATCATCCTTTGTCATTCCTTCCTCTTGATTCTTCTTCTTCCTATTCACTCCATTCCCTACCTCATGAAATCTACAAAAATCAATCTGAAATGAATCAGTGACCACTAAAATGAATCATATGACAGCTAAAATTATAAAGATCTTAAAAAAGAGTAAATTTTTTTAAGCTTAGATTTTTAATAGGTTTTTATTTGACACCAAAACCAGAAAAAAAAGTAGATAAATTGGACTCCATCCAATAAAAAACTTTGCATTATTTGTAAATCAGATATTTAAGATCTAATATTCAAATTTATGAATTTATGAAGCACTATAACTCAACAACAAAAAGACAAATGACCCAATTTAAAAATGGATAAAGGACTTGAACAGATATTTTTTTCAAAGAAAATCTATAGACTGCCAATAAGCAATTTGATAATCTTTGACATCATTGGTCATTAAGGAACTGCCACCATTTTTGAAAGACATGTTTGCTTGATATAGAATTCTGGTTTGGGAGCTCCACTTCTGGCATAACAATGTGAGGAGTTTTTCAAATACACTGCCATCAAAACTAGAAACGTTTTTTTGAAAAGCAACAATTTGAAGTCTTTGGAAATGGCCTTAAGGGCATGTAACTAATGAAGAAACATTTATTCAAGAAAACATATTTATTCAAGAAAATATACAACTCAGTAAGAACTGCAAGGCTCTGTGGTATATGAACTAAAGCCCACATGCTACCTCCCATTTTCCTGTTTAAGGTGGCATGTCCACTCCAGATTGGTATGGAAGCACAATTGGAACACAGAGATCCTTCTTCATCCAGCTCCCAGTTAGAAGCTTATCTTCCTAGGGATGGCAGTACATTCTTTCTTATGTTGTCCCTAGCTACCTGTTGCTAAGACTAAGTTCCAATGCAACTGAGAAATAGAGGCTCCCTTCTCTGCCCAGTCCCCTCAGGTGGGACAGAGGTTCTATATTAGATGTGGCACTTAATAATGGACTCCCAATCACCATTGCTTTGAATCATGGAATTGGAGTACCATCTTAAGAGAAGCAAGACAAAGAGACTTGGGGCTTGTGCTCTCATGTCTACTGAGAGCTTAGCTCCTGAATGGGGGTTATCACTCAAATACATGTACATTATTGACCCATCCCAAGCACCAGAGTGGTGGTTCAAAGATTTTGCCTGGGAGAAGAAAAGGACATAGGAGAGAGACCACCAAATCTCTCTCCAAATGAATTGACTTCATTTGCAGCAGAATTTGGAGAACTTTAAGACCATTCCTCAAAAACAGTGGCTATTTGGGTGCAAGGCATTGGAAGGAGATTGACAGATTCATTGGAGATGTCGTCTGAATTGCAGGCTGGCTAGTCTGCCAGAGTGGACTGGGAAAGAGCATCCTAGAGTCACAAAAATCTCAAGCACTGGTTTGTGGAACTATCACTTCACTGCTACCTGGATTTGATTGGATTGTATGCTTTGCAATTTATGTCCCAGTGCATTGTTGAAAACAAGAGAGCAATGGTGAAAATTAGAGAAGTTACCATACAACTGGAAATGGTAATAAAAAGATATGGCCAAAACAAGGTCCTGCTAAAGCCACTGCCATCCCAGTTTGTGTGTGTGTGTGTGTGTGTGTGTGTGTGTGTACCCATGGCTGCTTGCCCTAAGAGTCAACATCATAGTTTTGACACTGTAGGTCAGAGGTGGTGGAGGAAGTAAACTTTGCTAAAGTAATCCAGCCAGTCACTAAAGATGTAAATAAAGAAATAACAATAACAAGCTGGGAAAGGGGAGGGCTGTTACTGATATCTACAGTTGCTACAATAACCTAAATATTACCTAAATGTCCAATTCCCAAGAAAATATAAAATCAAGACACATGTAAAGATACAGGAATGTCTGACCCATCCACTGGAAAAAAAAGCAGATGATAAAAAATTTTCGTGAGAGCAACCAGATGCTAGATTTAATGGAAGAAGACTTCACAGCAGTCATTAAAAATATAGTCAAAGAATTAAAATAAATGACACTGGAATGAAATTAAAATCAATAACAGAAAGAAATTTGGAAATCTCCCAAATGTGAAAAATTCAAAACATACTCTTAAAAAGCCCATGCATCCAAAAGTAAATCAAAGGGGAAATTAAAAAACTCTGAGATGCAAGTAAAACTACTTTAAGGTGAATGAAAATAACATAGAGAAACTATTGGATACAGCTAAAGTAGTGCATAGAGGGAAATTCATAGCTGTAAATTCTTCTGACAAAAAAGAAGAAATCTTAAATAATAAGCTAACCTAACCACCATAAGACACCAAAAAGAAAAAGAACAAATGAAACCTAAAGCCAGAACAAAGACAATAATAAAAATGAGAATGAAAATTAATGAAATATAGAACAGAAAATACAATGGGGAAAACACCTATGAAGATAAAACCCTTCTGAGTGATCTTCTGGATGCCCCTTGAAGTATGAGCTTTTGTGCAATGGCTGGTGGAAATAGGTACTATTCCCAGCCCTGTGTAAGCTCTAAGAATGGTTACTTCTAATTCTTTCAGGTGGCTCTTTTCCAGCCTGCTGTAATTTCTTCATAGGCATACATGATTAGTAATCAGCTGAAGACTTGAAGGTGACCTTCCTGCAGATCTCTATTCTTTTCTTTTTGTGAGATCTCCTTTTTCTGATATTCTGCCCTTTAGTACTAGCTTCTTTGGTCTCCCCAGACTCCAATCTACATCTCCCAAACTGAAGGTGACCACAGGATTCCACTCGAACCTCTCTCCATGTGCCACAACCTGAAAACTTCCTCCAGGACTCAAACCGGGAGCACTATAGGGCTCACTTGTTTCCCATCTCTCAGGATCACTGTCCTTTGTTACTTTGCGTTCATATATTGTTTCACTTATTTTGTCTGCTATTTATATTCATATATTTTGTATGGATTTTCAGTTATTTTGTATACTTTGGTTCATTAGTTGTTGTCTCTTTTACTTTATTCTGTGTAGAAGCAGAAACTAATATAAGCCTTTTGATTTCTGGAATTATATCAATTCTTCTTCCTCTATTTTCTACTATAACACATTCATAACTACTATGAGGATTATGCACTTTCCCCAATTCTTTTAATTTTTTTTGTATAGCAGAGTGGTAGCTGAGTCATTGGGAGCATATTTTTTGGTGAGATTTTTAAAGAAAGTCATGCATTGAGGAATTTAGAAATGCCACTTCTTTAACCATCTCCTTTGAGCTTGAAATTTTACCTGAATCTTGAATCCCATAAATTGTTGGGTGTTCTATTTTTAAAACATTTAGGAATTGACATGACACTACCAACTCATTAATACTAGTAATCTCTAAGTCAACTCTAGTTTCATGCAATTTTCACTCTTCTTTGAACCCACTGTTCCCCCAGCATGGTTCCTACATTCTGTGTTGTCAGTGTGGCAAATCTTTGACTCTGAACATTCAGCATAAGTGGTATTTTGTCTGTGAGGCTGGTCCTGATCATGGCTAAAGATGGCATTTATAGTTGGAGAATAGAATATGAGTGAGAGAGCATGCTTGCTCTTTTGAATATAAGTGTAGAAGTAACATTACATATCCCTCTATTGTTTGTAATATTGGAGAACAAGATGGTCATTGCAGAAGACCTTCTTAAGCTTTGCAAGGATTTGGAACTACTGAAAATTTTATGATTAGACATAAGTTTGCACTTGACATAACACTGTCAATAATTTAGATGTATTCTTTCTATAATTAATTCCTTTGATTACTTTTCTATCCTTCAACCCAAACCCAATTTTTATTTTTTAAATGTTTTTATTCATTTTTGAGACAGAGAGAGACAGAGCATGAGCAGGGGAGGGGCAGAGAGAGAGAGAGACACAGAATCTGAAGCAGGCTCCAGGCTCTGAGCCATCAGCACAGAGCCCGATGTGGGGCTTAAACTCATGGACCGTGAGATCATGACCTGAGCTAAAGTCAGACGCCCAACCGACTGAGCCACCCAGATGCCCCCAAAACCCAATTTTTAAAATTTATTGCCTCAGTTTTCATATTCTGAACTCAAAGAATGTAATTTTGTTTTGGGGCTTAGTGTTCTATTTTATTTTATTTTATTTTCCTCTTTCTTTGCATACCATATTCTGGAGTTACAGTAATGTCCAGTAAAACTTACAAATTAATTAAAAATGCTTTTTCTGAACTTAAGTGTTAACAATAGCAGACTGATTAGCAAAGTTGTGGTAATCCTTTCAACAGAATATTACACACTAAATCATATTTTCTAAAATATTTATAACATGGAAAACTTATCATAATATATTGCTATGTGTGATAATGAGAGAAATATATGATTTGATACTCTTATTAATATATATATATATTTTTAAATACCATGTGTTTATTTTATAAACAGTAAATTTACAAATTCATAAGAATTCATAAAACAATTTTCAGAAATTGGTAGTGGAAATATTGTTTTCCTATATATCCCCCTGTTATTATGGGAACATTTATTTGGTATCATGTGTGGAAAAGTGTGAATTTTCAAAATTCACCTGAATTGGTACCTATTCCAAACATTTTCAAGGGGCAGTTAAGTCAATTTGGAAAAATAATAACTGTATTTTAAATCATAATCTTCATTTAGTTATAGGGTGACAGGTTCTGGGAAATTAAATATTTGGAGCTAATGGAGAAGACATTAAAGTCTAAGATTGGTATTCATTAGCTAAAATTATCTTACGTGGAATTTGCTTAGCCAATATCATGTTTAATATTCCTTTGAAAAGAAGTTTTAAAAATTAATTTCTATCCTCTGAGCAACACACCTTTGCTTATCTTCTACCTGCTTCATATCTTGAGTATTTTAACTGCTATACAACCAATAAGCCTACTGCATTTCAGTATAAGCTCTTTGAGTCTCTTTTCTGCCTTAGTTTCTATAATACTGAACATCACTGATACAACAATGAATAAATTAATCCATGTGATTTAAATCAACAAGTACCCAAAGCATTAATGTTGGACAAGCCCCAATTATTGAGTTTTAATATAATTTATCTGAAGTTTGTAAAAAGGCACACATAACTGATTTCTTACCCTCAATTCTACAAACCAGAAACACTGGTTTTTTGTTTCAGAGAATTTCACAGAGGATAAAATGAGATTGGAAAAATAAAATTAGAGCTATGGGTTTAGATTTTGGCACTTGATTAAAAAGATGATAGACAATAGCTTAGAATGTATTTATTTTTATAAGAAAAATTTTAGATATTAAAACTGTATGACTGATTTTTAGTTTGTGTTCATTTCATAGTCATGCCGAGTAAGTAACATATTCTTTCCCAGTTTAAACATCAATCAGAAGCTTAGTAAAATTTTCTTGGTTTCTTCCCCTACATCAATAAGATAGAAATAAATACTTTTGTCAATTGATGCCTGCAAGCTTATTTGGACTAAATGATAAAGTGGGATGTCAATAAGCATTTATCAATATTCTGCCTGGTATTAATAAGCTTTCCTTTAAGCAGAATTCCAGCAGTCTGGACTCATTCAATCTTACATGCGAAAAAAGGTAGAAAATTGCTCCCAGGGAGGCATATTTGTCTACATTTTAGGTCAAAGGGATTTCAAACTAAACAAGTAGTTCCAAAGTTGTAGTTTTCACTGTTTAGGACTTAACAGGTAACATGACAGTGAAGACATGTTCATACATGTTCATACATGACATGTTCATGACATATTCACAATATGAACAGATAACATGACAGCACTTCACCTCTGCCATGGCTTTTTCAAAGTTCTAGAGACTAGCTTGTGAGTTATGGCAGGTGCTCCCTTGGTTATATTCCAGCAATTCCCAAGTGGAAGCGTAGCCAGAATGACATTAGATGCAGGTGTTACTCAGAAATATTTGGGGGAAAATTATGAGCATGTGTATCAGGGGCATCCATTTAGATGAGTAGCTTGATGAATATTTGCATTATATTATCTCATAAAACTTTGATTGATGGTTAATTGGAAGAAGTTAAGAGATTCTTTGCAACTTTACATAAATATCTTAAGGCACATCCTGTACAGAATTTCAATATCCTAAATTTTAAAGTAAATTTGGTCTCATTCAAAGCATTTGCTTGTTGTTTTCCTCAGTGAATAATTCCCACAGAAATACTACTTTACTCCAGGGACCTGACTAGAAGCTGTAAACTAGCACAGATAGAATAAATGCCAGCCCTATAAAGCACTTAAATCAGAGAATCAGAATATAACCAAGGTGTGATGGGAGAAGGTTAATTAAGTTGCAGCCCCATTTCATGGATAAGTTAGCAGAAAACTTAACTAAATGAATTCTACAACATCTGATTGTGTGGGTGTGTGTTGAAATCAAAGATTTAAAAGAATAGCAGAGTAGGCCAAATCAATCTCTTTATTTATATGGGAATAAAAATGTAGAGACCATCTTTTAGTGCTTAGTGGGTCTGATTTTAGAAACCATTTTTTTAATGCACTATCCTTATCTGGTCTCGTCCCAATTCAGTGTTGAAAACACAGTGAAGATGACCTATTTAAAGCAGAAGGAATTATTTAGAAATCTATTTGTCTTGTTTGAGCATTACTAATGGCTTTTTTAAATGTTAGTTTTAGTTTCTTTTTTTTTTAATGTTTATTTATTTATTTGGGGCAGGGGGAGGAACAAGTGGGGGAGGGACCAAGGGGGAAGGAGAGAGAATCCCAAGCAGTCTCTATGCTCAACACAGAGCTCAACTTGGGGCTTGATCTCATGACCATGAGAGCTTGACCTGAGCTGGAATCAAGAGTTGGATGCTCAACTGACTGAGCCACCCTGGTGTCCCATTAATTTGCGTTTCTGAAGAACTGCACCAAAACAACTCTCCACCAGAGTAAACAATATGGTAAAAATATCAGTTACTCAGAAGATGAAGCATTCTGATGTTTTTCTTTGAATTTGGGATTAGAAGATAGAACTTAATGTTTTTCAAAATATGAATTCTGCAGATATGAATGCTTACATTCAAGGAAACTATACTTTAGAGACAGATGTCAGAATATTTTCAAATATCTGATATCAGCTTTTGATGTTTTTGATTTTCTTCTAAGAGCAACCCATACCATTGTCTCCTCACCTGCCAACCTGTAACACTTATTGATTATGTTGCTTGTTTGGCCTGTGGCATAAGCAGACTTTTATTACGATCTATGGAAATGCTCATGTTTTATGTGGGCCCTTCTTGATGTCAAGAACAAAGTATTTATTTCTCTGAATCTATCATTGCACAGAATGGTATCTAATGTGCTGCAGTAGATTCCACAACTTGCTTTTTTTCATCTTTTTTTTAAATTTTTTTTCAACGTTTATTTATTTTTGGGACAGAGAGAGACAGAGCATGAACGGGAGAGGGGCAGAGAGAGAGGGAGACACAGAATCAGAAACAGGCTCCAGGCTCTGAGCCATCAGCCCAGAGCCTGACGCGGGGCTTGAACTCCCGGACCGTGAGATTGTGACCTGGCTGAAGTCGGACGCTTAACCGACTGTGCCACCCAGGCGCCCCAGCTTTTTTTCATCTTTAGTATCTTCTTAGAATCAAAAAACACACATTACACAAAGAACCATATTTGAGTCTGAAATTCCAAAGGGCACTTATATTATTTGTTTTAAAAACCAGAGGCTAAAAAATTTTCCTTTTTATCAAACAGTGGGTGGGACTTCTGTCTTTGTGTAACAATTGCTTTCTTTAATTGGTGGACCAGCATCATCCAATGTGCTTACTGTATAAGTAAAGTTCGTAAAAATTACACTCTTAATCGAAAGTGCTCAAATGTTTCTGACAAAAAGAAGGCTATAATAGTGTATTATTCTGACATGAAGATGGTCAGCTGACAGCATCATGTTTTATTTTAATGGGTGGCAATAGTGCATTAAATGCAATTTTATTAAAAGTTAATATTTATTTCTGAATAAGTGGATTTAGGTAGAAAAAAATCCTTACTTAGCTATTAAATCACTTTTATATTATCCAAAGCAAAATCTTCACACTAAATGTATGTAAATCACTGATTTTCAGAGCACCAAAGGGAATGTACTTTATACTATAACATAAATACTAATGAAATCAACTGAAAATGATAGTCATTAGTCAGCCGTGGCTTGATAGGGCTCCCTGTGGACTGACATAAAGTCACTATTAAAAATGGATTTTTTTTCAGTCTATAGTGTCATTTTTTTCTTCAAAGCAGATTTAAATTTGACATTTATTGCATTTTTTTAATTTTAGAGGGCATATTTTTGCACTTGCAACTTGTATTTAATCTTCAAATGCTATGAGTCTATGTGAAATGTATAAAATAGATAGTATTAATCATCAATGGAAACATACTAATTATTTATAAAGCTCAGACCAAACCCTAGTGGGAACAAAATATATTCATATATATAACTTGAATCAGTTTAGAAGATCCTTAGATCAGTTTAGGAAAGTCAGTATGCATAATCTTAGGACATCCTTCAAAGTTAGGAAAGAGGTAAACATTTTTTAGGTTTTGATATTAAAAATGGTGCTAACAGAAGTGGAGATGGGTGGGGAGGGATGAAATAGATAAAGGGGATCAAAAGTACACTTATCTTGATGAACACTGAGTAATGTACAGAATTGTTGAATCACTAAAACTAATAACCTAAAACTAATACAATGCTGTATGTTAACTATATTTCAATTTTAAAAAAAGGAGATAAATGGTGCTAATACTCACAAGTTCATTATGTAATAACTGTATAGCCATGCAAGTATATGAGTATATACATATATATGTTGTTTTGGGTGTGATATGAGATATCAGTTTGAAACCCATTTGTTCAAATATATTGAGAGCAGATAAGGACAAGAGAAAAGGTAAAAAAAAACATTTAAAAATTATATATAGTTGTCATCACAGAAAATAGATTAATTTGAAAAATTAATGTAGCATGTCTTGCTATATAGCTACCAAAGAGTATTCAGTGGGAGTACCCAATCTTTGACATTGTTCAGGAAGTTTAGCTATCAACATTTCAGTAGAAAAAGTTCACTATGAATTTGTAACAGAGAATGTCAGCAATTGAAATTTAGGGGAAAGTGTTGTATAACATTTTCCCTAATTTTTGCAATATTTGTACTGTTTCTGTAAGTTGCTAATGTAAAATAGTCTGTTAAATTTCACCATCAAAGAGCAACAAATAGTGAATTTTTTTTTCACAACAAGATGGAAATAAACACAAAGAGGCAAATAAATCAAAGGGGTGAGAAAGTAACTTATAGACAAAGAGATACAAACATATTAAAAAGATTCATAATTTTAGTTACATATTAATACAAATAAAGTCTTTTTAAATTTTTTTTAATGTTTGCTTAATTTTTTTTTTAATTTTTTTTTCAACGTTTATTTATTTTTGGGACAGAGAGAGACACAGCATGAATGGGGGAGGGTCAGAGAGAGGGAGACACAGAATCGGAAACAGGCTCTAGGCTCTGAGCCATCAGCCCAGAGCCTGATGCGGGGCTCGAACTCACGGACCGCGAGATCGTGACCTGGCTGAAATCGGACGCTTAACCGACTGCGCCACCCAGGCGCCCCAATGTTTGCTTAATTTTTGAGACAGAGAGAGAGACAGAGTGCGAGTGGAGGAGGGGCAGAGGGAGAGAGTGAGACACAGAATCTGAAGCAGGCTCCAGGCTCTGAGCTGTCAGCACAGAGCCAGATGCGGGACTTGAACCCACAAGACATGAGATCATGACCTGAGCCGAAGTCAGAAGCTCAACCGACTGAGCCACCCAGGTGCCCCTAACACAAATAAACTCTTAAAGAGACAGTAGTTATAACTATTCATTTATACATATGTTTAAATTACCAGTATTTAATTGCTAGGTTGGTTGATGTATATTTAATATGCAAACACATATACATATGAATTTACACATAGAATTGATGACAAGTTTAACTGAATAGACATTTTTTGAAAAGTTATTTTTACTTTTTAATTCCCATGCTTGAAAAGTTTTCCTGAAGAAATAGGAGTTGTCTACTGTCATTGGTTTCCTTACAACATTCTTTATTTTTCAATTTATTTTTCAATTTTTTGAGAGAGATAGCATGAGCAGGGGAGGGACAGAGAGAGAAAGAAAGAGACAGAGAGAGAGAGAGAGAGAGAGAGAGAGAGAGAGAGAGAAAGAGAATCTTACGCAGGCTCCACACCTAGCACAGAGCCAGACGCGGGACTCCACCTCATGACCCTGGAATCATGACTTGAGCCTAAATCAAGAGTCAGAAGCTTGGAGCACCTGGGTGGCTCAGCTGGTTAAGAGTCAGACTTTGGCTCCGGCCATGCTCTCACATTTGTGAGTTCAAGCTTCGCGTTGGGCTCTGTGCTGGGCTCTGTGCTGAGCCTGGAGTCTGTTCCAGCTTGGAGCCTGGAGTTTGCTTCAGATTCTGTGTCTCCCTCTCTCTTGCCCTTCTCCCACTCACTCCCTCTCTCTCTCTCTCTCTCTCTCTCTCAAAAGTAAATAAATGTTAAAAAAACATTAAAGGGTCATATGCTTAACGGACTGAGCCACCATGGTGCCCCTCCTTACATTTTTTTTTCTTACAACATTTTTAAGTCTTTTTTTTTTTTTTATTCTTAACAGAATTACATGAAATTTTTACATGGGGTTGTAATCTTTTAACATAAAACAAGGGGAAAAAAGATAAAATGACAATAAAGAATGTTATATATGTCAAATTTGAAAGCATTATGTCTAGGCACTCTACCCCCAGATAAGGGAAGGGCTTGCTTGGCCCAAATTTCCAAATTCCACACACTTCACCTACAGAAGCCACCTGAAGCCCTCTGAGATCACAGGTAGAAAGCCACATTACTGATGAGAGGCTGTTTTATTCCTTGTGTGTTCTGTGAGGGACAAAAGTAATTAACTCAGATGACAGGTCAGGACACAAGCTTTGTCCGCACTGATGCCTTTATCACACAAGACAGTACTTCCGGCAGCTGTTGAAAATCAGAGAGGTCCTGAGTGCACCTCTGTGCTCCCATCCGTCCCCCTGAGCACCTCTCTATTTCCTCCTGTGTCTCCTTTCTGAGAAACCTGTTGAGGCATTAAAGTGATGTATTTGCGAAAATTAAGAGGAGACCAGGAAAAGGATGAAGTGACCAAAAATATGATCATATATTATGAGGGATAGAGGGGAGACCCCTAGATATCTGACACTGGTTAAAGTTATAATGTCTCAAATATCATACATTTCATGGTCTATTAATGTCTACTCTGCAGAATCTGCACGGAGGAGGCTGTGCACATTCTAATTGTGGTTGTGTACAGGGGAGAGTAGATACAGAAACAAAGGCCACAAAAAACCCTCAGTTTTAGGACGATGTCTGTATTAGTAAGGAAAACAAGAGAAATATATTATGAAAATCAGAAGCTTCTCTGCCTGCTGGAGCACAATTCTTGTAGTTCCATTGTAATAAGGGATCATTTCTCCCAGGGTTTGAGGATGATTGTATTTCATTTATAGTAGGCGTCCTTTGAATCATCTGGCCTCTGCCCCTGGAAAGCTGCCTGCAAAGGGGAGAATTGAAAAGATGACAAAATTTCAGGAAGAATATTGAATATTTGATAGTCTTATTCTTCTCTCTTCCTCATATTTATAGTTCATTCTAGATTTTCTAGAAGGAAAAGACAAAAACAAAATCCTGCTTGTTAAGTGTCAGAGCAAAAATGCTCAAGTATGGGTTGTGCGATGGTGAATTTCAATTCATATATCATTAAGAAAAAGTTTCTAGTGAATGAATCAAGATGAAATTAATGCTTTTTTTTTTTTTTTACAAAATAGAAATCTGATAGATATTAGCGTAGTTTAAGTCCCGAATATTCATTGGTTCTTTTGTCTTTCATGAAGCATATTATACTCTGGAAATTCCTAGTGAACCAATATATTTTGTTATCAGCAATACCTCCTTTTTTTAATGCTTATTTTTTTGAGAGAGAGAGAGAGAGTCAGAGAGAGACAGAGTGAGAGCAAGGGAGGGGCAGAGAGAGAGGGAGACACAGAATCTGAAGCAGGCTCCAGGCTCTGAGCTGTCAGCACAGAGCCCGACGCGGGGCTCGAACTCACAGACCGAGAGATCGTGACCTGAGCCGAAGTTGGATGCTTAACTGACTGAGCCACCCAGGCACACCTGAGCTGTCAACACAGAGCCAGACGGGGGCTCGAAACCACCAACTGTGAGATCATGACCTCAGCTGAAGTCGGACGCTTAACAGACTGAGCCTCCAAGGTGCCCTAGCGATCCCCTTTTTGAGTTAGCTTGTCTACAAATGTGGGACTTGAGTTTCTAATAGCTCTATTTCTGAATTAAGCCTGATACCTGAAGCAGTGGTGCGGGGCTCTAAGGAGAGGTGGGGAGGTGTTTAAAACTCAATGTGAACCATCGCTGATGAGAACGATACTGAGTAATAACACCCTCAGCTCCTCATCTGACGATTCGTTTGGTCATGACACGAGGCAGAGTGGCGTGCAGGGCACCCTCCCTCCCCAAGTCAAGCTGGCTGGGCTAATCGCAGTCGAGTCCATTGCTCATGTCAGTGAGCTAAGCGGATAAAACTGGGAAGACCCAGCAAAGCAGAGGTGTTGGTACCAGAGCAGCAGTTCCTTTTTGTCTATGACAACAGTGAAATCTACCTTCCTAAATCTCACACGTGTGTGGCTGTGAACATCCCCATTTCTCCTTCAGTTTACTATCTCTGTGGTTTATGTCCATGTGGCCTTTGACACTTATTTCTGCTGTTGCCAATAGTTACTAAGTCTAGCTGCTTTAAAAAATGCTTTTCTTCTTCCCCGCTTTAAAATATTTCCGTTCACTTTTTTATCAGTAGAGTCAAGTCACGTGACCCTTGGAAGAAGCAGCTTAGAAAGCTTTCCCTTAGGAAAGCTTTCTGCATTGGCCTGCGGACCACTGTGGTATGTGCAGTGTAATGGAACATAGGAGCCATGCTGGTAACAGGATCGGGGAGAAAACTGCCCTGGGAGTATATGCACAATGTGTAAGAGAGAGACAGAGAGACAGGCACCAGATCCTGTAGAGCCGCAGCCTTCACTTCCCCACACTTGCTTCAGTAGTCAACTGCATTACCTCCTCAGGACTGTGAGCCACTTAAATCACCTTCTGTTAGTCTCATGTCATAACAAAATTGAAAACGGGGACTTCTGAGTTATAATAGAAATCATGAATTCTCTGAATAGGTCAGAACCCGGCACTAGGCAGGACTTTGCATTTTCTTTTGCAGTAAATTGCCCTGCACCAGAGTGAGAAATCATGTCATATTTTATTACTAAACCTGGGAACTCAAATCAAGAATCAATGAGACTTCAAAAAGTATACTTGTGAAGAGTTGGCAACAGCCACAAGGCCACAAGGCTTCAGAAGCTTTACCTTACTTTCTTTGTTTTTCTCAACTTTTTCATTTCAGATTGTCTTTTCAGAAAGTGGTCACAGATATTAGAAGAGGCAGTTACTAAACCTAGCTGGTCAGATAAAGTCAACCCAACATTCTCTTAAACACAGACTTTCTCAAAGGCCTTTTGAAGAACTCTACTTGAAATGACAATATTTTCATTGGCTGCAGATGAAATGACAATAATTATTTTTTAAATCATTACACAATGACTGAACACATTTAAAACTATGTAAGTACCACTTAAAGACTTCAAAACATTTCCACAAGACACTCAATTTTGTGATTTGACTCTCTTACTTTGAGTTTTTAATATATATTAGGCCATTATCAATGTGTTATGAAATCGTAATATAATCCTTTTTTATTCAGATTCCGAAGTTGTTTTGTTTCAGTAATCCAACAGGGTTCAAAATATTAAGGTAATAGTAGAACATCATTCATACTACATGCTGATGAGCTATGGAAAGCAGCGGCCTTCTTTTAAGTTTGTCTAATCTGAATGCTTCCATTCCTGTAAGGGTTGATTATACTTTAAGTATTCGTAGAGAAACGCACAGTTGATTTGGAGAAATCTTATGATCGGTTTCCATATTGACTCATATACATGCACATATGTTGGACTATACATACCTGCCTGTGTATATTAATTTATTCCCTTGGTCAAAATAAAGTCTTGATTCTCATACTTGCTTACAGCTTCTAGTATGCAAGAGGAGTGTCAAATACTGTCAGTTAAATTAGCAAGCACATTTTCAGGGAAATTGATTTCTAGAGTCCGAAATCCCTGAAATCACTCAAAGGCCTTGTTGCTTTTCAGGTGCCCCATTAATCTTTATAGCACTCTATTGACGTTGGTGGCAGCTGCTTGGCACGTAGTGCTTCGGGTAGATGTGAGCAGAACAGCACGGCCCAGGGATTCAGGTCTAATTCCGCAGAACTCACATTAGACCAATAAACTAAACAAAAAATGATATAGAAGGGATTTGTAAAGACAGGGGTGTAAATTACAGCAGTGGCGCTGAACCATTCCCTGATGGAGCTGGTTTCAGGGAAGAGCTTGTTTCTTGAATTACCTCCTTTGCCATTTTAGGCAGCTTGAAATTTAATAACAGCATGCCTCAACGCCGAGGAAGTGCTTCTCATTCAAATGCTGCCTCCTCTGCTAGATGTTTCAGAGCTTGGGTAGCAGCTAGGACTGGAATTGTTGGTAGAGGGGGGAAAAAAAGAAAAGAAAATGGATTCAAACCCATAGACCCTGGATTTGGAGATAGAAGGAGCTATCAGTGACATTGAAGTTTAAAGTACTATGTAGGGTGAAACCATATAACATGCTACAGTGTGACAGTGTTCTATTCTCAAACCCAAGGTGGAACTGCATTGGCTAGTCTGAGCCCTAATTTGGTGGTGGTTCTACAAAACAGTCCTCTTCTTTTGAAAGAAAGACAAAGATAAAAAGTTGCTCTGGAATGTCAGAACTTTTAATAATAGCTGTAGTTCTGTCACAGTAAGAAGAATAAAAGTAAAATATTGAGTAAGAAGCAGGTTTGAAAATTGTTGGAATTATCTCTAGAAAAACAAAGGCTGTGGCTGGTTTCCTCTCTGGCTTACCACTTTCAAACTGCATGGCCATCGTGGCCTCTCAGATTCAATTCCCAGAGTTTATCAAGTTTTGGCCATCTATTTGCAAATCTAGGACAGCCCAACGGACTCTTTCTGATTTATACGCACAATCTAGATAGTGTGGTTCAAAAATATTGATGATTTACTGAAAATATGAGCAATTCTACAGCAAACATTTAAAAATACCTGAGGCAAGGGGCACACGGGCGGTTCAGTGGGTTAAGCATCCAAGTTTGGCTCAGGTATGATTTCGCAGTCCGTTGGTTTGAGCCCCATGTGGGGCTCTGTGCTGACAGTTTAGAGCCTGGAGCCTTCTTCAGATTCTGTGTCTCCCTCTCTCTCTGCCCCTTCCCGACTAGCGCTCTCTCTCTCTCTCTCACACACACAAAAATAAATACACATTAAAAAATTAAAAATAAAAAATAAAAATAATTGAGGCAAAAGTAATGGTTCGGGTGGTGAATAATAAAAGACCATAATGATTGTAGTGATGACATTACCCTGGGACATTAGGCTGGGAAATCAGAATAAGTATGTTAAACCTTGAGATACAATCCTTTTCTCCAAAGCAGCATCCTCTTTCATGTGAAAATGAGAGAAATTAAATATAGACAGACAGATAAAAAGGATTTACTCCATTTTCAAGGTAATTTATTTTCAGTGCTTACTTTCTCAGCTTTATTTTCTGTATTAAACTCTATAAAAGCTCTCTTGATTAAGTTCCCCCAAGCATCTCTGAGTGAAGCAGTCCAAAACATACATGGATTTGGTCATAAAGTGCATTTTATTCCTCTTGTCAAAACAACAAAAAGAGTCAGGAGGATATCTGAAATCACATAAAACAGACTCGAGGGAAGGAGAGATGCATTAAAATCTTCTAATATCTGACACTCCTAGTGAATAACTGTGAGGGTGATTCAGACACTTATGCTTGGAATTAACCTGGAAAAAATACTTACTCTCTGTTTTAAGAATTATGTATAAATAGACTTGATTTACCATTCTTCCTCTGGGTACACGGATAACATAGACAGGACAAAACAATGGAATATTCAAATTTACTCACCATTTTGCCCAAAAGGATGTGGATGTTAACATGACTTTTATGGCACCGCCACTTTAAATAAATGCTGGATAAAAGAAAATTTGGATGTATGTTCTTGTTGAAATTTTTTAATATAAAATTTTTTAAATGGAAAATATTTTAATATAAGCCTTAGGGGCCCCTGGGTGGCTCAGTCGGTTGAGTGTCCCACTTCAGCTCAAGTCATGATCTCACGGTTCATGAGTTTGAGCCCCACATCGGGCTTGCTGCTGTCAGCCTGTCAGCACAGAGCCCATCTCAGATCCTCTGTCCCCCTCTCTCTGCTCCTCCTCCCCTTGCACTCTCTAAAATAAATAAATATTTAAGAAAATAAAAATAAAAATTGTACCCATTGGCAATGTTTTTTTTAATTTATTTGTTTAGCGTTTATTCATTTTTGAGAGACAGAGAGAGACATATCGTGGTAGGGGAGGAGCAGAGAGAGGGAGGCACAGAATCCAAACCAGGCTCCAGGCTCTGAGCTGTCAGCACCCACAAACCGTGGGTTTGTCGAACCCACAAACCGTGAGATCATGACCTGAGCCGAAGCCAGACGCTCAACCGACTGAGCCACTCAGGCACCCCAGCAAGGTTTTCTTTTTTTAACAACTGAAACATTGATCTTCATACACCTCCCCCGGTGCTGACCTATGACTCTTATGGGCTGTGTGATCACCCTAGACGTGATGGGCAGGGTGTGGATATGATTTAACAGAACTCTACCATAGACAAGAAAGGCCTTATTTAAGTGAGAACCACAGCCTGAGTTCCAACCTTGGATGGATCATAGCACTTTCAATGAGCTTTCCAGTACACAAAATAAATGGACTTGAGTTTGTACAATCCTTGTAACAACTCAATGGGGCAGCTTAGATGGTTGGTACTTGTCTTCCTGTTACCAATGAGGAGGAAAAACAATGAGGTTTGGGGATATAGTAAATGTAGCATTTCTTTTGTGGTCTCGAACATGAAACACGTTCATGTGTAAACTTATTATCTCAGGGCACTCTGAGACTCACTGTACCCTAACCATCCCACTTACTTCTGGGAAGACAACCTTCCTTCGCACACCCATGCCAATTTGACAGGTTTTCTTCTGCTTCTTATGATGCCTGGGCATGGTATTGAATGAAAGTAGAGGGAAACAAATGATTTCAGAGCAACTAGCTGCCTGGTTAAACATTGCTGGGGGCAGGGAGAAGAGTGAGATATTGCTGCATACTTCACAATTTTTCCCAGTGCTGACCTTGCTTCATATACAAAATGAAAAACAACAATGTGACAATGATCATAATTTAATGACTAATGTGACAGTGATCATAATTTAATGACTAAAGTAAATAGTTCACTGTAGGTCAGACAGGCTATTTTTAGCCTTCATAACAAGCAAATTAAATCATTGCCTGATTCATATGGGCAAATGATACATACTTGACCGTAAAAATAACTGAACATGACAGATAATTTGATGCCCAGTTAGCAACTACATGATTTTGTGATAGATTTATAAATCTATCTTGCTATAGACCTGCAATGGCAAACTTCTACATAGATGTCAAAGAAGTAGCAGGCTCAACCCTCAACCAGAACATTCTGAAAATGCAGTATACTTAATAATAATTAGGAACATTAGGAGGTTTTTGACTGATACAATTCTGGTCCTAATATGAAGTTAGGATATGTAAATATATTTTATTAATCAATTAGGTTTTATGAAACACTGTTATGTCTTAAGTTAGCAATTAAATTCACACAAATAGATCTGATATTCACACACATTGCATACATGTTAGCTTTATGGTTTTTGCATTTTCTTTGGTACTTTTAACAATTTATATTTTATACGATTCAGGTCTTCTATAATGGATTGCCAGATAACCACTACTGTCTCCTTATAAACACCTACTTAGTTGTACAAAATGACTTGAGATTCCCTCAGTCTTGCCTTGTCACTTCATGTCATTGCATGTTTTCCATGGGATTGTCCGTCTTCCCTTTAAGTGCATCGCATACTTATCAACTTGATGAATCCCTATTTATCATTCATCATCTTCTTTGCAAAGTCTTTCATTATTTCTCCCCTTTCTCTGCACTCCAAGCAGAGTTAGATATGCTCTTTTCTTTAATCCTATGGCATTTTGTTTTTAAATAGAGAGCCTCCTTTATGGTCTTTTTCCTATTTCATTAGCTGTCTACAGACTGTCCCTTCCCCAAATCCAATCTCAGAAGGAAGGAACCATAGTACATTGGTTTCTGAACCCCTGGAGTTTAGTTTAAAACCTGACACAAAGTAGGTGTTCAATAAATATTTGTTGAATAAATGACTTAGTTCAGATTCCCTAGAAGCAGAGCCTGAGACCGATATTATTTTGCAATGATTAACTGAGGGAGAGCTCTCAGGAGAAACTACAAAAGTAGGAGACCAAGCAGAGAAAGGAACTAGCAAATGTGATTTACTGAGGTCTTATGTTCGCAGCTCTCTGAGGGACACCCCACCATTGTTCTTTCTTGAGGCAATAGGATTGACCCTCTGTATCCTGTATACCTCCGTTATTAACTGGGAAAGGGGGAACATTAAAAATCCTATACATTTCCCAGGAAGACATCTCAGTCCATCCAGCAAGTCTCTGGAGAAGGGGTATAGTTGTGTGAGGTTAGCGCCACTGAGAGCAAACACGGGGTGGGTGTACCGGCCAGCAGATGAGCCAGGATAGGGTAACAAAAGTGTTACCTAAAAATACAGACTCATTCTCCAGAGCATTGTGGATAATGATTCATGTGGAAGAGAATGATTCATGTGGAATACCAGCAGGAATTCAAGCTTAGGACTCAGCCACCAGGTTCAAATCCTAGTTTTGCTTTATGAACCAGGGGCAGATCACCACATCAATCTGTCTGTTTACTTTTCTGAAAAACAGTGATATAAAGATCTGTTTCATGTGATTCCACTAAAGATTAGATGGAATGTATATAAAGGAATTTACAGAGGGCTTAGCAAGGAGTTAGGCTAGGATTATATATCATTTCATTTTATTCACCTACCATTCTCAAAAATGAGTACAGGTTTGCCAGAAAATTCTACTGAGATTTTTTGAAAGCAAGGGTCCTCTTCCATGTGTTAGGAATATTTTTAAGATATAGGGCGTACAGCAGAGAAAAAACTGGACGATTCTGTTTCTACTAAAAAACCACATCTAACAACCTCAGATAAAGTTTCCCCTTCCTCGAATCACTCGTCATCATTTTTCTTCTTTGCTTTCTTCAGAGCAGTATTTGCTATTTAAAATTGTCCAAATTTATTACCTCTTTTGTTTTATCATCTGCTTCTCTCAAGTAAAATCTAATCTCTCTATGGGCAGCTACCTTCTTTCCTGTTTAATGCAGCTTTTTTTTTGGTGTGAAACCCAGCCTGGCATATTGTTGGTAGTAAATAAATGTCTTACTGCTATTTTAAATTATTTCCTCAAAATATCATGCTTGTTTTAACTTACAGGCAGGACTAAATGTGTTTCCACTTAGCAGAGATCAAAGGCCACACCTGCTATAGCTGTTCTGTGACCTATGTGAGCACACTTGGTCTCAAAGAGATATGTATGTCACTAGTATTATTATTCACTTACTTAGCCGTTAATTATGACAACTTGTAACTGATGCATATTTCAGATTCCCTATTCCAGCGAAGTTTCAGAAGTTCTATGCATTTACAAATACTACTACTGCTCAATGATTATAGTCGAGACAAGACAAAGAATTGTCATATAGTTCTTGATAATATAAAAATGAAACTACGTATTTGTATGGCATTTCTAAGTGCATTATGTTACTTCAGCCCTGTGAATGTCTCTGGGTATAGTCATATGTTATTTATATTCATTTCTGTTTCAAAATTTACTTCCAGCCTCTAACCTACTTTTTTCTGACGTCTTTATGTATATATGAATATATGAATTCATATTTTTCTAAATTATGAGATCTTTTTAATGCTGTGGATTCTCTTTTTTGAGTTTATTTATTTATTTTGAGAGAGAGGGAGAGGAAGAGAGAGGGCAGAAAGAGAGAATGCCAAGCAGGCCCTGCACCATCAATGCAGAGTCCAACACAGGGCTGGAACTCACAAACTGCAAGAAATCACAAACTGCGAGAAATCACAAACTGCAAGAAATCAAGAGTTAGATGCTTAACCGACCGAGCCCTCCAGGCACCTCTAAATGTTGTAAATTCTTAATTTGCTTAACTGTGCTCGAAGTTAGATGTGAATAGCAACCCATCCACTTTTTTTCCTATATTACTTGATGCAGTATACCTGAGCTTGGAACCCTGGATGACTAACGTTTGAGTTGTTACCAATGCCGATATCCACCTAAAGAACAAAGAAAGAAGAGGCTGGAGGTTTTATATAATAATTACATAAATGCATGCATGGATACGTGAGGACTTCTGATGTTGACTTGTATTTACCACTGACGTAGTCATACATGGGTGTAAATATGTCCGTGGTAACACATTCTCATTGCTTTGCCTCCTTCCTTCTCTACCTGCTGATATACCTGCAAAAACTGATTCAACTCTGATGCAAAAGACTATGAAAATCAAAGAATATGGAATAATTTCCTGAGAAGTAGAGTTTTTCTTTCATGTTTGATGTTAACATGTTTTTATAGCAATATAATATAAAGGGTTATATTCCTTTTAATGTGTTTTAATATTTTTTTGGATACATATGGAAAATCTGGCAAAATTCAAGTATATTAAAGACCAGATCAAATGTGGCATCATGTATTACCAGGTGGTTTATCAAATATTTGTTGAGAAAATAAAATGTTTTCAATGATTTAAGGATTCCATGGAGTTAACTCTATTTTCAGTTTAACATCTAAACTTGAAATACGCATGTTGAACAACTAGACTCTATTTCAATTAAAATCTAGAATGTCTGCTCATTGCAGAGTGATGGATAAATTATGTAAAGTATAACTGAGTCCATAATTTTTGAGTGAGAAAATTGTTTCTCCTTATATACCAAATTAGCTCTCAATGACAATTTAATGGGTAAAGGGGGAAAAGAAACACTAAAAAGGAAAGTGATAGCTTTCTTAGGCTCTCAGAATGAATGAGAAAGGACTTTTGCAGATAAATGTCTTGGACTGCCAATGAAAAAGCACCTGATTTTTAAAAAATGAATGTTTAATGCTGGAATAAAATTAAATTTCCCAGATCCCTGCTAAAAATTTCATCGTATTTCCAAATTAAACATCTCTTTTAGGGACTGCTCAATGTGTCAGTCACCTTTAATAATTGAATTTGCTCCAAGAAGTAAGCAAATGAGGAGCTTACGATTTTTATTCTATGTCTTCATCACATTGGAAAACTTCAAGTTCTGAAATGTAATTTGATCATTTGCTCCATAGAATCTCTTCTTGGTTTTGTGGGCTTAAAATAGTTACTGACTTTATCTAACAATGACTTTATCCAATGATGATGGTATAGATCAAACCATAAAAGATTTTGGAATTCTGTACCTGCAGGCGTCAGTGACAATTTGTGTTATCCACAGCTTCAGAACACCTCTTTTTACATCCCACCTTTAAATTTTTCTGTGCTGTGTTAGCATGCTAAGTTAGCTTCAGAATGTCCCTTGCATCTCAAAGACAAATACTAAGAAAAATACCACACAAATGGTACACATGTTTGGGGATGGTATTTGTAGTTTTTTAAATATAAATTTCTTCCCTCCAAGTAAAACTCATGTAAAGGGATTTCATTAAATTTTCAAAACATGTACCTACTAGATCTTGTGATTTTTAAGTTTGTTGGTTTATGTTGAATAGTACATGTTTGGTTAACACTAATCTACATTTACACACCCAGTAAGCATATTATTTTGTAGGCCAAGTAATTTTTTCAATAACGAAAGTTTTTAGTAAATAAGTCACTACACTTAATTTGATTTTCTTTCATTTAACTAATACTACTCCTTGCTTTTCCATTATTAAATGAGATATAGGCAAGAATAACAACAAATTGAAAGGAGAAAAAAGTCACAGATATGAGTGCAAAGGACACTGGCCACACCACATTAAGAGTTTTCTTTTCAGGAACAGCTGGAAAGCTATGTTTCCAACACAGGCACATTTCTAACTCATTTCACTTCCCTTCAAGTTTTTATCAGTCCTACCTAGATTGAAATAGTTCTTCTCTATCTGAAGAAATTTTGCACGCTATTCAGACTGACAATTGATTATGTATGTATGAATGTATATATGTATGTATTTTTCTTTGAACTTTTGTTATTATTATTGTTTTTTTAATTTAAATCCAAGTTAGTTAACATATAGTGTAATAAAAATTTCAGAAATAGAATTTAATGATTCATCACGTACATATAACACCCAGTACTTATACCAACAAGTGTCCTCCCTAACTCCTTTAGAACTTCCCTCCACCCACCATGCTTCCAGAAGCTCTGAGTTTGTTCTCTGTATTTAAGTCTCTTATGGTTGGTCACCCTCTCTGTTTTTATATTATTTTTTCTTCCTTTCCTTTATGTTCATCTGTTCTGTGTCTTAAATTCCACATATGAGTGAAATCATATGATTTTGTCTTTCTCTGACTTATTTTGCTTAGCACAATATGTTCTAGTACCATCCACATTATTTTGAAAGGCTAGATTTCACTCTTTTTAAAAAAACGTTTATTTACTTTTGAGAGACAGAGAGAGACAAAGCATGAGTGGGGAAGGGGCAGAGAAAGAGGGAGGCACAGAATCTGAAGCATACTCCAGGCTCTGAGCTATTATTACAGAGCCTGACAAGGGCTTGAACCCACGAACTGTGAGACCATGACCTGAGCTGAAGTTGGACGCTTAGCCAACTGAGCCACCCAGATGCCCCAATATTTCATTCTTTTTAATCTCCAAGTAATAGTCCATTGTGTGTGTGTGTGTGTGTGTGTGTGTGTGTGTGTGTGTGTGTGTATACTCCATCTTATTTATCCATTCATCTGTTGATGGGCATTTGGGCTCTTTCCATACTATGGTTACTGTTGATAGTGCTGCTATAAACATTGGGGTGCATGTGCCCCTTCGATTCAGCACTCCTGTATCCTTTGGATAAATACCTAGCAGTGCTATTTCTGGGTCATAGGGTACTTCTATTTTTAATTTTTGAGGAACCTGCATACTGTTTTCCAAAATGGTTGCACCAGTTTGCATTCCCACCAGCAGTGCAAAAGGGTTCTTCTTTCTCCATATCTTCACCAACATTTGTTGTTGCCTGAGTTGTTAATTTTAGCCATTCCGACAGGTGTGAGGTGGAATCTTATTGTGGTTCTGATTTGTATTTCCCTGATGATGAGTGATGTTGGGCATTTTTTCATGTATCTGTTAGCCATCTGGATGTCTTCTTTGCAAAAGTTTCTATTCATGTCTTTTGCCCATTTCTTCACTGAATTATTTGTTTTTGGGGGTATTGAGTTCGGTAAGTTCTTTATAGACTTTGGATACTAACTCTTTATCTGATATATCATTTGCAAATATCTTCTCCCATTCCATCAGTTGCCTTTTCATTTTGCTGATTGTTTCCTTCTTTGTGCAGAAGCTTTTTATCTTGATGAGGTCCAATAGTTCATTTTTGCTTTTGTTTCTTTTGCCTGTGGAGACATGTCACGTAAGAAGTTGCTGTGGCTGAGGTCAAAGAGGTTGTTGCCTGTTTGATCCACTAGGATGTTGATGACTTCCTATCTTATGTTTGGGTCTTCTACCTTTTTGAGTTTATTTTTGTGAAAGGTGTAAGAAAGTGGTCCAGGTTCATTCTTCTGCATTTTGCTATCCAGTTTTCCCAACACCATTTGCGGAAGAGACTGTCTTTTTTCCACTGGATATTCTTTCCTACTTTGTCAAAGATTAGTTGGCTATATATTTGTGCATCCATTTTTGGGTTCTCTATTCTGTTCCATTGATCTCTGTATCTGGTCTTGTGCCAGTACCATACTGTCTTGATGATTAAAGCTTTGTAATACAACCTGAAGCCCGGAATTGTGATGCCCTCCAGCTTTGCTTTTTCTTTTTCAACATTACTTTGGATTCAGGATTTTTTCTGCTTCTTTCAAATTTTCAGATGGTTTCTTCTAGCTCTGTGAAGAATGTTGGTTTTATTTTGTTAGGGATTGAATTGACTGTGTAGATTGATTTGGGTAGTATCAACATTTTAGCAGTATTTGTTCTTCTAATCCACGAGTGTGGAATGTTTCTCCATTTCTTTGTGTGTTCTTCAATTTCTTTCATAAGCTTTCTATAGTTTTCAGTGTATAAATTTTTCACCTCTTTGGTTAGGTTTATTCCTAGGTATTTTATGATTTTTGGTGCCATTATAAATGGGATAGATTCCTTGATTTCTCTTGCTGCTGATTCATTATTGGTGTATAGAAATTCAACTGATTTCTGTACATTGATTTTATGTCCTGTGACTTTGCTGAATTCATGTATCATTTCTAGCAGTTTTTTTGGTGGAGTCTTTTGGGTTTTCCACAAAGAGTATCATGTCATCTGTGAAAAGTGAAAATTTGATTGCCTCCTTGCTGATTGGATGACTTTTTTTTCTTTGTGTTGTCTGATTGTTGAGGTTAGTATTTCCAAGAAAGGTTTTAAATATATCAATTAACCTTACACCTACAAGAGCTGGAAATGAACAGCTAATAAAGCCCAAAATCAGCAGTAGAAAGGAAATAATAAAGATTAGAGCAGAAATCAATGGTATCGAAAAAAAAAAACAGAGCAGATCAATGAAATCAGGAGGTGGCTCTTTGAAAGAATTCTCAAAACTGATAAACCCCTTGGGGAACCTGGGTGTCTCGGTCAGTTAAGCGTCTGACTTCGGCTCAGGTCATGATCTCACAGTTCGTGAGTTTGAACCCTGAGTCGGGCTCTGTGCTGACAGCTCAGAGCCTGGAGCCTACTTTAGATTCTGTGTCCACCTCTCTCTCTGTTCCTCCCCTGCTCATGCTCTTTCTCTGTCTCTGTCTCTCAAAAATAAATAAACATTGAAAAAAAATTTTTAAAACAAACAAAAAATGATAAACCCATAGCTAGATTGATCAAAAAGAAAAAAAAGAAAGAACCCAAATAAATAAAATTACAAATGAAAGAGAAGAGATCACAACAATGCAGACATACCAACAGTAATAAGAGAATATTATGAGCAATTATATGCCAACAAATAAGGCAATCTGGAAGAAATGGAGAAATTCCTAGAAACATATAAACTACCAAAACTGAAATAGGAAGAAATAGAACATTTGAACAGACCCACCAGTAAAAAAATTGAATTAGTAATAAAAAATCTCCCAAAAAACAAGAGTCCAGGGCCAGATGGCTTTCCAGGGGAATTCTACCAAACATTTAAAGAAGAGTTAACACTATTTTTTTGAAGCTGTTCCCAAAAGTAGAAATGGAAGGAAAACTTCCAGACTAATTCTGTGAGGCCAGCACTACCTGGATTCCCAAACCAGACAAAAACCCCACTAAAAAGGAGAACTATGGACAAATTTCCCTAATGAGCATGGACATAAAAATTCTCAACAAGATACTAGCAAACTGGATTCAACAATACATTAAAATAATTATTTTCCATGATCAAGTGGGATTTATTCTTAGGATGTAGGGCTGCTTCATTATCCACAAATCAGTCAATGTGATACATCACATTAATAGAAGAAAGGATAAAAACCGTATGATCCTGTCAATAGATGGAGAAAAAGCATTTGACAAAATACAGCATCCTTTCTTGATAAAAACCCTCAAAAAAGTGGGAATAGAAGGATCATACCTCGAGATCATAAAGGCCATATATGAAAGGCCCACTGCTAATATCATCCTCAATGGGGAAAAACTGAGTACTTTTCCCCTAAGGTCAGGAACATGACAAGGATGTCCACTCTCACCACTATTTTCAACAGACTGACAATTTATTTTAAGATATACTCTTTTTTTCTTATTACAAATGCAATATGTATTTTGTCAAACATTTAATAAACATAGACAAGAACAAAATAGGAAAATGTACTCTCATTACTCATTGCCATAGAAAATCACCATTAATGTTTTCATTGTATCACTTTCTCTTATAAGCACCCATACTTTGTAAGAACAGTATTGTGTGGCATGTTCTGTTTTGTTAACTATCTTTGGAACCAAAACTATTCTGAAGATGTTTTTGATTCAATTAATTGAGTCATTCATCAGTTGGTATTTATTATCACAACTCTGCATGGTCCTATGGTGACTAAATCATCTTTGAAGGAACCCTGGTAGTTCTTTTACCAGCACCTAGATCTTATAGTCTTGGTTTTTGCCTGATTTTGTTTGGTACATTTTGTGCCTCTCCACTTGAATTCTCCGATACCTTACCCGCCAGGATATTTGTACTCTTTTCTTTTTTGACTATTAATTTGTTTCCATGTATTCTGTATTTTCTTCAGACCAATAGACAATCGGGTGTTGAATCTCTTTTGTCACTTCATTATCACATGCCCTCAGGTCTGTCATTTTTGTGACCCTTTACTCCTGCATCTCAGAAAAGCTTCTTAAATGTGTTTCCTCTGTGACAGATTTGTTTTTGTTTTTGTTTTTATCGTGGTTGATTCTTTCAATGCTATTTCTAATATAATTTAAAGTTCTACTAGGACATTTTCCCATTTCTTTCTCGAACTTTTTCAGACCTTTTAAAAAAATTATTATCAAAGCCTTCTAATGTCTTTTTCATGGAAATCATGTACACCTAATTCCTTAGAGCCAAAAACAAATTCCACCTAATTTGACTTTCATTTCTTATTTAATATATTTTTAGAACATGTTCTTCATCAGTTTTTACTTTTATTTTTTTATATTATAGAATAATTTTAATAATTCCACTGTTACTACTTTCTCCAATGCAAAGATAACACTTCATCTTACATTTTGTTCTTAAGAATTGTAAATGCATAATCTTTACGTCTGCTCACTCTATTGGTATCTTTGTTTTTAACGTTTATTTATTTTTGAGAGAGAGAGAGAGAGAGCATGAATGGGGGAGGTGCAGAGAGAGAGGGGCAGAGGATCCAAAGTGGGCTCCAGCCGACAGCAGAGAGCCCAATGCAGGGCTCAAACTCAGGAGCTTGAGATCAAGATCTGAACCAAATATTTAACAAATATTCTTAAACTAAATTATAAAATTATACATTATGATACAGGTTTGATTCACTGATCATTACACACATAATAAATTATAGTTTTGTGAAAATTGTAAAGTTAAGAATATTATGCCCCTTCAGAAAATATTTTATTCCTTTATTTATAAGTCACCCTGATGATCCCATGTGATAAGTCTAAAGGATCCAAGATAAAGTTTGTAAAGGATAGTAAGAGTTCTGCTACCTGAGGTATAATTTAACATATTTATTGCATAAAAGATGAGGTGGCATAAAATTAGCTGAACAATTGCCAGGATGGCAGACATCAGATATACATGCTTACTTACTTACTATAATCTAGCTCAGTGGTTCTCAAACTTTGGTGTCCATTTGTAAAAACTCAGATTTCTGGCCCCATCCCCAGAGTGTCTGATTTAGTAGGTCTGAGGTGGGTTCTTGGAGTCTGCATTTTAAACAGTTACCAGATGATGCTGATGCTGCTGATCCTAGACCACATTTGAAAATTACAGTTCCAGGGTATTCTGTATGGAGGAGATTTACTGACACAATAGTCTTGGAGTTAGTGTGGATATAGAAGTAAAAGAATATGCTAAGGGGCACCTGGGTGGCTCAGTCAGTTAAGCGTCTGACTTCAGCTCAGGTCACCATCTCGCGGCTCGTGAGTTTGAGCCCCACATCGGGCTCTGTGCTGACCGCTCAGAGCCTGGAGCCTGTTTCAGATTCTGTGTCTGCCTCTCTCTCTGCCCCTCTCCCGTTCATGCTGTGTCTCTCTCTGTCTCAAAAATAAACGTTACAAAAAAATTAAAAAAAAAGAATATGCTAAATTCACAGGGTCAGTCCAAATTTATTATAGCAGAAAGCTTATATTTCTTTTTTTCTTTCTTCCTACAACTAAAGGCATAGAGCGCTATGTGTGACTTTGCAAATATTTAAGACTATTGATGTGGTGAAATTTGTTCAAATCTCCTTATTCTACTCTATAGTGTAGGCAAATGGATTCTATTACATTAGAGGAGAGGGACATTAAAAAAGAGAGAGAGGGGGAGAAAATGACTTGCCAGCCTGTGAATAGTGCCAATGGCCATGCAGGTAAAATCAGTTAGATTATTAAACAGTTTGGTTTGTTTCAGTCTACCATGCTAGATATGAGTCTACACACATTTTAATTTCATTCTGTCTATGTCTTCTGAAGTTGAACAAAGCATATTAAATCAAATTACAGTTACAAAGTTAAGGGATTTCTAACAACCATAGATAACTCCTATTTTTTTAAATGAACTGTATGAAGTATTTGATTTTGGTGTTTAATATAATCTTAAAATAGTAAAATATGAGATTGGTATGTCGCATTAATTTATTTACGTTATGTTGAGAAAAAGTGACAAAAATTCATAATTATGCAAAAAATAGGGACTAAAGTCAACATTACTCAGCTTTCTACATGTGCATTTCGGATTTGCCAATTTTTACTCTATTTTTTTCCATTCACATGACCATCTTGCAGATAAACTGTTAACTCCTAGAAAGCAGGTATCTTTGATATCCCTAGCTCCTAACTTTTAGGACTCAATTTATGTTTATTGAATGAGATGAACATGGTTGGATGATTTTAAATGGTTCTGTGTTTCAACTGGGAAGGGAACTATACAAGTGATGCAACAGGAAAACAAATCTTGTGAAAGAGAGCCTCGGTCTTCTGAATTTGAGTCAGGTTCTAGAAACTAAAAAAACTAATACTGGATCTACTCAAGATTGATTTTGAATGTTCTGTATGGAAGCACCATTCAGAATAGGCTTGACTGGAAAGTGGGAACATATGTAATTCATTCAATACCTGAACCCACATTTCTGATTGTTTTTATATTATTGGAGTGGCTCTTAAAATTTCTAATTCTGACAAATAGCCCTACTTGGGCACCATCCAGTGCTCAAGTTCAAAGCTCTGGCCTTTGTGTTTGCTCTCCATTCCCCTTCCTTCACTCACATACATTTTTGGCTTGTTCTTTCTCTCTCTTCCTTCAGGTCCCTGCTCAAATATTACCTCAACCAAAGTCTTTCCTGATCATCCTGCCAAAAAGCATCCCTTCCCTGCTTGATTCTTTACCCCTTATTCTGCTCTCTTTTTTATAGAATATCACCCCAGGGTAAATGTTTACCCTGAAGTAAAGGTCAAAATATTTAACTATCAGGAATAGCGCAGGAATGCTGATAACCATCAATCAGAGTGGATGCTTGACAGGCTCCTACTGGGCCAGACATTAATCCTTTAGTGCCTAGATCAAAAGGAAACCTGGAAGTTCCCCAGGAAGGTCTAGCCTGACCTGTGCAAGAGGAATGCACTTGAGGAACTACTTGCTATATAGTATAGAAATATTTCAATATTTTAGCAGTGTGCCCAGTCATACCAACCCAGCTCAGTAAAATGTCAGCCTTGTATTTATTTAACATTTTTGTTCATACTTTAGAATCTGGATCCCCTGTCTCTGAAATGTAATCTCTGTAAGATTTGAGATTCTATCTTGTTCATTCATATGGCCTCAGAGCCTGGAACAGTGTCTTCCATATAGTAGGTACACAATTAATATCTGTTGAATGAATGAATAAATGAATGATGTGTAACAGATTTACATGATACAAGGGAAAAAACATTTCTCAGAATTTTGCATTTCTTTCCTAAGTATTACAGACATATACCTCACAAAGATCTATTTGTAGTAGCTTAATATTATTTTCTGATATTTGAGGACACCATTTTCTATTTTAGGAGTATAATGAATTCTCATTTCTCGATGTGCAGATGGCTGCACAGCTGACTTCTGAAAGAAGTGAGAGCCAAACACTTTAATACAGTATTCCAAGGGGACGCCTGGCTGGCTTCATCAGTTGAGCATGTGACTCTTGATTTTGGGATTGAGTTTGTGCCCCATGTTGGGTGTAAAGACTACTTACAAATAAAATCTTAAAAAATTACGATATTCTGTTATTAAAATGTTTTGAGCCCACAATATATGCCTACATATTTATTTAAAAATCATAGGTGTTTTCTACTAATCATGTATGTTATATATGCCAGTGTATTCTACCAATTATTATGTAAAACACATCCCAGGGTGCCTGGGTGGCTCTGTTGGTTGAGCATCCAACTTCGGCTCAGGTCATGATCTCACCATTTGTGGGTTTGAGCCCCACATCAGGCTCTGTGCTGACAGCTCAGAACCCTGAGCCTGCTTCAGATTCTGTGTCTCCCTCTCTCTGCCCCTCTCCCACTCCCACTCTCTCTCTCTCTCAAAAATAAATAAATAATAAAATTTTTTTAAAATCCCAAAATAGAAATATTAAAATATGAGATAAAGATGAATTGACATTCAACATTATATTTTATTTATTACTGTTTTAAATATTTTTCATTTTTAAAACACTATTAATTAATACCCAATAATAGTAACTTTTAGTGCCAGGCAGTAGTATTATTTACTTTTTCATTTTTCTGGAAAATAGTGCTACAATACTTTGTGATACTGTTTTTTTGTTTGTTTTTTTTACCTTGTAATACTATTGAACAAAACTGGTTGTGGGGTGCCTGGGTGGCTCAGTCAGTTAAGCGTCTGACTTCAGCTCAGGTCATGATCTCAAAGTTTGTGGGTTTGAACCCTGCATCAGGCTCTGTGCTAACATCTCAGAGCCTGGACTCTGTTTCCCTGTTTTGGATTCTGTCTCTCCTCCTCTCTGCCCGCCCTCTGTGCGCCCCCCCCCCCCCCGCCATGCTCTGTCTCTCTGTGTCTCTCAATAATAAATAAATGTTAAAAAACAAACAAAGAACAACAACAAAAATTCTGGTTGTTAGTTAACTTAATCTTTGATTTTCATGGCTCTCATAGCTGAAAGAGATAACCTTATACTGACATAAAAATCCAAATACAAAAATAAATCACCAGTGACATTTATCAAATCATATTTATTTTTAAGTTTCATTTATGTGAGCAATTATGGAAAGGATTTTGTTGAAATTCAGGTTGTCAGTTTCTTCCCTAATTTCCCTGATTTCTTCCCTTTTTTTTAATTTATTTTTTAAAATTTTTTCATGAAATTTATTGTCAAATTGGTTTCCATACAACACCCAGTGCTCATCCCAAAAGCTGTCCTCTTCAATACGCATCACCTACCCTACCCTCCTTCCCACCCCCCATCAACCCTCAGTTTGTTCTCAGTTTTTAAGAGTCTCTTATGCTTTGGCTCTCTCCCACTCTAACCTCTTTTTTTTTTTTCCTTCCCCTCCCCCATGGGTTTCGTGGATGGAACTGGAGAGTATGATGCTAAGTGAAATAAGCCATACAGAGAAAGACAGATACCATATGTTTTCACTCTTATGTGGATCCTGAGAAACTTAACAGAAACCCTGATTTCTTCTCTAATTTCTTCCATAATGTCCATTATTTGTTGAAACGACTTAGAATGGGTTAAATGGTTATAGTTTTATCAAATGGGTTTAAATCCTTCTGAAACTCCTCACTTTAAAAATCTGTTTTTCACTGGTTTCATACTGATGCATAAATGATGACACCCTTAGGTAAACTTTGAAAATTAATAACTTAACAAGGCAAACTTCTCCAAACTGTTTTAAAAGTACTCTCTTCACAGCATGGACATTTTTGGAAAAACCATTACTTTCTTATAATTTTAAAACATTGCTGTTAACTTGAATGGACAAATTAAGTGTGTTCATTTTTTTCTAAAATATCTTCTAGGTACTCTGTGATGGGGTTCAGACATATACCCCAAAATATGGCACCTTGGCATATATATTAAATATCTTAAGATGTTGGAATTAAAAAAATCCAGCAGAAGCAGTAAGGTCACTTCTGACTCCCCTAACATCCTCTGCCTTTCATCCCTGAAACATCACAAAACTCCCCCGTGAAAGGTCCTTCCTCATACCAGGAGGAGCAAAAATATTGTTATCACCAGAGATGGGGAATTGGGGACCAAGCACTCTGCAAAACCAAACCTTGTTAAGCTAACTCTTATCTCCCTAGTTGCTTCTTCCCCATCTACCACTCCTTGCCCAAACCCTTTGTCTTGCCGATTCTTTTATTATTATTATTATTATTATTATTATTATTAATTTTTATTTTATAGAGAGAAAGAGAGTGCGAGGGGGAGAGAGAGATGCCCAAACAGTCTCATGCTCAGCACGAAGCCTGACCCGGGGCTCCAGCTCACCACCCTGAGATCATGACCTGAGCCGAAATCAAGAGTCCGACACTCAACTGATTGAGCCACCCAGGTGCCCCGCCAGTTCTTTACAAATTTATTGTTTCTTTGTTTAAAAGATATAAAAGCTTTCTGGTCTGGCCATGCCTTTGAGTCTTCATTCCCGTGTGAACTTCCCATGTGTAACATGTGAAAGTTCAATAGAATCTGTATGCTTTGCTCCTGTTGCTGTATCTTTGCCACTTTAATTTTCAGACCCAGCCGGGGACCTTAAAGAGGGTGAAGGAAAATATTTTCTTCCTCTACAAATGCTATTGTCCACCACTAAATTTGAAATATTGCCTTACGTAACATTAACTAGTTATTCCTTATCCTATCACAAAGTGTTATAAAGAGACCATGATTTAGGTTTGTGGAATTATGAAGCCATAGAAACTGGCATAGATAATCAGCAATGTGTTACCGGGCACTGGAGGGGAGTGGCTGAGCCACTTGGTGCCACCAACGCCTTCACCCTCCTCCCAGCCCCTTCTTCCCTCCGAGAAACTTGAGTGTGGAGGTGATAAGTGACTCTCTGACAAACAGATTCATTTCAGAGCATCAAGATCAGTGCATGAATTAAATTAGAACGAACCTTCATTCCTTCCTCATTTTCAGGAAAAAAGTAGAAATGGAATTTCTAGCACTTACTTCCCATACTCTGAATGAACACTTTGCACATACCTCTGGGAGTGGGCACCCCATTGTGGAGATAGCCATCCGGAATCTAAAGGTACAGCCGCCATTTGCCACCACTAAATATTATGACTTTGTGAACATTTGAATTAAAAACGGGCTCTTTTTCTTTCCAAAATAAATCCACTTGGTAAAACTAAACATTCCGTGTTCTTTCTCTCTAAAATGTTAGCTAGACAACCCTCCTCTGTATAAGGAAAAAGAAAATAGATCCAGACCTATGTTTTTAGCCTTTGTAAGAGATTAATATGTAATATTAATCAACTTCATTAGCTCCAGGCTACTTATTTTGGTTTCCATATCAAAAAAAAAAAAAAAAAAAGTTTTAGGAAGATTAGATTAGATGGAGACACTGATAGGTACTAATGTCAACTGTTATATTCTATTCTTATTTAAGTTTTCCCTTCCAATATCTCTTCAGTTTAGCAAGCTTTAAAATTTTCAGTGTCAGTGTCATCATACAAGATACTAACATAAATATCTATCTACATATGGATCCCAGCTGTATCTTTTGTTACCTTTGGCCTCTGATACTTCAGTGTTTTCAAGTCAATTTTCTTTTTTTTTCACTTACATATATTTCATCTATTTTTAATATCATGGTAACTTTCATATTTTATTAAGGATGTGTAAGACTGTAGGTACAAAAATATCTCAAGTTCTGAGTAGGTAAGATCCCTTTATCCCCTCTCTCAGAGCTTCCACAGGAATGAGAAGAGGAAGCTATTTAATTGACAGGTTGTTGTAAGTCTCCAAACTGTCAGAATAATTTGAAGGCAGATTAGTTTTACAGATTGTTTATTAACATATTGGCAAAAGGGCGATGACAAGGGGCCTTTTTCCTGCTTGGCTCTGCATAAATTGGATCTTCTTGTGAAAATGCTTTCCTGTGAAATTGGGAGTGGAAAGTGGGGGTTAGGGAAGAACCAAAGCAAACATATTCTGCCATTCCAAGCAGCACTGTGGGGCCTTCACTCAAGATCTTTCGCAAGCAAAGCTAAACTCAAACTTTTTCTGAAGAACTCAATCAAATTCACATTTTCGCCTTGGCTATTTACATAAAAACATGCCTATGAGAGAAAAAAATCTCCTGAAAGAAGTATTTCTGTTTTTATCAGTGTGTGCACATACTCTGTGTGCTCATGCCTGTGTAGGAGGGATGTTTATGCATTTAGTGGGAAACTTATTTTTTCCGATGTGGTTTATACAACCCAAGCCAAGACAAGCACAGAGTTTAGCAAATCTATCTTCCACTACCCAAGAAGACAATGTACAAAAATGAAAGCCACACATTACACCTTGGGTAGATATTAGTTGAGACTGTTTTAGGTTATACTATTTCAGGTTTCTATTTTGCCCTATGCCCAACCCTGGGCTTGCCTTGGAATTTCTGCCTATTTAAACATTGTTTGTTTGAGGTAACAGTGACAAACCAGAAAGATGAAGTATTTTTCAAATCTCTGCTTAGGGTTTTGCAAGTCTCTATAAAATTTTGTTTCAATGTGAACCCAGAAGGTGGAGGGGGTACACCAAAAGTCATGGGTCAGCAAGGAAGTTAACTCCTGGTGGCCTGTATCATGCTGCTTCCATTCCATGCTTAAGCATTGATAGAATCTACACTCACTTTGAACTTGACTATTTCCCAAGCATATCATCAGGTATTCATTTTTTATTAACTTTTTTATATTTATTTGACCTTTACTATTACATAAAAAAACAGCTGCAGACATTTGTCTAGGAAGGTGACATAGCACTAACATAAGAGGTGGAGAAGTTAGGCTCTCTTCCATCCCAGCCAAAGCATTAGGCTTTGTTTATAATGAGAGTCCAAGAAGGGAACCTCAAATATATGGGGGAAATTAGTTAAAAAGAGACTAGAAAAAAGAAAAGAGACTAGAGTGGGGGTTAATGGATCACAGACTTAGGGAAGATTTTTCATTCAGTCCAGGGAACTAAGGCCAGATTCATGGGATCTATCCAATTGTAGTGCTATAGCAAAGAATCTATAAAAAATCATAAAGAATGTGGTAGGGATGTACAGTTAGGCACAAGCCAATTTGGGGAATTCTACTTCGTGCTGCTGGGCTTCTCTTTTCCACCGCTTAGTATGTTCCAAGGAGATCCAGAGTAGGACCTTATAAGGACTAAACTAGCCCTAAATGGGTCACCTTAGGCTTTGTGCTAATTCAGTCAATAAACTTCATTAAGTTGTTTCAGCTTTCTGTTCCCTAGTTCTGATTCCTGCTTTTAAAATAGTATTAATTGGGGTGTCAGGGTGGCTCCCTTGGTTAAGCGTCCAACTTCGACTCAGGTCACGATCTCACAGTCCATGAGTTCGAGCCCCTGTGTCAGGCTCTGGGCTGTCAGGCTCTGAGCCTGGAGCCTGCTTCAGATTCTGTGTGTCCCTCTCTCTCTGCCCCTCCCCTGATCATGCTCTATCTCTCTGTCTCAAAAACAAATAAAAACATTTAAAAAGTAATAAAATAGTATTAATTGCTTTTAGCTCACAGCAGCACACATCTGAGGAGAAAATAAAAGATGTGACAGAACTTTAGGTATAACATTGCTGAGTTCAGTAAAAGTGCACATAATCTTCCAAGAACCTGAACAGTTGAAGGAAAGATATAGGAATATCTATATATCTATCTATATCTATCTATATCTATATCTATATCTATATCTATATCTATATCTATATCTATATCTATATATCTATATCTAATCTATCTATCTATTTATATCTGTTCTCCTAACTAGGTTTTTGAAATATCTGTGCTTAAAATGAAGCATATTACTTCTCAGTTCTTCATTAAGTACCTTACCGAGTCTTTCTAAGTTTAGTCAGATTACATTTCTACAAAATTTGTATAACATTTTTCAGCATATAGAAAGGACTCCTCCAAAATGTAGGGAAGAAGTTTTCAGGAGCAGACACAGTGACAGAAGAAATAACACTTCCTCAAAAGAAAAAGCATTAAAAACTAAAAAATTAGCATGGAAATGTACTACAAAGAGAAAAATAGCCATGTTAGAAATCTTGACAAGGAATCACTAAAAACATTAAAATTCTACATAGCATTCTTCTTTGGAAAAAGGTTAGAAATGTGTAACATATTTGCATTAAAAATAATTACAGCTTTTAAGTGACATTTGAGTTTTTGAATATTTTTTTTAAATTCTGAGAGATTCAGGTGCGTTGACCTCAATTCTTAATGGTTGCATGAGTAATGAAATATCATTGAATTATTAAAATAGTCAATTATCCTCATAAATCTTATACATATGGATTATCTATGACAAATTCTTAATTGTGAATCAGGTTTTATATAGCATCCAGAATTGTTCTAACCTCCTTTTCTCCTTATTCAAATAAAATGCATTCAAGAATATAAATTTGCCTTAATAGTTATCGAACAAATACATTTAAAGGAAGTCAGCTGCCTCTGCAAATATGTGACTTACTACTCTAAGTGATTGAAAATTGATTTTACCAATAATGAAAGCATCATTCTATGTATGTCTTTAGTCTTCAGTCTTCTCCACCTGGGCTCAGTTGCCTCCCAAAGGAGTGGTCAATACAGAGTCCTCCTGGACACAGTGAGGATGAGACTTGTGGGTCATTACCTAGGAGATGGATGTCTCCTCACTTACATGCTATCCCAGGAACCATCAGACATTATGACAGTGGTCATATTTTGAACTTCCCATGTATTGTCTGTTACTACAAGCATTATAGTAGTAGCTTAAGATCACAGCTCTAGAAATGATCTAACTTAGGGTTTGTCAGCCTTTAAAGCCTGCATTCTTTGTATTCTTCAACTATAGGACTTTTTCCTGGTGGGATTGCAGAATAGTCTGTGAACTTAATGCAGGGAAGAAGAGACTCAGATTCAACAATACCTTTCTTTATGTGAACATCCTAGCGTGGTTAACATGGAGATGGGAAATGATGTTAGGAGAAAAATAAAGCATAGGAATCATGATTTATTTTAAGGAAACAGAATAAAAGAAATAAAAAATGGGAAATCTCATTATTTTCTTTATTATTTTTTCTCACAGAATGACTACATGTAAGATAAAATGTAGGTAATGTTGGACTGTCTCTGGAGAAAAACTGCAATATAAGTACAATTTATGATGAAATGGACAAAACATAATTTTAAATTTTTCAGGAAAATTAGATTAAGTACAATGAAGTTAAAATTAAGTTCTTCTAGGGGCGCCTGGGTGGCGCAGTCGGTTAAGCGTCCGACTTCAGCCAGGTCACGATCTCGCGGTCCGTGAGTTCGAGCCCCGCGTCAGGCTCTGGGCTGATGGCTCAGAGCCTGGAGCCTGTTTCCGATTCTGTGTCTCCCTCTCTCTCTGCCCCTCCCCCGTTCATGCTCTGTCTCTCTCTGTCCCAAAAATAAATAAAAAACGTTGGAAAAAAAAAGTTTAAAATTAAGTTCTTCTAATAAACTGTACCTTATATAGACTCACGATATGTTTTATATACAGAGCTTCCTCACCTTACGATGGGGTTATTGGAAGCTGAAAATATCATAAGTCAAAAATCATTTAATATACCTAATTTACTGAACATCATAGCTTAGGCTAGCTACCTCAAATGTTCTCAGAACACTTACATTAGCCACCAGTTGGGCAAAATCATATAACATAAAGCCTACTTTATAATAAAGTGTTGAATCTCCCATGTAATTTATTGAAAATGGTACTAAAAGTGAAAAGCAGCTTGGGCGTGTGGGTCCGAACGGTTGTAAGTATATCATCGTTCACCCACGTGTCTGCATGGCTGATGGGAAGCTGTGGTATAACAGGAGTATTACGCCACATAGCACGAGCTCAGGAAAATATCACAATTCAGAATTGGAAGTATGGTTTCTCAGAGTACATATCTCATTTACACCATTATAAAGTCAGAGAAGCGTAAGTTGAACCATCCTAAGTCAGGAAACACGTCTGTACATATACCTCATAGATATAGCTTGTGTTTAAAAACACAACTTAGCAGTAATTACTATTTTTAAAAAATCATAACAAGGATTTATTGAATAGTGTTTACATGTTAAATGCTTCTAAGAACTTTACATGATCTTTCATTTAGTATTCATGATAGTCATATGAAGTAGGTACTTCTATTAGTATCTTTGCTAAATGTAATGAAAATGAGGTATATTGTACATGGACAATTTACGTAGGTTCAAAACAGATTATATGGAACACATTCAAAATTTGAAGTCAAGTCTGTTAGATTTCAGAAACTGCACTCTCTATTTTTTTGTGAATGACATTTTATATACATGACTAACGACCTAGAACATCAAAACTAGAGTTAAGAATATAAAACTGTATGGGGTGCCTGGGTGGCTCAGTCAGTTAAGCAGCTGACTGTTGATTTTAGCTCAGGTCATGATCTCATGGTTTGTAAGTTCAGGCCCTACATCGGGCTCTGTGATGACAGTGCAGATCCTACTTGGGACTCTCTCTCTGCCTCTCCCTCACTTGTGCATGTGCTCTCTCTCTCTCTCTCTCTCTCTCTCTCTCTCTCTCTCTCAAAATAAATAAACTTAAAAAAAAAGAATATAAAATGATGGATGTTGTAGGTACTCAAAAACTAGTTGCTGAGTAACAGAGTAAATGTTTGAATGAATAGTGGCATTAACCTTTTAAAAATGTCAAACTTTATACAGAGAGACACAATAATACTCATATGAATAATAATAGAATTTATACATCCTTCAAGTTTCAAAGTGCTTATCATACATTTAATCTTACTTGTTCATGGCAACATCCCTGTGAAGTAGGCACTTGTATTCTCACTCCATATCATTGATGAAAAACCTGAAGCTCAATGTTGTTACTAAGCTAATACATGACTGAGTGGACAGAATCTGAACTTGAGTCAAGGTCCACAACTGATCTTCGTTCTAGTACACACATTGGCCTTGGGAATCAATCACACCAAGTTCATTATTTTATTCTTTTTTGACTTCTGACTTGTCCTAAACATATTTTTTAGAAGCAAAAAAAAATCTTTTTACCTCCTGTTAGAATTTTACGTGGTCACTCTGTTTTATAATCCGAGCCATTATATCATTGCTTTGTGAGTCCTTCTCCACTGTTCAGAAGCCCAAAGCTATTCTGGGACTATGTTCCTGCTCTATATATAGGCCATTCCTTTGAAAATTAGATGAGTGGTAACCTTATTAATATTTCATATTCTCAATCCTGCTTGAATTGATAATGTTGCAGTAATTTTAGTGTGAAATAATGTAACATAATATGCAGAGGGAGTAAGTAGTCCTGTCAGAGAATTAATAAAACTTAGTTGTGAGAGGAAAAAACTTCTCACTTTGTTAACCCCAATTCAGGAAGATTTAGCCTTTCTCTCTGCCCTATGCAAGCTGCCACATTACTAAATAAAGCATCTTTTTGTGCTGGAGTGTGAAGAAAAGCTAACATCACTATTCTCCATAGCTGAATATAGAATTGCTGTGTCCTGAGTATCTCTGCAGAAGTTCACTGGAATCTACAAACCAAGGTGGAGTTAGTGGAGACCAAGAATAGGGCTGTCTCAGCAGGATCCTGCCCCTACAGCGGAGGTGGCTGCAGTGAGGGGCAAGGATGTACCTATATACGTTATTTAAGATAAATATCAGTGTGCTTGGCTCTGGAGACTATCAAGGTGCCAACTCCCAGTGAACAGAGGGGCAGAGCCCTCTTCTGTTGTGAAGAAGCATATAGGAGGCGATCTTGGACGCATACACCCTTCTGTCCCTCCAGCACTGCATCCCACTCTGTGAGCTCATTTGAACCAGCAGAGAGGCAACTTCCTCTGCTTCCTGTTTGCATTTCTCATCTTCCTCATTTTCCACTTTCTTGGCTCCTGTTCCTTTAGTAGCTACCAATTTCTGATCCCTCTCCATTTTTGGGTGAACTCTTTGACTTTGAACTTCATTTTATTCTTATCTCTGGACAGCCCATTGATTTTTGTGTTATTTTGCAGCTTTTGGCAGATACGAGTTGCCTTTGCCAAGCCTGTCCACTCAACATAATACCTCTTGCAGGGCTAGCTCCTAACATCTCGCCAGGAGAAAGGGTGGTCTCCTCCAGTTAGAAAACAATGTAAAACTTTTTAAAGACTTGAAAAAAAAATACATTATACTTTTTAAAATTTTTATTGCAAGTCCTCAGAAAGTGTGGAGAAATTTAACACTGACAGGTATCTTATTACTTTTATGGAATTCTCATTGCAGGTAGAAATTGTTTATTCTTGGGGCGCCTGGGTGGCTCAGTCCGTTAAGTGTCTGACTTTGGCTCAGATCATGATCTCATGGTTTGTGAGGTCAAGCCCTGCATTGGGCTCTGTGCTGATAGTGTGGAGCCTGCTTGGAATTCTCTCTCCCTCTCCCTCTCTCTTTGCCCCCTCCCTCTCAAAATAAATAAAAAAATAAGTAAAATGTTTATTCTTTCCTTCATTATTCCTTAATAAAGTCCCAAACACTCAGAATAATTTGGCAAACTTAAAGATCAGTTAGTACTGATACATAGGAAATTTTATACACAAAAGTGTTCAGAAAGTAAAACATACAAGTCATCTAAATTTATAGATTCTAACTTTCATATAGTATGTCAGAATTTGTTTAGAGATATGCCAATTGATTCATTCAAAGATCGAAACACAGATCAAAGTATACACTTAGTTTGAGTATGGCTCAAGCTCAAATTTCTGTGCTATGTTTCCATACTTGAAATAAATAACAGTCATTAACAATGAATTTTAAATCCTTTTAAAATAGAAGTATCTGTTTTGACTTGAGTGTCCTCTGATGCCAGTGGTATTTGTTTAGATATTCTTTTTTCCTGTGCATTCCTTAGTTTATATAGTCTCTCCCATTTATAAGTTTATCATATATTTCTGAGTGCCATTATTCATGTTCAATTTTCTGTCATATCTGATATTCTCTACATATTGAAATACTGTATGTGTCATCATATGCCACATATTTCTACGTTAACCCACATTTGAGCCTTTGGATGTCAGAAGAGAGAGGAAGGGGAAGGGAAGAGTAACTTCACTAAACTGTTTCACACAGAGAACCAGATAGCCGCTGTGAGCTTTAATGAAGCAGTGACAGGAATGCTGAAATACTACCTGATGTTCAAGAATCTCCAAGGCTGATACACCGAACGGCTACAGGATTCTTCAGCAGAACAAGGTTATTGCACAAAAGTGTTCCAAGTGTTCCCCTAGAAGATATTAATTTGTGGGGCACCTGGGTGGCTCATTCGGTTAAGCGTCTGACTTCAGCTTAGGTCATGATCTTGCGGTTTGTGAGTTCGAGCCCCGCGTTGGGCTCTGTGCTGACAGCTCAGAGCCTGGAGCCTGCTTTGGATTCTGTGTCTCCCTCTCTCTCTGCCCCTCTCCCACTCACACTCTGTCTCTCTGTCTCTGTCTCTCTCTCTCAGAAATAAACATTAAAATAATTAAAGAAATAAATTAGAAGATATTAATTTGTTAAATTATTTTAGTGATTTAATTTTGATGTCTCACCTTAGAAGAGTTCATTTCTATTCTCTAGTCTCTGTCAAGGTCTTCTGCATATTTGGGGTTGTCTAAGTCTCAACTTAGAACTTGTCATAAAGAAGTCGTCCTTTCTTATGATGTCCTAAAAACTTGAAAGAACTGATATGTAAGTTTTTCCAATTACCAAGTGCAACTTAGTCGTTGAAGAGAGAAGGCCATGCAGGGAAGCATGGAGAGCTTTCCAAATTGTTTACTGTATTTGATTGTTGCATTCAACAGTTGGTTAAAATAAACTGTGGCTTTCTACTCCTTGTAACCAGAAGAGCATTTCCTTAGCATTTTGCTCCTTAATACTCCTGGCTTTCTTGTGGGTAATGGACCCAACTACAAGACAACGAGATATGCCAGACTATTTAATTGCTAATGCAAAGACATCCAAATTTTTTTTTGCTGTCTTCTAAGGACCTAGAAAAGTTTCAAATAGTGTGGTTCTTCCATACGCCAGCGTCTTCCACTAGGGACAAGCGGTGCAGGGAGATCCCTAGTCAACCCATGATAAACATGTATCATGAGTGATAAATAATGTCTTGCTGATACTGAGAATTGGGTTTGTGGCTACTGATGCATGCCCCATCTATCCTAACTGATACAGCATGTAACTCAAGCATTCATTACTTTTTAAAAGTTGCAATTTTATCCTTTAAAACGTTTTAATCCAGCAACATTGCTCACCTGCTAATATCTGAATTCTGTAAAGACACTTTCAATTGTTAAATGTTTTCCTATTCATGGATAAAAGACCATGAGTTTTAACGATCTGCAGGGTTTGTCCTGAACTTTGACAAGGCACAATGACATTAAACATCAATCACATGGTAATTTGCAGTTATCATTGGGATGTTATTGTGTCTGTTATCAAAGGAGAAAACTTCAAACACATGCGAGAAATCATTTTTGCATTCTAGTACTACCATGCTTGTGTGCTCAAAAATAAACTTGGGAGCCGATAAATTCTACTGGGAAATAGTGATTAAAATACATGAGTACATGCTGCTGGTTCAGGATTTTGACACAAGTTCATTTGTTTTTTCCATGTACGCTATGTTTCGGAGCATGTTAAATATAGTTTAGTGCATGCATGAGACTCTGCAAACAGGGACATTTTGGTCAGGCCATGATGGCTCTATGATTCCACCTCCACACTTGATTCTACTGATGATGCAAATCACTGAATGCGGTCTCCTTTCTTTTCTGGGTAGGGGAGAGCGAGGCCTCTGGCAAGCACTTTTCCCTGTTATGTCTAAAAGCTCCCCAGGTATGCCTCTGCATTCAAATTGTATCTACCTTCTCTCCAAACTCTTGTGCTTTTGAATGAAGAAACACATCCAAACAATTTCCATCTTACCCTAAATGTAAGGATTTAAAATTCAATTTTGAAGCTGTTTTGAAAGGTATTGTGGGCCCTGTGAATCACACTTCTTTCCAGACCCAAAGTAAGCTCACCAGTCTGTTAATGCTTGCTTTCTAAAATCACGTGGCATTCCTGACTTCCGATATTTGAAGGTTTCTTCTTCAATCCACAGTGGAGGCAAGAAGGTAGTGGAAAATAAGAGGACTGAGGGTTAAAAGCATCGGATCTTAGGACACAGAAAATTAGTTATAATTTGATGGGAGAAAAGTTGAAGTACAAGGTTGAAAAGAGCAAGTGATAATCCTATGCCGAAAAGCAAAGAGTAAGAAGCCTGTTGGTTAAATCAACACACACATGGGTTTGGTACAGTTGCCATAAGATCTTTAATTTAATCACATGAATATTAATATTCTGAGATCCTCTGAAGAGGTAGAGTGATGCCAGGCACAGTGAGGCCTCGTGAGGTGCTGACTCATGCAAGACAAATGATGCATTCATTGTTAAGGTAAATTTCTTGAGAGAGAAAAGGAAAAAAAAAAGATACTAAAATGAAGTTCTCACATTTCATTTTCCAAGTGAGAGAAAGCATATACAGTAAAACCTTGGTTTGTGAGCATAATTCTTTCAGGAAACGTGCTTGTATTCCAAAGCACTTGTATATCAAAGCGAATTTCAAGAACTATTGGCTCAGTTGTGATCATGTGACATTCAGCGTCATGTACTACTCCTACTGCAAGACATCGCTCGTTTATCAAGTTAAAATTCATTAGAAATGTTTGCTTGTCTTGAGGAACATTCACAGAACAAGTTGCTCATAATCCAAGGCTTTACTGTGTATTATCTTCATTTCATATCAGTTTCTAAAAATCAGATTCTAATTTGTGATATGTGCACTGTGATGAAAAAGGTAGATTAAGGGCACATCATGCACTTTATAAAAGAAATTAGAGACACTTAATGGTGGGGAAGTGACCATTGTAAAGATGATATTTCAAAATGTCCTTTTATGCAAAGGAAAAACCTTGGTAGTCCTCTTGCTTCTGTGGCTACAGACAACTCTGTAACTCATAGATGCTGCTGTCATCACAGGAAAGGCAGGCTTCTTTGTGGCAAATCTAATAGTATGGAACCCATCTTGATAGCAAAGGCAGAGCACGATACAGAGAGCAGGGTTATAACTCATGTGCATCTACGAGGCAATTTTATTATGAGAGTCACTAGGATCCATGGAAAACACATGCTTTTTGAAGACTTCTGCAACAGAAGTGTGTCTGGCATCAAGATATTCCTGATCACATCTCAAGATATTATTTTACCTCTTAAGATGTCCCTTTAAGATCTGACCTTTCAGGGGTGCCTGGGTGGTTCAGTCGGTTATGAATCCAACCTCAGCTCAGGTCATGATCTCATGGCTCATGAGTTCAAGCCCCGCCGTGCTGACAGCTTGGAGCCTGGAGCCTGCTTTAGATTCTGTGTCTCCCTCTCTCTCTGCCCTTCCCCCGCTTGCACTCTGTCTCTCTCTCTCAAAAATAAACATTAAAAAAATGTGATCTTTCAGAGGCACCTGGGTGCCTCAGTGAGTTAAGTGTCCAACTTCCGTTCAGGTCATGATCTCAGGGTTTGTGGATTGGAGATCTGCATTGGGCTCTGTGCTAACAGCTCAGAGCCTGGAAGCTGCTTCAGATTCTGTGTCTCCCTCTGTCTCTGCTCCTCCCTTGCTTGTGCCCTGTCTCTCAAACAAACAAACAAACAACAACAACAAATAAACACAAAACAAACATTAAAAAAAAAAGATGTAACCTTTCAGAAACAATGAGGGAATCCTGAGCCACCAAATGGATCTGGTCCTGTTAGCTGTGGTGGGTGTGGTGAGTTGATACATTTTCTACCATAGTTAATACTCCTCTGTCCCACTGCCTTTCTCTCTAGAAGATCAGGTCTCCCTACTGTGTCGAACTCAGGCATTGCCATTCTATTTATTTGAGTCCATGGACCATGAGTGTTAGTGAAATGGATCATTGTCAGTGTCTTGGAATAAAGAAAACATCCATCAGAGTCTCATTCAACCCAAGGTGCCTGAGAAATAAATGTATTTTTTAATTGTAAATTGTAATTGTTGGGACTTATAAAAAAGAAGGAGATGTTGTCATTTGTGACAACCTGGATAGACCTTAAGGGCATTATGCTAGATGAAATAAGACAGAGAAAGACAAATACTGTATAATTTCTCTTATATGTGGAACCTAAGAATGGACAAAGAAACAAACAACATCAATAAACTCAGAAATACAGATTGGTCGTTGGCAGGAGGGGGCAGTGATGCATGAAGCTGTTCATAAGGTACAAACTTCCAGTTATAAAATAAATGAGTCCTGGAGATGTAATGTACAAAATGGTGCATATAGTTAATAATACCGTATAGCACATAAGAAGTTGCTAGGAGAGTAGATTTAAAAGTTCTCATTACAAGAAAAAAAATTCTAACTATGTGTGATGATGGGTATAACTAGACTTACAGTGATAATTTCATGATAACGAATCATTACGTTGTACACCTAAAACTAACAAAACGTTATGTGTTAATTATATCTCAAAAAATTGCCACAAAATTAAAGGACTTTTTTTAATGTTTATTTATTTTTGAGAGAGACAGAGGGAGACAGAGGACCCCAAGCAGGCTCCACCCTGACAGCAGAGAGCCTGATGTGGGGCTCAAACTCAGGAACCCTGAGATCATGACCTGAGCCAGTCAGAGGCTTAACGGACTGAGCCATCTAGGCTCCCCCAAGGCCTTTTTTAAGGGTGCAGTTGGAGCTCGCGTGGTGGGTTATGTGACTTTGGGTGTGTAGGGGGAGTAAGTGCGAGTCTTGATAAAGGGACAAGGGAAAACAGGATAGGCTGAGATGTTGAGCCTGAGGGGTGGCTCAGAGAATAGCTAATGAGGACAGAACCTCTGAAGCTGCAACCACTCTTACCAGAATTCTCGTGAAAGGAGGGATATTGGGAGCTCTCTGGGCCTGGCAAGAAAGTCATAGTATAAGAAAAACCTCCAGCCCCAGGTGCCAAAGGCCCCTATTCTCAGATTCCTCCATAAAGAGTTTGTGTCACACCAACTCAAAGCTCTTGGCTGACTCACCCCACCCCAACTCAGTGTCACAAGGTGGCAGCCCCTTCCCCAGAGGCCCTGCCAGGTGCAGCAGAGGGACTTCCCAGGCCAGAATGGAGGAGGGAACTGCTGCCTCCAGGCCACATATCTATAGCCTTACAGCAGCCCAAAGGGTTCCAGACAGACTGGCTTCTGCGGAAGAATCTCAAATTCCCAGTCCTACTTCTGATAAGGTCTAAGGCTATGGCAACCTAAACTTGACCTTCCATAACACATCCTCAGGGCCAGTTGGCCCTTCCATCAGCTGTGTGCAAGAAGTTTATAACTGTGGCGTAACCTACCTACTCTGCTGAGAAACACGGAAATCAGCAATAGAAATGGGATGTTACAACACAACAAATCTACACCCTGTGGCCCTGGCTTTGGAAATGGGGCTTCTACAGAGGGGGAAAAAAAACCCCACAAAAACCAAAAAAAGACCAAAAAAAAAAAACAGTTATGTGAAACCATAAAAATCGTTATTAATGTTGCACTGTGGGAAATCATTTAAAAAAAAACTATTGCCTGAAATAAAGTGGAAGGTAGATAATGTCCTTAATGAACTTATTAGTTTAGATTTTTGTATAAAAGGGTAGGAAAACAGACTACTTATACCATGAATTAGTTTCTATTGGATGTTTTTTGTTAAAGGTAATACAACAAAGAGGTGATCTCAGAAAACAAACAAAAAGATTGGCTTGTTTACAAAAAGGAATACAAGAGCATTTGACAATTCAGAAATCCAGGGATGTGCAGGGTTGAATGATGCCATTGATTCTCATCAAATCAGTACAAGATAAAATTGAAGGTCCTTTGAGTGACAGCCTCAGGCAAGGACTAAATCAAGATTTTGCCCACTGCATCTTTAGCTAAATTCATAAATGAGTTACATGGAATCCAGGAAAAGCTTTCAGGTGCCTGGAGAAACAATGACTTAGGGAAAAGATGTTTTCCCATAGAAGCCTTGTAGGTTCAAGGTATCCACAATTACATCCACAGAAAGGGACATATGAGTGCCCACACATGGGAGAGATAGAAGGAATCAAATATTGAATATCCAATTATAGTGGATATTTTATCGATTACATTGTACATATTAGCATATTATTATCTTGTCTATTCCATTATTGGATAGTCTGTGTGTGTGTGTGTGTGTGTGTGTGTGTGTGTGGGCATTCTGTGGCTTGTCCTTTTGGTCGCTGAAACAGGAAGAGACATAGACGGACCTGACGAGATGTCACTCAGTGATCCTGGTCTTTGAACTCAAAGCAGAGACTACATGGGGTCCTTGAGTTGTTTTGGTTTGTCAGAGGAAGGAAAGAATATATTAGTGGTTGATTCTGGTGCTTATAATTTACTCATCATGGTGAAGATAGAGAAGTATATAATACAGTCTATCTGAAAATATTATCTAATTAAGAAGAAAAAGTTAATTTTGAGGGTTTCTGTGATATAGATTTTTAAGCAATCAGTAATTCCAGAAAGACATATTATCTGGGTCAGCGGGTAATCTTCTTACTCATTTTGATGCTGGATAATATTCAGTTCCACTCCACTTGTTTTTGAATGCTCCTGCTTTACTAATTAAAGATTGCTTTGATGTATGTCAAGATTTCAACCCTGGATTACCTACTTATGAGAGCTCAGTGATCAAGAACCTGGATTCTGAGAAGGAGAAGCCTTGAGCAATAAAACAATAGGAATTCTTAGCTTCTAAAAATCTGATGGCATATTGTTACATAAATCATGTTTGGTTCTAACATCAGAGTCTTGACACAAAAGTCAATTTTAGAATAACTAGAACTTATTGCAAATTGTGCTTTTTGAAATGGGTTTTGTCTTTGACTCCCCTCAAAACTTGGGAACTGGACAGCTACACTCACATAAAACTATTGAGAATACCAACAGGATATTTACCAGCAAGTAAATGATCAGAGAAGGTATAAATCAACATATAGACCATGTAAAATATATAAACATGATAAATCACTGATTAAGAAGTGGCTCATGAAAAAGCTGAACTATAAAGGATGAATAAGAACCACATGGGCATGGAAGACACTCTTCAGTTACCAATAACATGAATCAAAGCATTGACAGGCATGAGCATAGTAGAAGGAAAAGTCTGCAGATACCAGTTATGCAGGGATAAAGAGTCTAGGGTATGCTGAGCACCAGATAAAAATTAAATATTTATGAGGTGCCTGGGTGGCTCAGTTGGTCAAGCGTCCAACTTCAGCTCAGGTCATGATCTCGTGGTTGGTAAGTTCGAGCCTTGTGTTGGACTCTGCTGACAGCTCGGAGCCTGGAGCCTTCTTCAGATTCTGTCTCCCTCTCTCTCTGCCCCTCCCCCACTTGCACTCTGTCTCTCCCTCAAAAATGAATAAAAACATAAAAAATGTTTTAAAAATATGCATCTTTAAAATTGTTTAATGTTTATTTTTGAGAGAGACAGAGAGAGACAGAGTGCAAGTGAGAGAAGGGCAGAAAGAGAGGGAGACACAGAATCTGAAGCAGGCTCCAGGCTCTAAGCTGTCAGCACAGAGCCCAATGCGTGGCTCGAAATCACAAACTACAAGATCACGACTTGAGCTGAAGTTGATGCTCAACCAACTGAGCTACCCAGGCGCCCCCAAAACTATGCATCTTTAAAAAAATTAAGTCTTTACTATTATAGGACAACATTACTTTCGCAAAATTTTGGGCTTTAATTTCAGACAACAAAACAGAGTCTCCAATATATCTATCAGGGCAATTGTAGTAATGCTATGTATGGAGAGAGTAAGATCACGTTCCTCTCAGGCTCATTAGTATGAAAATTATTTCATTAAACAGCTATTTTTCTGAATTCCCCCAGCAAATATTTACGTTCTAATTCATAGAGCCATGGGGCCACAGAGAGCCATCAATCACACAGGAGACAATGTGACTGGATGTCCTAAAGCTGTATAGTGTGGAAACCCTAATTCTAAACAAGAAATGAGAATTATTAATGTATATAGATGGGGAGATGTGAGGCTAAAAATGGCAGAGGCCTGAGAACATTAAATACAAGGAATACAAATAGTGACTGAACTTATGATATACTGGACACTCTGGTAAATTGCTTCTACCCCAGGAAGGGATGCTGTGTTTTATTTGCATCATACAGATGAGATAACTGAAGCACAGAGAGATTAATTCATTTGCTCAAGTTCTCAAGTTAGGAACTATGGAGCCAGAACCTGAATCCATATCTATTTTAAATCCTTGCATTTAGTTGCTATGAACCATTGTTTTCCTATAGTCTTTTTTGGTTTGTTTTTGTTTTTGTTTTCCTAGTCTTAATCCTTTTTCATCTGACTTCAAGAAGTAGGCCCAAGATATTTCTGAATTACTATCATGCACCACTTATAGCTTCAATCTTGAAGGGGATACTGGGTAACCTTAATTATAATTTTAATTATTTCACTCTTTTCTGGATTTCTAGAACTCTGTCAAGGAATAATATATAACCAATTTATGTCTATCCTATACTGGTAGCTTCATACACCTATATGGATATAACACTGGTGCTCTATAGCTTTACTTAATGTCAATAAATATTAAAATTATGTTTAACTTGCCATTTACCTACATGATAACAGGTTTTTAAAGTTTTTTTTTAAGTTAAATTTTTAAGTGGTCACATGGTTCATGAAAGAACTGAACTGGAACTAGAATCCAGAACTTCTAAATTATGGACTATTTTTTTTTCCTATGCAATATGCTTTCACCATATCCTATGATACAATACCTCTTACTCCATACCTGCCACGTTTCTAAGGTGAACTCTTCGAAGTATATAGCCCATGCTAGTGATCTCTTACAGGTACCTTAGAATAAAGTTTAGAGAACCTGTTCCATACCTATTTTTAGGAGATTTGTGACCATTCTTAGAGATGAGTTTTGGATGAGAATTGATGTATTTAGGCCAAAATGTGTATATTGCAACATACACATTATAATATGTATATTACATTGCACTGATGTACAGGTTAGCAAGGTATTTCCTTTTCCCCACTCCCTTAACACCGTTAAGCAGTATGCCATTACTAATGTAAAATGTGTGGAAGATGTCATAGCTCCTAAGGGCTGTTTTGTTGTGGTTTTGTTTTTGTATTCCTGAATTCTTATATGTTCAAACTTTCAGGGACATCATTCTGCAGCTCTGGAAGGCTTGTTTCATTTTTTTTTTTTTTTACCACATTTCACATTACCCCTATGTCACCAAACCTTTTATAAAAGAAGGTAAATTAAATAGTCACTTACATGGAGATGATAGGTTTTCCTCATGCATACTGAGGTCAAAACCTGGAAATCATTTAATACCAATCAGTTCTGCTAGAGTAATATGTTAATCTTTATAAAATAATTTCAAATACATTTGCTTTATTATAACTTTATTAAACATTATTTAACTTCATGCAACTATTGCATTAAGACATTTAAAGGAAAAGAACCTTTCCTTTTCTTGTTCCTCTATTTTTTTCATTTCCTCTATTACTAATCATCTGATCCCTAGAGTCCCTACAATAGTATGTGAAATGCATGGATATTGTGTCTTGCTGTCATTTCACGCCTTACATGAGGACCATCTTTGGATCTCTGCAAATAAATAAATTTGCTGCCATCTCACTTCCAGTCTTAGAGGCAGGTCACTGGAATATCACTTTTTATATTTTAGCAAACTAATCTTTCTGCATTTATTGCAGAAGAAAGAGGCTGGCCACGCTGAATATCTATCCCTTTCCCTTCAGACTGACTGGGAATACTCACATAATTGTGCTTACAAATGAGTAACGTATGGCTGTATTACTCACTTAATCACCAATGCAAGACGGTAAGCAGATGACGAATCTATTATATTACTCAATTTTCATGCCCCATATAAACAATGATGATTGGTCTAGATACTCACAATTATTCAACTTCATAGATAGCATTGGAAAAAGCTGCAGAACTGATCAGTATGAAATAATTTCCAGGCTGTGACTACAATATGCATGAGGAAAACCTGTGGTGTCCATGTAAGTGACTCCTTAATTTACTGCATTCACAAAAGGTTTGGGGACTTTGGGGTAATGTGGAATGTGGCTAAAAAACAAAACAAAGCAAAGCAAAGCAAAACAACCCAAGCTCCTGGAATTGGACAGTGAGGCACCCGGAAGTTTGAGTATGTAAGAATTTAGGAAACCAAAACCAAAAAAGTTGTATTTGTTTATTTTAATATATTTTTTATTTGAGTTTTTTATAAGTTGCCAGCATTGAGAACACTGAAGATACCTGTGAGTGATTTGCTTATATTTTGAATACGACACATAGCCCTGCTAATATTTCTGACTCAGCAACCTCAGCTCGACTAAAAGATACCTCTTCTATTCACCAACTTGTGTCATTGATTCCATAATGCCTCCTTTCTAAGGGTAGAATTTTAAATACTAGGAAAGATTACAATTATTTAAATACAATGGTTTCATTTTTAACCTAAGATTTAATATTTACATGTCTTAAAGTAATATATATATATATATATACACATATACACATATATATACAATATATACAGATCTATTCATATATGTTTTGCATTCTATCACTAAGGCATGTTGGAAAATAGTGCTGAGTAACTCTGATAGCTCTGTATTACAGAACCTATGTGAAGGTGCATTCTCTGTATGATGATAGTTACACATCAAGTCTATTTTTTACTAGAAACAGTCATGTTTTAGCAAGTATGTACTTAAGCCTAAATGTTAGCAAAAGTGTTATATAAATGCCCACGAAATATATGTAAAATGGAGTAGTATTAACTGTATAGCTTTATGTGTTAGAGCTTGGGCTCTAACTCCAGGCCAGATAACTCCATTCTGAATTCCAGTTCTGCCACATACTAATTGTATGCCCTTGATAAAGGGCACTTAACCATTTGGTGCCTCAGTTTTCTACCTTTAAAATGAGGATACTAATAGTACTTACCTCATAGGGTTTGTGTAAAGATTAAATGGGTTAGTGTCAGGGGTGCCTGAGTGGCTCAGCCAGTTGAGCATCTGATTCTTGATTTCAGCTCAGGTCATGATCTCAGGGTCGTGAGATAGAGCCCTGGATTTGGCTCTGCATTGGGCATGGAGCCTGCTTAAGATTCTCTCTCCCTCTGCCCCTCTCCCTGCTCACATGTGTTCTCTCTTTCACCCTCTCTCAAAATAAATAAATAAAATAAAATAAATGAGCTAGTGTTAAATGAGTTAGAATGTGTGAAGTGTTCAGAAGAATGACTAGCATATAGGAAATGCTACTTAGGCATTTACTACTATGAAATAAACAGACTTAAAATACCAAATTAATCAATTCAATTTAAAAGCCAGTCTATATGAATAACAGTTTAGCCAGCCAATTATCTGCTGTTATAGAGTGATTTTTTTCTTCTTCCCTTACAAATTTGATAAGGACTGTGAAAATAGTATGTTGGTAAAACTGGTGATGTATATTTTGGGGTGAGGATTGCTTCTGACCAGTAGTTCATGATTTATCCTCTCCCAGTTCCCTCCTGAGATTCATAACAAATGAAAAACCCTAATGCCATGAAAATTAACTTTGATAGACACCCTATTGCCAAAACCCGCCAAGAATTTCCCACATATTAAAACCAATGGAGCCGAAAGACGAATTACAGTCATGATTTATAATGACACACACTTTGCTACTTTAGAGCAAACCAGCTCACTGGCCAGAAGGACGATAAAAGAAGTCTCATTCTTTTCCCCACAGGCTGCAATCTGATGCAGAAGCCTTGGCTGTACATGTGACACAGAACTCAGGAGTCATGTCTCTATTGTACCCATGTTTATTTTGAAAATCAAAACAGAACACAGTTATTTGATTTTATTGTTTTCTATTTCCCTACACAAACACACGCAACTTTCATTTTCCAAAACTTAGCAACAAAAATTCCTTAAAAATAACTGGGTGAGGGGCAGGCGGGTACCTGGCTGTCTCAGTTGGTAGAACACGCAACTCTTGATCTCAGGGTTGTAAGTTCAAGCCCCATGTTGGCTATAGAGATTTCTTTTTTAAAAAAGTAAAATCTTAAAAAAATAACCGGGGAGAATGGTAAACCTTTATAATAATGTATGTTAGAGGATATGATTGATTTGATAATGAGAACAGCAGCAGAATTTGAGAGAAGTGAGCTTGATACTTGATTAGATGTCAGTGTTTCAGGAGAGGGACAGGTCAAGAAGGATTCCTGGTTTTCTGTCAAGAGCTATTGACTATTTGATGTAACAGTTTACTGAACTGGGAGAGCTAGATGAGGGAATTTCTGGGGGAAGGATCGTGTGTTACATTATTTGGCATACTGTATTTGTGGTGTCTAGGAAATAGCTGTGTTGAGTTTTGACTAGAAACATAAGGGTCTGGGGTCAAGACAAGAGGACTGGGCTGGAGGGTATGAATTGGGAATCATTAGTAAATGAATGATAATCTTTGCTAAGTGAATATACGAAATTGGAAGAAAGTGTACTATGAGAAGAAAATAGACTGAGAACCAAGTTTTGACGAAACAACATGTACTGTTTGCATAAACAAGGGAGAATCAGCAAAGGGGACTGAGAAAGATAAGGCAGGCATAGGAGAAAAAATTTCGGAAGCGTTGTGAAATACAGAAAAAAAGACATGAGTTTCACAAAATTTTAAGAATAAAGCTCACCCAAGAATATTTTTCCTAGTGTCTGGATGAATTCAGACATGTGATAAAATAGCTTAGCAGGATCACATTAGTTATAATCAAAATAAAGTAGTTACATATTCTCTGCCTATCAGAGCAGTAGCATGAATGAATTTTGAAATCCTGTAACACACATTTGACTTTTAAATTGTAGAGAAATTACCTAAGAAGTAGATATTTTTATTTGGTAACCAAATTGGTCTATTCATTTTAAAAGATCAGGAATGTAATAGCTACCACTTACTGGGCACCTGCTACTTGTTGTATTTATTTCTCATGTTTAAACAGCTATAAATATTATAATCATTTATAGTTGAGTGAACTGAGGCTCAGATAGTTTTGAGAAACTTGATACAAGACCATGAATCTAATCTGTGGTAGTTTAGAATCAAATCTAGATCGGGGATTCTTTGTCCAAGAATTCACACTATTTCTATTATACTGAAGTATCAGTAAGTTTTAATAAGGACAAACACAGGGGGGAAAAACTCTCATAAAAGTAGAAGGAAAAGAATATCTTTAATCCTTGAATGTCTCTTGAGAAATATGAAACACATCTTTCAATCCCAAGCAGCATTTTTTTAATTCCCTAAAATTATTTTTCTAGTATTCATCAGCTATGTTCTGTCTATCTTTTTCAGCAGTGGATGTGGATTTGTAGTTTATCTTTGTTAAAGTAGGACACCATGGAAAGTATTAAACAGATGTTAGGGTGTGAATTCACAGGAACTAACTCACATGCTGGTCGTTGATAGCAAGACACCAGCGTGCATACTAGTCCCCTTCCCACACAGTGTATCTCAGTATGTTTAATGTGAGGGCTGAGGTTATAAACTATATTTTCTTATGAGCTTGTCCAATAGAAGGACCAAAACTACGTGTATAGAGAGAAAATACATGTTTTCCACCATGTTGATTCAGTCAGTAGAAATCTTTTATGGTTTATTTGGGAATTTAAAAAAAATCCACCGAGCACAAATTGAGCCAGAAATATTTACTTAATTAAAGACAAATGAAAACAAATTACCTTCTATTCTAAAGTTTAGTTCAGAGATGTATGCAAACAAGTGCGAGAAATGCTTCAGATCATAAAATATGAATACACAAAGCATTGGAAACAAAATTAAAAAGGGAAATATTCAGTTGCTGTGAGCATGTAGCTGAGACCAGAGCGTGTAGTAATACACAAGGAAGGCAGGATCCGTGGCAGCCATAAACAGTGAAACAGGATAATGAATTCTGGACACCAGCTCTCCATTTCTCTCCTGTGCTCAGCTTAAAACCCCATGACTTCCACATGGCTCACTAGACACCCAGAGACATGATTCTCCTGGAAGTTCATTCTTGCCTGCAGGCAAGAACTTTGCTGGTTGAAGCTGGAACGTAACAGGCACAGAGGGACTTTCATCATCAGGCGTGAAAACAAGAGCAATTGGATCAAGATCTCAGAGGGCTCATTCACCAAGCCTGAATTCTAAGCTTGGGAATGTCCTCAGTCTGAGAATATTTTCTCCAGTTGCTTCTATACTATCTCAGACGTCAAAGTCATCAGTTCCAGTAAGTGGAGTTACTATATTTCTTCAAAAACTTTCTTGGACTTACTGACTCTCTCTATGGAGTTCATGCTTTGGGATGAGAAAAAGGAGACCAGTCTCGATTGATTTTGTTGCTTTATTCATTTATTTGTTTGTTTTATGAGGGTAGTGGTCAACACGGAAGATTTGGGAAATGCAGAGATGGACTTTTCAAAGTAGTAGAAAACATTTAGAAAAGCACACAGAACAGATGGGACACCAGTGGGAATACTGGGGAGAAAAAGTTGTTTGGAGGAAGAATGCTAGGCATGTTAAATAATTAGTACATATCTAGTTAGACAGGCCATAGGTTTTAATTATGTGATTACCAATGCTTAGAAATATTCTGTATATTATGTTATTAGAAGTGGAATCTAATGAATTGTTGGGTTTAGAAAAACATCTTCAGTAAATTTATTACCTAGGGCTTTGTGATTGTCAAGTACAGAAATTAATCCAAAAACCTTAAGAGTAATAGAAATGTAATGATTTTAGGGGTAAGGCTTTTCATCAAGCCCTGATTGGATGCTAAAATACTACAGGACACTGAATTTCACTCTGTTTATCGCTCAGTTATGCTTTCGTCTTTTTGGCTTTATTTTTATGCAACGTCTCTATACACTGAAAGGCCAGCCCTAGACTCCTCTTTATACCGACTTCTGGAAAAAGCGTTTCTTCCTCAATAATGGCCACAAATTCCTAAAATCGTGTCATGTGACTTGTATCACATCCCCAGCCTTGAACAAATCACTCTGTCCAGGGTGGAATATGAGGTTGGTTCTCCTGGATAATTTAAACACCCTTATTTTTGAAGATGTGAAGCAACCAATCCCACTGAACTATGTGGGCTGGAGATAGGGAAATTGGGGATAATGGGAGAAAGGCAAGTGGATGCTAGCCACACAGATGGCCAGCCCAGGAAGAAGTGTTACAATACAGGAGAAATGATGAGAAGGTTGCTGAATGATTTCATCCTTGTGGCCAAGGGACTGAGGTACACCAAGGACACTGTTTTAATTTAACCAACCATAACAGAGGGACTGGATGAGATCAAACTGCACAGTTTTCCTCAGATGCAGAGTGTCCTATTGTCATGAGAAATATGCAGTGATTTAGAAGAGTCTTCCTGAGTCTCAAAACAAGCTCCAAAACTTACTAATTCTATGATTTTGAACAAGAGCCTTACCATTGCTGTGCCTCACTTTCTTCCCTTGTAAAAGGTGTGTAAAAATACATTACCTCTCTCCTGGTGCTGTGGGGAGGAATATTTGACAATATGAAGCTCTTAGGACGGCACATGACACACAGAATTATGTAAGTGTTTGCCATTCTTGTTGGTTTTATTAATGCAAAAATTATAATTAGTAAAACCACAGCCTAATAGGAACATGTGTAGGAGGCACACTGTGTATGATACTAGAAGTTCATCTATAGAGGGGAAGACAGAAGGGATTTGAGTTGAATACAAAGTGTGGGGTCACATGGAGAATCATTAACAGCTACTTGGCTGTGGTATTAGCTGGTTCTTCCTCCCTGTTGTGTGTTTGTGACCAAAGTAAAACCAAATATTTATCAATTAAATTTTTCTAACTTTTTGCACTGTGGGCATCACTTCCGGGAAGAAGTTTATAGTTAGCAGCCTCTAAGATGGCTTCCAATCATTCCTGCTTCTTGATATTCATGCCTTTGTGTAATTTCCACACCTTGGATGTGAGCTGAAATCATTCACTTACTTCTAATGAATAGAACATGGCAGAATTTGTGTGACAGATACCACTTCTGAGATTTGGTTATAAAAATGCTATGGCACTTGTCCCAGACATGCTTTCTAGCTCTTTCTCTGTCTCCCTCTGTCTCTGTCTCGCAAAACTGGAAGCAAATCCCTCCACCTCCAAAGGAGACTTTATGTGAGCCCATAGCTCTGGGTGACAGCTTAACTGTCAGTTCATCAGGAATCTTCAGCCAGAGGTAGTCAGTTAAGTCACATCCTGATCCCTGACCCACAGACACTGCACAATAATAAATATTTACTTAAAACAATTAATACTGGGGTGCTTGGGTGGTTCAGTTGTTTGAGCATCGGACTCTTGATTTCGGCTCAGGTCATGATCCCCAGGGTCCTGGGATCAAGCTCTGCATTAGGCTCCACACCACATTTGTGCCTAAGATTCTCTCCCTCCCTTCTTCTGCCCCTCTCCCCTGATCAAGCACGCTTTCTCTCTAAAGTAAAAAAAAATAATTAAAATAAAAAAAATACTGTTATCAGCTTCTACATTTGGGAGAAATTTGTTATACAGCAATAGATAACTTATAAATCATTTCTAAACTAAAACTAGTAGAGCATAATTAGCTAGTAGCTTTTATGACTTGGCATAAGTTGCCAGTAAATGTGACAACTTTGTCTCAACTGATCCCCATGGCTTTTAGTATTATCAAGGAGAGATGAACCCACCCCAAGAGAATGGAGGAAGGTGTCAATTAATTTACATAATTTTAAAAATAAATGTATTTTAGTGTATTCTGATCATAACTTTTCTTTTTTTTGAGAGAAAGAGAGAGAAAGAGAGAGAGAGAGAGAGAGAGAGAGAGAGAGAGAGAGAATGCTCACACATGCCTGTGAGCAGGGGAGGGGCAGAAAAAGGAGAGAGAAGCTTTTTTTTTTTTTCAACGTTTATTTATTTTTGGGACAGAGAGAGACAGAGCATGAACGGGGGGGGGGGGCAGAGAGAGAGGGAGACACAGAATCAGAAACAGGCTCCAGGCTCTGAGCCATCAGCCCAGAGCCTGACGCGGGGCTCGAACCCACGGACCGCGAGATCGTGACCTGGCTGAAGTCGGACGCTTAACCGGCTGCGCCACCCAGGCGCCCCAGAAGGAGAGAGAATCTTAATCAGGCTCCATGCTCAGTGTGGAGCCCTACTTGGGCTTGATGTCACAATTCTGAGACAACACCTTAGCCAAAATCAAGAGTCTGATGCTTAACCAACTGAGCCACCCAGGCACCCCTAATCAATATATATATATATATATGTATACATATATACATATATATACTATATATATATATATAGTATATATATACATCTATATGTATATTTACATATACATATATATGTACATATACCATATACATATATATGTACATATACATATATGTACATGTATATACATGTATATGTATATATACTTATATACATATATATACTATATATATATATACAATGTATATATACATATATAGTATATATATGTATATATGTATATATATATATCATGCCATAGAAAGGAGAACAAGTAAATGCAAAATTATTTTGGATGTTTGATTTCCATGAGTTTAACTTGGGGATTAAAATGCATACAGGTAAGTCATTAAGTTAAACCACAGTGCAGTGAATTAAGTGCCTGAATGACTTACTATGACTGAATAGTCACTCCAGCTAATTTGAAAAATCACAAACTTACTTCCCTTTTCTTTTTTTATGTAACTGAAAATTTTCATACGCCTTTCCTGCTCAGCTAAGGAGAAATTATTTTTAGCCCAACATGGCAAATTCAATCCAAACCGATAGCTTTTATTCTACCCTGGGCAATAAAATATCAGATTCTCTTAGGAAATATGCAATCACATTCAAGTATTATCCTCTCAGTCATTGCTCACAATCCAAAGTTCTCTTTCTGAGCTTCCTCCTCGATTTGCCACGCTTGCTCTTTGTCTGAAAACAAGGAAAACAGGGAGGAAGGGGCATCTGCTTCTGAGGTTGAGGGAATATGAAGTTGTATGGTTTATTCATTGTCATCTTCTGTGACTTCTGGCATCTGGGGTTTTCATATTACCCTCTGTTGCCTCTGTTGCTGATAACAAAGAATGCAGACGATCTCATAGAAAACGTTTAATAATTCTTGAGGTGGGCAGCCTCAGTAGCCCTCCAGCACAGGGAATTCTCTGTGAAACCACCATATTGTTTTTGCCTCTCAAGTATCTTTTGGGTGAGTTGCAAGCTGTTTCAACTGCTAGCTTCTGTCCATTTTCTATGAGCTTATAGAAATCTTGGAGCCAGAGTCACCTCGCCTAGGACTCTCATACATGAGCAGGAGTTCAGCAGTTTCTAAGTTGCAGGGGAGTAACCTCTCCCCCACCCCTTTCCTTTCCTTGGACTGCTTACTCTAGCGGAAGTCATGTGGCATGTTGGGTGTTAGTCCAATGGAAATGCACATGCAAAAGGCAGCAAAGAGTTCAGAATGTACAAGGATTTCACTGAGTCCAACGTTTCATGATGAACAGAGCCCACGTAAATAAGTTTGGAAGTGGACCAAAGCCCAGTAGAGGCCACAAATCTTCGGTAAAGTCAAGCTGACATCTTGACTCCCACCTCATGAAAGACTCTGAGCCAGAGATACCTACATAGGCCATGCCTGGGTATTTGAAGAACAGAAACTATGATAATAAATGTTTGTTTTGTAAGAGCCAAGTCTTGGAGTAATTTTTTAAATAGTAATAGATAATGAGTACACCATGCCACTTATGAGTATTTATGTTACTTCTCTTGAGCCTTAGAATCATTGGAAATCCCTGTAGGTCATGCATATATCAAGTTCCAGATTATAAACTGTGAGCAAACTCTTCTCAGAAACCATCCCCAAACTACAATGGAGATAATCTTGGTGTGCCAAGCCTATATAGGGAAATATATTAAATATTAAATATTCTGTCTGAATATAATGTACCTCTGAATAAAAAATAAAATAAAATATTAAATAAAAAAATAAAATAAATATTAAATATTCTACCTGAGTATAATGTACCCCTGAATAAAAAAGAGGAAGAAAAGACCGATTTGGCATTTGGCAATGTCACTATTTTTTATTTTAGCCATTTTGATAGGTACATAGAAATAATTCATTGTGGTTGTAATTTGCACCTTCTTAATGGCTAATGATGTTGAACATCTTTCCATATGCTTATTTGCTATCTGTATGTTCTCTGTGTATGAAATATCTTTTCATGTATTTTGTCTGTTTTCTAATTAGATTTTTTATTTTAATGTGTGTCTTGAGAGTTTTTTGGTATGTTCTAGATAAATGTGGTTTTGCAATTTTTTTTCCTACCAGTCCATATCTTGGCTTTTTATTCTCTCTTTCTTTCTTTTTCAAGTTATTCATTTATTTTTGAGAGAGATAGAGATAGCACAAGAAGGGGAGGGGTGGAGAGAGAGGGAGACAGGGAATTCCAAGCAGCCTCGGTGCTGCCAGCACAGACTAAGATGTAGGGCTTGAACTAATGAAACCACGAGATCATGACCTGAGTTGAAACCAAGAGTCAGACACACTTAACCAACTGAGCCACCCAGGTGCCTCATGGCTTTTTATTCTCTTAAAAGGGTCTTTGACAGAGAAAAAAGAAAAAAAAAAAAATATATATATATATATATATATATATATATATGATTAGATCTAACATTAACCTTTTATGGACCACGTTTTGTTTTGTTTTGTCTTGTTTTGTTTTGTGACAAATCTAAGAACTCTTTGTCTAGTCCTAGATACTGAAGATATTTTTCAGTGTTGTTTTTGAACATTTTATAGTTTTGTATTTTCCATGTCAGTTCATGAGCCACACTGAGTAAATTTTTGTATGACATGAAAGACTTAAGTCCAGGTTTCTTTTTTTTTTCTGCCTATAGAGGTCAAATCACTCCAGTACCATTTACTGAAAAGTCTCTCCTCCATTGAATTAATTTTGTATCTTTGCAAAAATCAGTTAGCAATACTTACATGGGTTGATTTCTGTGTTCATTGACTGTGTGTCTATCCCTCTGACAATAACACACTGTCTTGATTACTATAACCATATAATAAGTCTTGAAATAGATGAATTCTTTTACTCTTCCCTTTCAAAAAATGTTAGCTTTACCTTTGCCTTTTTATATAAATTTAAAAAAATCTGTTTATATCTATAACAAATTTTGCTAGGATTTTGTTTGGATTGCATTAAACATGCATTTAAATTTAGGGACAATCGGCATTTTTGCTATTTTATATCTTCCAAACAATGAACATGTTGCATCTCTCCATTTATATGGATTACATTTGACCTTGTTAATTAGCATTTTTTTAGTTTCCAAATCCTATACATGCTTATTAGATTTACACCTAAGAATTTTTTTCTTTCTTTTTATCCCCCAGTGATTTTAAATGGTACAGTAGCCTTTTCATTTTGTGTTTATGTATTCATTACTGATAGAAATGCCTTTCTTGCCTTGCTACACTGGCTAGAACTTCCAGCACTATGTTGACTAGGAGTGGTAAATGTGGACATTCTCACATTGTTCCTGATATTAAAGGAAAAGCATCAGTCTTTAACCTTTAAGTATACTGCTATCTGTAGATATTTTGTAGATGCCCTTATCAAATTAAGTATGTTCCCCCTTTTACCTCTTTTTCTGAGAGATTTTATCTTGAATGGGCATTCAATTTTGTCAAACACTTTTTCTGCACTGATTAATATGATGTGATATCCTTTTTCAGCCTTTCAGCATGAGGGATTATACTGATTAATTATGGAATATTAAAAAAGGCTTTCATCCCTGGCATAAACTCTACCTGGTTATGGAGTATAATCTTTTTCATATCACGGAATTGTGTATACTAATATTTTATTAAGGGGTTTTGCATCTGTATTCATAAGTGCTATTGTCCTTAGTTTTCTTCTTTTTCTTCTTTTTGTACTGTCTTTTACTAATTGTGGTATCAAAGTAATAATAGCTTAATACAATTAATTGGGAAGTGTTCCTTCCTCTTCTATTTTCTGAAAGAAATTGTGTAAAATTAGTGTTAATTCTCTTGATCTTTTGTAGAATTCTCAAGTGAAGCCACACTGACCTAGAAACCTAGAGGTTTCTTTGGGGGGAAATTTTAAATTATGAATTAAATTTCCTTTATAGTTATAAAACAATCAAACAAAATATTTAACATTTGGTGAGCTTTGTGTTTTTCAAAGAATTTCACCTAAGTTCTCTACTTTATGTGTATACAGTTGTTTTTGGTATTATTGTATTATTTTTTTGGTATCTACACGCCTGTACTTATATCTCTCCTATGTCATTTCTGATGTTGGCAATTTGTGTCCTTACTCTTTTATTCCTTTTCAATCCTCCTAGAAGTTTGTCGATTTTAATCTTTTCAAAGAAACAGTTTTATCTTATTGATTTTCACTATTATCCTTTAATTTTCAATTTCATGTGCATCTGCTGTTATCAGTATTATTTCTTCTTTCTGCATCCTTGAGTTTATTTATTTATTTTCTTTTCCAGGTTCTTAAAGTGGGAACTTAGATATTGATTTGAGACTTTCCCTCTTTTCTAAATATGCATTTTAGGGCTATTGATTTCCCTCTCAGTACTGCTTTAGCTGCACTGATAAATTTTGACATGTTGCATTTTCATTTTCATTCAGCTAAATGCATTTTTTTATGCCCTTGAGATCTTCTCTTTGACTCAAGGATTGTTTAGAAGGGTTTTGTTTAGTCTCCAAATGTTTCTTTGTTATCTTTTTGTTATTGATTTCTAATTTGATTCCATTTTGGTCAGAGAACATACTCTGATTTCAAATCTTTTAAAGTGATGAGGTTTGTTTTATGGCACAGTATATAGACTATCTTAGTATATGTTTCCTGAGCTTTTAAAAAGAATATGTATTCCATTGTTGACAGTGGTCTACAAGTGTCAGATCCTGTTGGTTGATGGTGTTGTTGAGTTTCTTCTATATCCTTGCTAATTTTCTAACTGTTCTATCTCTTGTTTAGAAAAGTGTGTTAAAGTTTCCAACTATGTTTGTGGATTTGTTTACTTCTCCTTTAGCTCTATCATTTTTTGCTGTTTTGTTTTTTGATGCATGTGTATATAGTATTGCTATGTCTTGGTGAATCAACACTTTTATCATTATATAATGTCTCTTTTTGTCTCAAACAATTTTCTTTGCTCTGAAATCTAACTTATCTAAAAATTATATAGCTTCCTTTGCTTTCTTTTTATTAATGCTTAAGTGATATGTGTGTTTTTACTTTTGTTTTCAATATGCTTCTATCCTTATATTTGAAGTGAGTTTGTATGAGACAACATATAGATGAGTCATTTTTAATCTCCTCTGTCAATCTTTGTCTTTTACTTGGTGAAATTAGACATTTACATTTTACGTGGTGATTGCTCTCTTAGAGCTGAAATCTGCAATTTAATTTTGTTGCTTTCTCTCTGTTTCGTGTTTCTTTGTTTTAACTTCTCTGCTTTCTGTGGTTTACATGAACATATTTTAAAATACCATTTTGATTTATCTTAAGTGTTTTTGAATGTGTCTCTTTGTATTGTTTTCTTACTGGTTGCTCTAGGTATTACATTATATATAAATAACTTATCATAGTCCAAGAGTATCATGATTCTACCAGTCAGATAAAGTATAGAAACCTCATCTCCCTCTATGTCTCCTTATTCTCCTACATTTATAATTGTGTTAAATATTTCCTCTATATACTTTTAGAACCGTACCAAAAGAATTGTATATTTGTATCACTCTTTAAATATAATTTAGAAAACTCAAGAGAAGATGAATCTTTTACACTTACCCATATTTTGCCTTACCAAGTTGTTTTTCTTTTCTTTGATGTTCCAAAATTCCTTCACCTATGTTCCTTTTGTGTTTAAAAGTTTATTTTATCCATTATTTTAGGATAGGTCTGCTGGTCAAAATGTGTTTGAATTTCTCTTCATCCAAGAATGTTTTGATTTTTCCTCTTATTACTGTAGGATACTCTCCATGGACATTGTATTCTGGAATGATAATTCTCTTTCAGCACTTGAAAAATGTCAGGTCACTTCCCTTTGACATCTATGTTTCCTGATGAGAAGTCCTCTCTCATTCAAAAATGTTCTCTTTATGGGTAATATGTTATTCCTTTTTCACAGCTTTCAAGAATCTTTTCTTTCTCTTTAGTTTCTGAAATTTGACTGTGATATTTCTTGAGATAGAACTCTTTGGGTTTTATCCTATTTTGGGTTTGTTCAGCTTCTTGAATCTTTAGGTTTCTTTAGGTTCATGTCTGCCAAATTTGGGGATATTTCAGCCATTATTTCTTAGAGTACTTTTTCATTTTGGCACTCTCTCTCCTCTTCTTCCATGAGTCTGCAATGTATTTTAAGGGGTAAGTGGGAAACAGTTTATAAGTTTTAATCAAGAAACTTGTGTAATTAATCTTTTAATGAGAAACAAACAAACCACCCCAAAACTTAGTGGGTTAAAACAACAATCATTTAATTGGTTCATAACTATGGGTTGGCAATTTGGGCTGGTCTCACTAGGGCAGTTACCCCCTCTCCCTCTAGTTCTCAGCTGGTTTCACTCATGCATCTTTGGTGAGTTGTTATAATAGCTGGAGGCTGATTGGTGTATAAGGTCTGTCCTGGGATGGCTTGTCTCTATTCAAATGTCCCCTCACCTTTCAGCAGACTAAACTGAACTTTCTTACATGGAGATGAAAGTGTTACAAGAGCTGTGAGGAACAAACTCCAGTGTGTTAAGAACTTTTCAAGATTCTGCTATTAGCATGCCTGCTGATGTCCCATTAGCCTCAGTTAGTCACATAACCAACCCAAATTGAAAGGATGGAAAAATAGATTCCAACTTTCAATGGTAGAGAAAGATTTTTGTAATCTGGCTCAGAGCTATAGTGATCAGATTCACCTTTTAAAAAAAATATTTTATACTGTGAGAGGTATGAGTTGGAGGAAGAAATAGTTGAAACTGAGAGATCAGCTTTAGTAGGAAGAGAGAGAAAATTGGAGATTTAAAATACACTTAGGGACTAGCATTGACAAATGATTGATTATGCGTGATTAGAGAAAGAAGGATGTGTCATGCATTACTGTTAGATTTCTGTCTCAAGCAATTTGTGAATAGCAGTGACATTTATTGAATTGGGAACCCTTGAAGTGGCAAGATATAGACAAGGTAATGAGTTCAGTTTTGGAAAAATATTATTTGAGGTGCAAAAAATCATCCAAGTGGAAATATTGACTATGTAGTTCAATATAGGGCCAAGACCTTAGAAATGAGTTCTGAATGAAAAAAAAAAAAGTCTGTAAGGTACCAACTTATTGACCATAGCTTTGGCTACAGGGGTGGGAGAGTTAAATGTTAATATCCATAAAAGTTGTATGGTTCTGAAAATATAAAGGACTGAATCAATTCATGGTTCCATTGAGTTCAATAATCTTTAGCATAGTCAGAAAGATATTTTATTTTAGTATTTTATTAAGATGAATATCTTTAGTATTTGTTTAGAGAATTGTGTGTCTATCAAGAGATAAATAATTACAAACTCCAATCTCAGTTTTCACCCATGGTGGGAGCTACAGACTTCTGTATGTAGGAAGAAGGGTCAGATGATTGTATATTGGTAACAAGGAGTCAGGGCTATATGATCACAGGATCATATCCTTCATGGTATTATGCAACTATTAATATAACAACTCCAAACAGAGTCTATTCTGTCTGCTCAGGGTTGCCAACAATAATTCACTCAGTAAAATAGTGATGAGACAATACTCAAAAGTATCTGGGATGATATTTGACATTTCAAACAGTGAGAGTTTCAAACAGTGAGAATTGAACCACATTCTGAACTCCAGAGATCCTGACCAGCAAAAATTTCTGGCCATATGTCCCTTGTGCCATATGCATGTATTTCTTAGTGTGTTTGTATCTTTCAACTTTAGAGTTAATTAGAATAAAGTATAAAGATATTTTAAGAGAATTAAGTTATCATTATCTTGGGATACGATGTATGATAGAACACATCCTATACATTTTTTTTAGTGTATGTGAAATTGAATAGAATCTGGTATGTTTGAGTGACAGCCCTGTAAATCCAATTTAAAATTTTATTGAGTAATTGATTCATATTGATAATGTAAGTTAAAATCTTGCTAAGTTTATGTGTAGTGCATTATAAACGTTTATACAAACTTAAATTGTGCCATATTTATGTTAATTTATTGGATTTATAAAAGTCCCCAATACTTTGGAAGGATTTTTCTTAGAAAATCAAAATGCTTAAAATTAACCTAAAATATATTTCGTTTATAAATTCTGTTTAAAAGGTTTGAAGTCATATTCAAAGTCCCTTTAAAGATGACTGTTCTTCTAGATTTGTAAGTTGAAAAGAATTTGCTAATTGTACTTAAGTACTTGACAAGGGGTTTGAATTTGTAACTTCAAAAAATTAAATTTAATATAAACATAAAACTCTGTGAAGTCTTTCTTCCATACAAAATCTACCCTGAACTCAAAATGACAAGGAAGCAAGTTAGAACACTGTTGCGTGAAATAAGGACCTCAGTTACACAGAGACATAAGGAGAGAGGCATTTGGAGGGGTAATACCTAAAATGATGCAAGTACAAAAATATAGCCAACATGAGATGCTGGGATTCTTGTGAGGGAATGAACCTTGGGTTGCACAATGTCTTATTGAGGATGCGGTGTCCAAGAATGTCCAAAATTGACAAGTAGCAAACAGCAAGGCAAGGAGTTGTTCTTTCCTCCCCTGTCACCAGGCCATATGGAGCCCCATTTGCAACAAACCCCATTCAGTTCTTTTGCTCCCTGTGTCTCCAATTTTGCATCATGAGGAGAGAGAAGGGTTGTAAGATTGAGACTGTATGTTGGTTCAGGTGGTATGGGGGACTGGGTGTTCAGAGCAAACCATGAGCTCATGAGAACTAATTTTTAAACCCACCCATGTGAAGCAGGCTCATTGTTTTACCCTTCCTTTCCTCAGAACTGAAAACAGGACATGCTAGATGTCCAAATTTTATAAATTTTAATTTTATAAATCCAAAGTCCTCAGAACTTTCCTCAGGACATGCTAGATGTTCTCCTTGTTCATACTCTCTCATTCATATTATGATCCTCAACACGTGTAAAATTCCACATGCCTCTGAGGCTAATGATACCTTTCATTTCTCTTTGTGTTCAACCACTGACATTTTAATCATTCTATGCGTTTATTTTATTTTACTTTTTTATATATTATATTATAATTATCTTTTACTTTATTTTTATTTTTTAATTTATATTCAAGTTAGTTAATATACAATGTAGTCTTGGCTTCAGGAGTTGAACCCAGTGATTCATCTCTTACATATGACACCCAGTGCTCATCCCAAAAAGTGCCCTCCTTAATGCCTGTCACCCATTTAACCCACCCCGCCACCTCCCTCCCATTCCAGCAACCCTCAGTTTATTCTCAGTATTTAAGGGTTTCTTATGGCTTTCCCCCTTCTGTGTTTTTATCTTATTGTTCCTTCCCTTCCCCTATGTTCATCTGTTGAGTTTCTCAAATTCTACATATGAGTGAAATCATGTGATCTGCAATTATTTTAAAAAGCAAAATAGCATGTCACTGGTAATCTCTCTTTTAACTAGTCCTTTTCCTATTCTGGAGGATTTCCATCTTTCAAAATAGCAATCATATCCATTTCTCTCCATCCTACCATCATCTACCCATTACTCCTTCATCCCATCATCATCTTCTTTCTGGGTTATTGCTTCCACCTCCTAACTGATCTTGCTGACTTTGTTTTGTACCTCATTTCCCTGTCTATTCCTCCACCTTCATGTTGCTTCTTTATAAAATGCAAATTAGATCATGGACCTTAGGGACCTCCAAAATCTTAAACAAATGTACTTCTTTTGAAGCCAGTTCTTTCTACCACCTTACCTCTCCTATTGCCCCACATCCATCTCTCTACTGAAACTGTGAAGACTGAAATTCATTGAGTTCTCAAAAAATTCTATGTTCTCTTACCTCTAAGTCTTCACATGTTACTTTCTCCTTGAAATGTCAACCTTGCCTCTACTCATAAATTTCAGCTTCCACCATGCTCTCTTTATCTAGGTCTTTCCTATATATCCAATAGGTCTTAACTTAAATTTTACTTTCTTTATAAAGTTTTTACTAAAAGTCCCTTAGCCTAGGCAGCCCACTCTGGATGTAGTGTTCCTATTTTTATATGACTAATGCTTTCTTTACTTCCCAATCAGTTAATTTATTATACTTTTTAATAATTGCTTTATTTTTTGTAGGTTCTTTGCTTAGTTTATATTTCAAGATGTTAAAAAGAGTTAGATCTTCCTAAACATCTCTTCTCTTTACTTTCTGTAAGTAATGGTCTGATGAATGATGCAGTGCTTTATTTTAGGAATATTTCCCAGTTTAGGCTAGCACTATTTCTTTTCTTCATGAAAAATATTTACATTGTAGGAAGGTGTGCTTGAAATAAATGGGAAACTAAGATTTATTGATAATTATTTGATATTAGTAATTATTGATTCATAAGCCCCCTTGGTAGTACTTATATTAATATATTAAACTTGTTGGACATATATTAATAAAAACTAACTTTTGTTAATTATTATGTACTAATCACCATGGCTTCTTGCATGCATTTATTTGATCATTTGCCTCTTCACACCTTATTAAAAAGTAAGCATTAGTCCATTATCACAATTTAAGAAATAGGAAGGCTATGTGATTTCTCCAAGTGAGGAAACCAAAGTATATACTCCATAGTTAGGTGCTGGGGCCTGCCCTTTGAACCACCCAAGTGTTTTGGTAAAAGAGAAACCTTAGTACAAGGAGAGAAGGATCATGTTTTATATATGAAATAATGTGATCTCAAGAAATCAGCATTTAAAACAGAAAAAGACCCTCACTCACTAGTTCTTAAGTTAGTTTCTATTTTGGATTCTATGAATTTATTATCACCTGAGTGGCTCATACTATCTGTCATATTGGACATCATTAGATATTTTATTTTATAGTGACACTCATGATAAGAGATATAGGATGGTTGATCTAGAAAATAAAAATACAAGCCATCCTTTGCCACTCTCTTTACTAAAAAGTAACCTAGTAGCTTGTGAAAAATACATTTACTTAATGGGGAAATATCATATGGTCTACCATGGCAACAAAATCAAACACCTGCCAAGAGCCTGTTCAAGAACTATGGATTGTATAGCCACAAATCCTTAATTAAGTGTCCTTTCCTATAAATTCCCTGATGCGTCGTTCATTTTACTAATAGCTACAAACATCCTTGGCACAGAAATGATTTCTTTTGCACTAAACGTCACATATGCTAAGGGAATGAACACAAGAATAGCATAGTAAAACAGATCCTCACATAGCCAGGAACAAAGCTCATATGAGGAAGGTTTACATAGTGCATGACAGAGGGTTGAAGGATGGGGTGACAGGCTGGGAAGAAGAGGTGAGAAAGGGAGACACAGCTAATGCATTTCTCATTTTAGGACAAGAATAGGCCTCTGCATTTCTGTATTTTTCCTTCCTTCCTTCCTTCCTTCCTTCCTTCCTTCCTTCCTTCCTCCCTTCCTTCAAGTGTCTGCCTGCCTGCATTATATCAGGGATTAAGATGCACAGATCCAAGGGAAAAACATGTATTTTACTCAAAGAAAGGTACGGACCTTGTCAGAAGTACTTGTACCCACTGCTCAGTGTAAATAGCAAATTTAAGGGGCACCTGGGTGGCTCAGTCAGTTAAGCGTACCAACTTCAGCTCAGGTCATGATCTCACAGTTGGTGGGTTCGAGCCCCCCATCTGGCTCTGTGCTGACAGCTCAGAGCCTGGACCCTGCTTCAGATTCTGTCTCTCTCTCTCTCTCTCTCTCTCTCTCTCTCTCTCTCTCTCTCTGCCCCTCCCTTTCTCATGCTCTGTCTCTCTCTGTCTCTCAAAAAATGAATAAATGTTAAAACAATTTTAAAAAATAGCTAATTTGAAAATCATCAACTAATCCCAATCTATTTGTTAAAAAACAAACAAAGAAATAGGATATGTGGAAGATTCTTTTTCATTTTTGTCTTGATATTTTGTGTTATTTATCTATTTAGAAATAACCCTCTCTTAAAATGAAAATGATATCATTCTTAACTATAATTCAACTTTTTTACACAAATCATGAAACAGCATTAAGTGTAGGAGTTTTAGAAACAAAAACAAACCCTATTTCTACTAACTCCTATTTGTGTGAAATTGGGTAATTTCCTTATTTTCTGGAACCTAAATTTCTCATTGACAAATGAGGACATGGATACCTCTCCTACTTAACAAAGATCGAGGATCAAATTTGAGAAGGCACTTTGTAAACCCTAAAGGATTATGAACATGTTTGTAATTATAATGGTGTGTTGTCTATTATTTTCCCGGCTAAGCCTTTATAGCACCTGCAATTACTAAATCAGTATTCATGTAGATTATATCATTCAGAAGGCTCCAGAGATCTCTTAATGAGATTATAGAAAAGCAAATATTTTATCCATTATTGGAATGCATCACTTTTGAAAGTTAATGGATCAATCGCCTAATAGGAACAATAACCATAATGATTTACAACAAAAAGTGGAAACATCTCTTTCAGTTGACATTCTAAAGGGAGTTAGGTGGGAGGGAAACATTTATTCAGAGTGGATAACAGTGCTCAGAATTGCAAAATGGGCCCTGGAATCTTAAATAAGTTCAAGTAGACAGATGTTTAAAGTTGCATTCATCAAAGCTAAGAGAAATGCTTTTCCTATTGGTATTTCAAAACCGTTTTTTTTTAATCTGAATTCTTCACCTTAAAAGTTTTCATTTCTTTCAGAATAATTTGCAGAGCTGTATTGAGCATCATTAAAATTATATCATTCACAGTTATTTTCTTTTCTAATCTGTTAATGAAGCCCTTTTATGGAAGTCAAATCTATATGATTTAAACTGAAATTTTCTTTCCTTTCCTCCAGAGACTTTTCCAAGGAATACAATTCCTATGAGAGAATCTTGAAAGAATAATTTTTTTTTTTCCATTCTGCTGTCAAACTGCTGGGAAACCCTGATTACCATACACATTTCTTGGAGATACACCAATGCATATTAGCATATTAAAAGTTTTATGTCTTCTTGCAGAGAAACACATTTAACTGTTTAAACCAATGTTTTTAAAATGTCTTTGGCTATGGGAAAGCAAATGTCTTCTGTAGTAAGTCTACCACAGTTGAATCCCAGACCCTACCCCTCTGACCTATCTCTGACCATTTCTTTACCTGTAGAATGTGGATTATAACGTGCATAGATCATAGAAGTTTTATAAGGATCACCTGAGGTGACATTTGTAAAGTGATTAGAACATTGTGTGATACATAGTTATGCAAATGTTTTATTTAAAATAATATAAACTTTCCTTTCTTGCCCTATTTTTTCATATCCATGCTACCTGAGAGTCTATCCACCCAGGGGAAAAAAGAATCTAATTTTAATAGCTTCTAAGAGTGTTAGCTCCTTGAGGCTCAGAGAAGTTAAGTACTTTTCCCAAGAATAGTGGCAAAGATTCAAACCCAGACAAGATTTTGCCCAGGTCCTTATATTAAACCATTGCATTAAACCAATACATCTCTGAGATATAAGCAACAGATCATTGTTTCATGCAACTTCTCCCTAGAAATGTTTGTTCCAAGTAAACCTGTATTTTATAAAGTGTGTGAAAGATTTGGGGGAACAAAGACCAAAAGAATTTTGCTGTTTCCAAAACTGGTCCAATTACTCAAGAGTCTTGGCTGCTATGTCACTTAGGTAAAAGGTAAGAATCAACATACAAAAATGAAATTGAATAAAAGAATTTCAGCCAAAATCTATCCAGATCCTAACAAAAATAGGAATAATTGGAAAAGAATATGATACATTGACATGGGAGTAAGTGGTGGCAGGGAGAACAGATACTATATGAAAATAATTTTACATTTTAGTTAGCAAGCAAGCAATAATAAATGTAAGTCAATCTCCTGTCTTCATTTCCTTTTGGTAGTTTAAAGATGATTAGGGAAATATATTTACCATTTTAAGTTGTCTTGGCTCCTTCTAGTTAAATTTCTGTGACAACTCCAATTTTCTACCTTCCTGTTTATAAGATTGTTTTTGATCAAGGAATTTAAAAAAATCTTGTGATATTATTAGAAAGAAAAGTGCCTAAAGTTCTTCTTATTAAAATGACATTGTCTATTTTTGGAACATATCTACCTTATTTGTTCAGACAGTTTATGTTAATTATTTGTTTTGTGCTCAACATTGGGCTAGAGTGATAAACAGACATCTATTTCTTTAACCCTGTTCCAACATTTTTTATAAACTTGCAGTGGAATCATATGTAAGATTTAGAGAAAACAAGACCTAACATATAAAAGAATTAGACTGCAATAACTTGTAAAATCCAATCAAATACCAAAATATATGATTTATCACTAAGATGGAGAGATCTGATAGATCTGATAGACCTGATTTCATGGATAAAGGGTATCTCACATTTGGCATAAGGAAGGGTTAGGAGAACAAGGACCTGATGTGAATGGATACGTTTGGATTTGGTCAGAGGCTGGATTTATGGAGGCTGTCCAATGATCGTCTAAGGAGTTTGTAATGTGATGGTCCACTTCATGTGCTAGTAATTTGGCTGTCCCTCATAATGTCAAAGTGGAGGCTTCCTGTCAGATGCTATGCAGTGGGGTTTCCTTTACTGAGTGGAAGGATGAATTGAATCATTCTCCCATATTGCTCTTCTTACATGATTTGTCTCTTATTCCCTGATCTGCCTCTCTTATTCATGCTTTACACTACATTAGTATTTTCAGAATTATATTACCAAAAGCGTGTGTATTGGGCACATTAATATGTACTATGTAAAGATAAAGATTTAGTCAAATTAAATTGGTAAATGGTGGCTTAGGCCAAGTCATACAAATCTCTTGAATGCAAGACCCTCAAAACCTTGTAATATGCTCATGTTCACATTGATTCTCCAAGAGGAAGACATTTTGCAGTTTGCTAAACTTTTTCATTTTAGGAATATATTTTTCCCCCACAAAGAATGCTGTAGGATTGAGTGGTCTAAGAAACAACTTGAAGAAATGCTTAAGAAAAGGATTTCAAAGAATTTGCAAATAGTGAAACTTTACAAATCAGAGAGTTTTTGAAGTGTATTATTTGATAAGTGCAAATAAAAACATTTCTAGTCAGTGTTCTGAATATATTGTCTGTTAAACACTGATCTACCTCACATTCATTAACAATGAATATATATTTTTCAATTTTAATCTAGAAATTTTACTTTCTAGATATGTGCTTGTCTTCCTGAACTTCGCATATGCCAACTAAATAATTCTTAAAATACAGGACATATAAAAAAACAGAATTAGAAAAAAAGTTGTTTATTTTGTAGTTATTGTGTATCCTTTATAAGGTACTTTGGTGATCAAATATATTACAGGTTAATCCCGTAAGCATACATATGCTTTATTATGCAGATAAAAGTTTGATTCTATATGAATTTTCTGTTTTTGAGATAACATTTTCATTTAATTTCTACAGAGAATTATTGTAATAAATGGAGACAATATTGCAGAGTGGTATGAACACTAGATCTCGAGAGAGAAGATCTGAGTTTTGACTACTGCTCTCTTTCTAAATTGCCATTTGACCATGGGAAAAAATTTAATGGAGTAACAATGAAGTATGCAGCTTCAAAACAAACACTGGAGCTCCATGGCAGGAGTTGAAAGTACAGACTATCACTGATGAGCATTATGATCTCTGACAAGTTATTTAACCTCTCCAGGTCTCAGTTTGGTGATGTTTTATGAGTTTTTTTAAGTCTATTTATTTATTTTGAGAGAGAGAGAGAGAGAGAGAGAGAGAGAGAAAGAATGCATGTAGGAGGGACTGAGAGAGAGAATGTGAGAAAGAGAGAGACAGAGAAACAGAATCCCAAGCAGTCTCCTCACCGTCAGTGAGGATGAGGAGCCTGACCTGGGGCTTGAACTCATGAACCAGAGATCATGACCTGAGTTGAAATGGACAGTAGGTTGCTTAACCAACTGGGCCACCAGGTGCCTGCCCCGCCCCTCCCACTTCTCTTTTTGAAATATTACCTATATTTTTCTGGGATTTTTAAAAAATATTTATTTTTGAGAGAGAGAGAGAGAGAGAGAGAGAGCACATGCAAGCAGGAGTGGAGGAGAGGGGTATAGAGTAACACAAGTGGGCTCTTCACTGACAGTAGTGAGCCTGATGTTGGGCTCAAACCCATGAACCATGAGATGGAGACCTGACCTAAAGTCAGTCACTCAACTGACTGAGACACCCAAGCACCCAGTTTCTTGATCTGTTAAAGGGGTATTAGAATGATACTTCATAGAACAATTATTGGTACACACACAAAAAATCACTGCTTAAATCTGTTACAATTAATACTTACTCTGGCCTTCAGTATCTTCAACTAATGGAATTGGACTAGATGATCTTTTAGGCATTTTGTTGCTAACATCCCAGAATTTCGTGAACTATCTCATCAGCAAAGAAATTGAAGCATATCTGCCTTATGCTAATGAAGAAACTATGTAAAATAGTAAGCAATATGCTAAAATTTTATTCAAGAGGCATGGAATAGGATACAGAAACTATATTTCTTCCCCTCCTTTTTTTTTGTAGAGCTGTTTCTCATCCTCCCACCCAATAAGACCATTAAATGCAGAATTGTTCAGCTATTTAAAAAACAAAGTCCTCTTTTTGCAGCATGGAAGTTCAGTTTGCCTCAATGCAGTTCAATGATTCAACACTTAACTATTTGCAAGGATTTCCACCAAAAAGCAAAAAACATTTTTATGGCTTCTTTTGAACTTATATCTGGTTAAAGATGTAGTTCAGCAGAGCATTTTAATCAGACTAAGAACCCTGTTTTCTGCAGGGGGTGTTGTGTTGTGCCTGGGGACATGAGCAGGATTCAGAGGAGGGAAGGAGATCAGAGATGGTACTGTGACACTGGGAAATTAGGGCTGGAACGGCATCATGAAGAAGGACACAAGAATGAATGTGCAAGGTTTTTTCCAGGTACCATAGATCAATTAGTCAAAAGTGGTATTTCTTAAACTTCCTCACTATTGACATTTAAGGCTGGATATTTCCTTGTAGTGTGGAGATCTCCTGTGCACTGAAAGATATTTAGCAGCATCCCTGACATCTGACAAACTAGATGCCAGGAGTATCCCCTCCCCCACCCATGACAATCAAAAATGTCTCCTGACATTGCCAAATGTCCCTTAAGGCCTTAAGAGCAAAATCACACTGACTTGAAAATCTCTGGGGTAAAGTTCAAGTATCCAGTGGCTAGTAGTTCCATTTCAAGACACAGATGGCAGATAGTCTTGAATCCTTGAGAAAAAAAAAAAAAAGCCAACTTCCCAAATGAGGAGTGAAAGAAAGTTTCTTTTGCTATGGCCATGACATATGAGCAATTACGTTTTGTTGTGGCATATAACATAGAAAGGGGAAACATGTAAAGACTAAATATAGGCCATGACAAGAAGATTATTTACCATCATTAATAAAAGAAAGCATAAGATGAAATTGACCATCTGCTATCATGTTTTATTAAAATTTTAAAAATTGGTTCAAAGAAAAAGCACAATTCATCAATGTTTCACAATAACTGAGGGGGAACAAACCCATCAAAATCCTGATTTCTCTCTGGCACAGCAAGAAAGACTAGATATGATATGTGCCTTTGATTTGCTTCCCTTGACTCTTTCTTTGGGAGATCTCAAGAATCTGTCCTGTCCCTAAGCAATGAGAGCTGGGAGTGAGGAAGCTCTACTTCATCAACTGCTTCAGACCAACAAATCTCGACGATGGGCATTCCCAGTTTAGACAACAAAAATGGAAGGAGGGCCCAAACATCAATTTTGGGTGCAGGTGAGAGGCCATATATTTTGTTGACCCTTTAAGTGAGGCCTTCAGCCAGTGTCAAGTAATCAAAAAGCATTTAGTTTAACCTAAGCTCTGTCAGGCTGAGACTAAACCACAATCATGGTCACAAAGCGTTTGCTGTTGTAGATAAGAAACATAAGTAAAGGTTGTTATGTGGTGAAAGCATGTTTATATTTCTTTTTCAAAACAACATGGAGGAGAAAGAAGACACATCATACATAGGAATTATATGAAGAAAGAATAGTAATTTCTAGTTTTATGAAAATCTATTGCAGCATTGTTATTTCTATTTTTAGAAAAATCTGCTACAGAGTCTAAAGAGAAATCTATGTCACTGGATAGAAAATATGACTCTAAATTGTATGCTAAAGGAAGAGAAATCATATCTCTCAAATAAAGTTTTGCACTTACACACATGCGCGCACGCGCACACACCAATTAGGCAACTGAAGGATTACTACGTTCCTGGCAGGGACTGCCAATGAGCATGGTTCTGAATCATGCTCATTGCTCCCATTCAGGTCACTATCTATAATTCAGGCTTATTCAAAAACACTCCACTTTGTCAGTTCTCAGCACACTATTTTTAGTGATAAAGAGTTGCCATTAGGGAGAAAGAAATATGGCTCTCAGTCTTTTATTAAAAGATACCTATTCTGCAGCAGAAATACTTATGTATTTTTCACTTGTTCTCTTGCATTTACTTACACTTTGACATGTAAAGCTTGAGGTCTTTTATGGCAAATTATTCCAACTTCACCTTTTTTTGTTGTTAAGGTGACTAGATGCTGTTATGTTATCATTATTTTAGATGAAAAGATGTCTTGAAATTCCTTGCTATTTTTATTGTAGGCAGATCATTCAAATCTTTTGAAAGACATTAGTATACCATTTCCAGGGAAGCTAAGTTTATTGAATCTTTCAAATACTCTCTGCCTAGCTTGGCTGTCATCCTACCATCAGTTGTGAGGTATATAAATAACCTCACTTTAACTTGTGAGAAATAATAAAAAAGACTCCTTCTGGATGTTAAGATGTGAAATTAAACTCCAGGTGCTTTTTGGAGTTATTTGGGACATTTTCCAGTTGTCAATATGGAAATCTTGTCACTCAGGGCAGGGATCTGTTGCCATGGGGAAGCAAGAGCTGCATCATTTGACAAGTTGGCAGTTGTTACAGTTGGTAGAAGAGGAAAAACTTAGAGACAAGTATTGGAAGATGACTGTTCACTGGGGAATGGTGGACTGGCTTGGAAATAAATTAACTACCCTTCTTTTCCTGTTGTAGGCATTTGTTTATGCATAAAGACTACGGACGTTTAGACACATAGATCCTAGAATTTAGGCATAACTATGTCTCTTAACCACATAAATTCATACACATCCTAGCACTTAACTGATTCACCTCTAAGATTCTGACACCAAGTCTAATGTTGTGGGGGGTGGGGAGATTCTCACACACTATCAAGAAATTCTCCAGTTGGGTTGTCCTACAATTCACTTCAATTCTAACATTACCTACCTAGAGATAGCATCAGATTCTACAGGTTAGGGACCCAGTGCCATAGTACTGATAAGGACCTAGTGCCATAGTTACATAGTTTTGGGGTGTTGGTTGGGGTTTGGAGCCAATGGCCAAGAAAGAATTCTTGAAGATGTCTTTAGTGCAAAAAGGTGATTTTATTAAAGCACAGGACAGGACCCATGGACAGAAAGAGCACACTGGGGTTGTGAACAGTGACTGCGTATATACTGTGGTGCTGGGGGAGGTAAAGTAAAGAGGAAGTTTCTTAAAGGAATTTCCATATGCTAAAGAGGATTTACAGATTGCTAGAGGGCTAGCTATTGTCAAACTAAGGTGGTTTTTCCCTCTAGCAAAGCATTACCATTAAGATAGTAGGGAGTTCCTGGAGATTAGGCTATTGAGATATTTGTAAACTGATGGAGACTCTATCAGTTAACCATTTGTTTCCCCCTTTCCTTTGTTCCTGAGCTGCCAGGAGTATCCTAGGAATATCACACATATCCCACCTGGAGGGGCGGGGGTTGTGCTAGCTTGTGCCTGGCCCTCAGCTTGCCTTATGGTCTTTCATCAATGCTGCCCTCCATTTCAGATGCCACTCCATGTTGTCACCTATACTTCTGACTATAAATCTGAGGTTACCATGACCCCCTCCATAGGTTCAATTAGTTTGCTAGAGTGACTCACAGAACTCAGGAAACCAGTTTTCTCATGATTTTACCAGTTTATTACAAAGGCTTTCATTTATTTCAAACTATTTTAAAGTATATGAATCAATAGTCAGATGAGGAGATACATAGATCATAGTATGGGAAAAGGGGCAGAGCTTCCATGCTCTCTGAGGCTGCATTCTCCCTCAAATCTTCAGGTGTTCACCAACCCAGAAGATCTTGAAAATTCTTCATTTAGGTTTTTATGGAGGCTTTATTACACAACAGGATTGATTAAGTCATTGGCCATTTGTAATTGATTCAACCTCCAGTCTCTTCACCCCCTCTGCCCCCTGCCTCCTCTGCAGAGGTCAGGAGAGTAGAACTGAAAGCTCCAACCCTCTAATCGCATGGTTGATCCTCTTGGCAGCCATTCCCCATTCTTAGGTGTGGTCCAAAAGTCACCTCACTAAGATAATGAAGGTGAACATAATTTGTCATTCCAAAATGTGTCTGTTTGGCATAAGAATTATTTTAAGCTGATTATTTTTAAGAAAAAGTATACAGGGGCGCCTGGGTGGCGCAGTCGGTTAAGCGTCTGACTTCAGCCAGGTCACGATCTCGCGGTCCGTGGGTTCGAGCCCCGCGTCGGGCTCTGGGCTGATGGCTCAGAGCCTGGAGCCTGTTTCCGATTCTGTGTCTCCCTCTCTCTCTGCCCCTCGCCCGTTCATGCTCTGTCTCTCTCTGTCCCAAAAATAAATAAACATTGAAAAAAAAATAAATAAATGTACTTTAAAAAAAAAAAAAGAAAAAGTATACATAGGAGAAGCATTGAGAACTGAATAGAAGTTACTTTTTTGTAGGGGACACTTAAAATTATAAGGAGAATCTCCATGTGTAAAGGTGTCTCCCTCTCTGTGCCAGAAAGAGGAAAATGACTCTAGAAATTTATCAATAGAGAAGGCACGGACTTAAATGTGTATAACAACCACCCCTTGTTTATTGTGCTTTGCTCGATAACTTTCCATAAATTGTCTTCCATACCCCCGACATCTTTTGTTTATGGCTAGAGAGATTTAAGTTGATGTCTTCAGCTATTTGAGGGAGTTACTCAGTTTTCCTGGGTATCTCCCATGTATGTAGACAGGGAACATGTTACTAAACTTCTATTTGGTTTTCTCCTGTTATTCTTTTATTACAGGAGGTTCTCAGTCACAAACCTAGAAGAGTAGAGGGAAAATTATTTTTCTCCCCTAAAATATTATAAAAGACACCTTTATCACTCTCATCACTTAGGAAATTCCAAGCATTTTAAGAGAGCTGAGCCAAAAAATGAGGTCAAAAACCAAATACATATTTCTTATTATAAGTCACAATATCACAAATACCCTTTTTGGAATGATGATATATTAGATGAAAAACTTTTTATTAATTTAGACTGGGCTATGGCTTCCAAGAGTGTGAAACACCAAACTGTTAGGCAAGGAGGTTTAAGGCCCCTTTTGTTTAGTCGTAGTGAGATTTTCATTAAAGATATTATATTCCATTCCATTTCCTCAATGCCCTCAGAAAGGTTGACAATTAGGCAAAAGTTCAGAGAAGAGCAAGGAATGTTAATGGGATTGAGAGATTGACTCGTCAATAAAACTAAAACCACTACTCCACACTTGAAGCAGTGTGTCGATTATTAATTTCCCTTTAAATTCAGGAATTTCTATTCCAATCTCTCCTGAGGAAGAGAATAGGACATTAGCTCATCTCTCTAAGGTATGACCCATAATACCCAGACTTGGCCTAGATCTGGTAGGATTCAGACCCTACTTAAGATACTTAACATTTGGAATTACTAAGGTGTGTGGCACCGTCCAAACTACTCCATGTATTATTTTTGCCTGACCTTCAGGGAGTATAAAAAAGTAACTTTTTTTTCTCAAATCAGAATGATTTTTAATTCTAGATAGCAGTAAGACTATCGGACTTTCAAAGTAGAATTCCGGAGTAGGCTACTCTGCGAAAACAACTTACAATCCAGTAGAAGAGGAAGATTTAAGCAATGCAAAGAGGTTCCTTGTGGCAAAGGGGCAAAGGCTTTTTCTTATTTAGTGTTGATTTTTGAGCCATGTCAATCACAAGTCCTTGTACATAGTGGAATTTTAGTAAATGTATATTTTTAAAGGAATATTCATTTGAGGGGTGCCTGGGTGGCTCAGTCAGTTGAGTGTCTGACTCCTGGTTTGGGCTCAGGACATGATCTCATGGTCGTGAGATCAAGCCCCGTGTTGGGCTCTGAGCTGAACATGGAGCCTGCTTAAGATTATCTCTCTCCCTCTGTCCCTCTCCCCTGTTCTGTTTGTCTGTCTCTCTCTCTCTCTAAAATTAAAAAAAAAAATAAACATAAAAAATAATAATATTTGTATAAATATTTACCAAGGAGGGCATAAAATTCTTTGGAGGCTTATGGTGGAAAAAAGAAGGGGCAGGCATGTGAGATTTTGGATGATAAAGTCCAACATATAACTTAGCAACCTACTTGACAGGAATTTAAATGGAAAAATGCACTTGGCATGATTTTTAAACTTGTAAATTGCTTCTCAAATTAGTTCCAGAAAATTTAAGGGTAAGCTGAATGTTACATATTTTTGTAATATGGAATGTATTAGTATATAATTACCCACAAAATGAAGTGGTAGAATTAGCTGCAAAAAAGAAAATATGTATGAGAATAAACTTACAATAGGTAAAAAAAAAATGTGTTGGGGGTGAGAAGAGGAAAGAAATTGGCCTTTCCTGAGCACACAGTGTACAGGTACATTTCTCCTAAAAGTTTCTAAATGAAAAGACTGACTCTCCATGTTTGTGGCATTCAAATTCACTAAGCAAATTGTGTGCCAGTGATTAGAAGACATATCTGTCAGAGTCTAACATCTAAATTTTGCCATAGTTCTTATTGCCTTCCAATACGGTGGTTTTAAGAATATTATGTACCTGCTCTTTTGTTAATCAGTGGTTATATCTCAAATTCAGTTCTTAGTACTATCTTTTACTCACCTCTTAAAGTCTGTATATCCATCCAACTGAGTTCCTGTTCACTGTTCTTTCTAAACTGTTGCTTGTTATCTGCTTACTTTATCCACCTTGCTGACTTTTCCTACTAGCAAGTGTCCAGTTACCTTGAGCTGTTCGATTTCAATATTCTCCACCTGGACATAAACTCTCTTCTTAACCAAGCTTTATTCAGGCTTCTCTGAGCTCTTTTCTTCACCAGGCCTTGGACTTCTGTGTCAATACTTGTATCACCCAGTTTTAGCGAGAATCCAAGAAGTCAGTTTAGAGATAATCTCTCACCCTTGATATTGGATCACCATTGGTATCTACCCTCACCTCCACTTTCCCCCAGTGACATCTCCGTTCAGCAAGAATCCTAATAGGTAGGGTTAGCAAGAATCTTCCCTACTGTTGGTGTCTCCTTCTAGTAATTTTCTATCCACCAAGCCCTGTACCTGCTCCTGGGCTATAAAATCCCACTTTAATTTGCTGTATTTGGAATTAAGCCCAGTTCTATACTGAGGTCTCTTTTTCCTTATTGCAGTAGTTCCTGAATAAAATCTGGGTGTTTTTTTTTGTTGTTGTTTTTTAAAAAAATTTTTTTGAATGTTTATTTTTGAGAGAGAGAGACAGAGTATGAGCGGGGAAGGGGCAGTGAGAGAGGAAGACACAGAACTAGAAGCAGGCTCCAGGCTCTGAGCCGGCAGCACAGAGCCCAAAGTGGGGCTCAAACTCACGATCTGTGAGATCATGACCCGAATCAAAGTCGGACGCTCAATAGATTGAGCCATCCAGGCGCCCCTGAATAAAATCTGTTTTTATTATTTTAAGTACCATCCAGATTTGGTCTTTGACACCTCCACTAGAAAAAGTATACAGCCATAATTTTCCTTCAAGATCTTAAATTCTAAACTTTCTGATTTCAACTGCCCATCTTTTCACTTTCATTAATTCCTAATGTTTATGGAACCATTTCCTCATACTCATTTTCAACTTTTGCAGTTTGTGGGGGTAATAATAATGGAAGCATACCCGGGAGAGCAATAAAATAGTCATCCTAATTTATTAATTTACCTGTATAGGAGTTCACAGCTTAAAAATTATTTTACATACAATTTCTCAAGATTAGACCATAACTAAGAACACTATATTTAAACACACTCTACTTATTTTTTTAATTCATTTCTTTACAATTTTATTGAGTTATTATTAGCATATAACCTGTGTATCTTACTTATTTTTTTAAGTTTATTTATTTATTTTGAGAGAGAGCATGGGGGAAGGGCAGAGACAGAGAGAGGGTGAGGGAGAGAATCTCAAGCAGGCTCCACATTGACAGTGCAAAGCCTGATGCGGGGCTTGAACTCAGGAACTGTGAGATTGTGACCTTAACCGACTGAGCCACCCAGGTGCCCCCTTACTTGTTAATTTTTTTTTTTTTTACATTTTATTTATTTTTGAGAGACAGAGTGAGACAGAGGGTGAGCAGGGGAGGGGCAGAGAGAGAAGGAGACAAAGAATCTGAAGCAGCCTCTAGGCTCTGAGCAAGCAAGCAGTCAGCACAGAGCCTGACGTGGGCCTCGAAACCATGAACAGTGAGATCATGACCTGAGCTGAAGTCTGATGCTCAACTGACTGAGCCACCCGGGCACCCCGTACCGTCCACACCCACCCCTGCTTACTTCTTAATATATGTAAAATCACATAGTAAGTATGGATATTTTAAACCCAGAATTAAATGAATAAAATTAGCATTGTTCCAATATGGTCCATTGGATTAAAGTATTCTCTCTTCATTGGAAAGCCTTTAACAGAAAAAGGAGGTAAACTATTGTGCGGTTCTTTCTAATTGTGGGTGCAATATTTCATTTTAATGGTTGTAATTATTCTAGAACAGGGATTTTTTGCCTCCTTTATAGTTCTTATGCCTCCAGGGATCTAGCTGAAAATTTGACATTAAATTGCTCTGCATTAGGTGCTTCTTATTATCATTTTCAAATACAAGTGTTTTAGAATTTGCATCAAAATTAGGATGTTCCACTGTCCGTTTGCGTCCTGGTCTAAGTATGATACAGACCTGTGTTGTCTGCCAGTGGCACTAGCTCAGCTTGTCCCTTTCAGCGCCATCAGGAGGGCACAGAATCTTCTATATATTGGCTGCTATACAGTGAAAGTTCTATGTTACTTATGGTTTGGGGAACATGCTACCCCATAATATGACACCTTGGAATATGGAATATTTTAAGCTGAAGGAAAATGGTAGGTGCACAACAGATTCTCTGACCACTTCATTTTCCCCTGAAATAGGCCAAAAGATCCTTATACGTGAGGTGCCCCACCTATACCCAGAGGAAAGGAGCATCTTTATCTCTGAAGACAGAGGGTAGAGGGTAGCATAGAGAAATATGGAAAACAAAACAAAACCAAAACCAAACAGGCTTTACTAAATTTCACCCAGTTTAGTATCTTGAGCTTATATCTATCACATTTTCCACACTTTCCACTTTCTGCTCTTCAGCAAATCTAGTATTAAAAGCACTCAGGTTTAGCCATTTCTTCAGATCTTACTTACTTATGAAGGCTCAATGCATGTGCATGGTTTTCTCTTGTTAATCTGTCTTTTGCCAGTCCAATTTACAGAGGCCTGGTCAAAGAGCCTAAGATAGGGAGAGGAGATCTGTTTTCCCCTACGTTACAGTATAGTGAAAAGATTTAGGGCTGTGACGTTAGACAGATTTTATTTTTATCCTGGCTTTTCAACATAATAGCTGTGCTACTCACGCTTGATGAGACTTTGTTTTCTCCACTGTAAAATGGGGATGAGAATATTTACTACTCTCAACTGTTGCAATATTAAATGAGATTAGGTTTGTAAGTAGCTAACATTGTATAGTACAATGCTTTGTATATACAAATGACACTCAAAGGAGCTGCTTTTTAACTCACCACTATTCTCCAGGTTATGCAGATCTTTCTCGAGTAAGTAATTTTGGTATGAGATTATTCCATGTAGCACAACATAACTACTATAAGTATTTGTTTTTATATTAAAATTAGGATTTCGTTACAAGGCCAGCACAGAATTTTATAGTTTGCCGGTGCACAATTTTCTTCCCTGTAAATAGTACCTTCAACTACAAAAGAGGGAGAGAAAGAGAATTGGCAAAGGAGAGCTAACTAAATATAGTGTATTTTCTCTATGGTATTTTCTGTATTTAAAGGCATAAGTGTATATAAATATATATATATATATATATATATATATATTTAAACTTAAGGTAAGCTCAGGAACATAAATATCCAGGTAAATTACGTTACTCAAAAAACTAAAACAAAGAATGTTACATTATATCCTCTCTCTCCTAAGCAGAACACAGTGCAAAGAGGGATTTGGGAGACAGCGGTAGACCTTTGAAATCTTTAGCAGCTATTGAAACCACCTTGAATAAACATGCTTTCTAAGTAACAACTCCATGCTATACAAATACAGCTTTTAAAACTCCCCCCCCCCCCCCCCCCCGGTACATCCTCTCAACTAAACAGTTGGCCTAATTCCAGATCTACCATGGTCTCTACCCATCACTAACTCTTAAATCCTTTGCTCACCTGTTTCACCTGTGCTATACATTCCTAACATTCTCCTACCTGGGAACATTTTCCTTGTCGTCTGTCTCATCACTAGTGCTTTTCCCTTTACCTAAAAGACCTATCTCCATACTTACCCAAGTGAGTGTATTTGCTAAGGAAATGTCCTAGGTTTTCCTTCGTTCTGGTGTGAACTTCAGTTTACTCATCTACATAGATATTTCTCAAGCTCTGGTTCCATGGTTACCCTGGGACTTTCATTGCTGTCATCAATGATCCATCCGTTCTCTTAAATTCATTATATTTTTGAAATCATATCACTGTACTCCTAGTCACCCCATCTAGAAATAGGAAGCCTATTTTTTTTAATGTTTATTTATTTTGAGAGAGAGAGAGAGTCAGAGAGAGAGAGAGTGTGTGTGAGCAGAGGAGGGGCAGAGAGAGAGGGAGAGAGAGAATCCCAAGCAGGCTCCATACAGTCAATGTGGAGCCTGACACAGGGCTTGAACTTAGGAAGAGTGAGATCGTGACCTGGACCCAAATCAAGAGTCGAACACTGAATCACATGATCCACCCAGGCATCCTTAGAAAACAGAAATCTTGTCCAATGTTTTACTTTCTAATCAGTCCCCAAATCCTGCCCAGTTTACTTCTGTCCTTGTACCTGTTGTCTTTCTTTTCAATCTACTGTAATTGGCCTTTTATCATCGCCAACAGAGACAAGTGCCGTCATTTCTTAACTTAGCTCTCTTCCCAGATTTCTCTCCTTCTGACTCTAACACACTGTGCTGCCAACTTAACATGCATTAAATCTCCTCTGTTCTAAGTTTTACTAATTTACCTAGCCCATGGAATCGGTTTCCAACTCTTAAGCTGTATCCCACATTCCCTGTGATCTGATTCTGATTTCCTATGTCTCTTTGACATAACCTACCCTCCAGCTCAACTGAATGTTTTCCACAAAGATCTTCCAGTTTCTGTTGTTGTTGTTGCTCTTGTTTTTTTGCCCTTCTTCCTGAATGAAATTCTCTTTTTCTCCCATAGCCTGCTCTAAGCCTACCTATCCTTTATGTCTCAGCTCAAATTCCACAGAATTCAATTCACTTTATTTCTGGAACTTTCTTAAAATTTATCTTAAAGAATTTATCACATTCTGCCTTGCATAACAGGTTAAGAGTCACCTGTGCTCTTCTTTTTATCTCTTCTATTAAATTGTAAGCTCCTTAGAGATGAAATCATCTTATGTATTTTTATAGCACCTGCCATCTTTGCACTAGTGGTAGTCTTTTTGCTTTGTTTTATTTTGCTTTCATATATCAAAAATACAGAAGCAGACTACTTTTTAGCATATAACTATCATGTGGTGAGTACCATGCAATGTATTTTCAACACAGTAACTCTAAGAAAAAGATTAGTATGTTGACTTTATTGATGGAGAAATGTATCCTTGGAGTAACTAAGTAACTAGTACAGAATTACATACCCTGTAAGTGAAGCAGCCAGTCCTGATTCCCAAACTCATCCTCTATTCTCTATCCCATGATACCTTTTTATTTATTTTTATTTGTTTTTTAAATGTTTATTTATTTTGAGAGAGAAAGAGAGAGAGAAAGAACATGAGCAGGGGAGAGACAGAAAGAGAATCCCAAGTAGGCTCCGCTCTGTCAGTGCAGAGCCCAACGCCAGGCTTGAACTCACCACCAGTGAGATCATGACCTGAGCCAAAACCAAGAGTTGGATGCTTAACCGACTGAGCCACCCAGGCGCCGCTCCATGTTACATTTTTAAATTGCCCTTACCAAATGCACTGCAATGATTTGCTTACTTGCTTGTCTTCGACTGAGTTTGAGTTTCAGAAAAGAAGGCTAACATTTGGTAGGTGCATAACACATGCCTGTGAAATAGTATTTGATGAGTAAATGTAAAATTGCAACACATTGAAAATGGACATTGTTGCAAGATAGGGATTTCTTAAGTAGTTGTGCTTCTCCTGTTTTTTGTTTAAAGTATTTACTAGGAACATGTGAAATTTCTGGCCAGTGAAAAGAGCAAATGATGCATCGACTATTTTCATCTTGCATTCTCTAAACCTAGAACCTTGCCCTGTACAGTGTCATCTTTAAACCAACAGCATGAGCACCACCTGGGAGCTGCTTAGAAATGAGGAATCTGTGCCCCACCCCCAGACTTATTGAACCAGAGTCTTCACCCTGCGAGAATCCTAGGCAATTCACATAAACGTTAACATTTATATGGCACTGCCCAAGAATGCAAGCTTCTTGAAGGCAAAATTCATACAAATAAAAAGTGCTGTGAACTTTGCTTTGATTAGTAAATTTCTAGGATGCAGTAGCATGTTTGTGAGCAAGTGCTGACACAGCCAATCATCCATTTCAATATAATCAGAATTAACAAGCAGCACAGTCTACAATTACTGTCAGGAGACCTTATTGCTCTCTTTTTCCTTGCCCCTGCCCAGGCCATTCCATTAACTGCGCCCTGGGAAACATTTCAATGACAAGTGCAGTAAACGGTTTGATTTCCTTTTCAGTTTATATTTGCAAGCAAAAAAGAAAGGAGGAGGAATAAAGAAAGAACGTTACAAACTGCATAATGCAAATGAGGCCCCTTTAAACAGCAAGCAATCAGCATAGGTACATGCCTTATGCTGTAGTCCCAAATGCAATCATTAGACTGCTTTCCCACTAGGGAAAGAGAAGACATTGAGTGCTATTGAACATTGCCAATTTTTATAGTGGATCAGCTTGAAAATATTTAGCACAGATGTTTCTGTAATTGTGACACACTGGGAAAATTCACATGTTCAATAGCCCTCTAACTCTGTCTTCCATCTGTGCAATGTGATGGTCCACAGTTACTGCACAGGGTCATTATATGAAACAGAGAGTGATGGGGTCTGGCTCAAGACCTATAGAAAGGTTCCCTTGCACCATCTGTGTGGCTCTATTTAATTGCAGGTATAAGTGTGTTTGCCCTTTTTTACGGTTGTCGCTATCATATACCTAAAAGGTTGCCTTTATGTCCTGTACTCAATGGTTAAGCAGACCTTTGCCCACAACCAGGATCCAGAGAGAATGAGTGGAATAGGGAATTGGAAAGGAGGAGCTCCACTTCTCTTTTCTTGGCTCCGACCTCATTCTGATCAAGGTCAGTAATGGCTGAAAGTTTTCCATGAGCTGCTAGTTGTAGCAAAGTAAGCTGATGGACTCATCTGGGCTCCCAGTGAACAGTTGTCCAAGTCACAAGCCATTGACTTCATGCTTTTTATCTGAGCAAAGAGATCTCCTAGCAGAGTGTTCTTTTCTGGGTATTCCAGTCCTCAGTGTTCTTGTTCTCTTCTCTCAAATCCAGTATCCCTTCTGAATTTGACCCACATGGTTTAACTTATGGCCATACCTTTTCTTTTCTTGGCTGCTGTCCTTTCTGGACCCCTATTCTGTCCCCTCCTTAATTACAGATTCTCCAAGAAGGGCCCTTTCTTCTTTTGTTCCTATTCCATTCTCACTGTTGGCTACAGAGAAATTCTCAACTTGTGACTCACCGAAGATAGAATTAATACCAATATTAACCCTCATAGAAATTATTCTGGAGAATACAGTTGAAGTGTACTATGTGAGTATAGAGATTGGACTCTTCTGTCTTTCAGGATATGCTGTATTTTCCTCTAGCCTCTAGCTTCTAGTCCCGTGGACACTAAAAAGTACTTGCAAAATACCAAACTGTTGATGTGACTTTTCTCTCTGGCAACAAACTACAAGGCCAATAGATTTTTAAAACCCCTCAATCATTTTTAATGTGACCCCAGGAACATTTTTAATACAGTATTTTCATCTTGAGCTGTAAACATTTCATATATTTTGCAAGTAATTTGCAGGTTGAGTAAGCTATCCTGCCTAGATTGCTCATAAATTGAGGTATGTCTCATTATAATCACAGCCACCTTAGAAGAGCTACTAAGCCAAATTAGGAAGCTAATTTTATCTTTTAACAATGTTTAGCAATTATAAAGCTTCAGAAAATAGTATACTTGAATTGGACCTAAAGAGATAAGGAACATTTTTAATTCTAGGTTTTGTCTCCCAATGATTATTTTGCTCCATGCCACAGCCCTGAGTCACACATTGATATTGTTAGAGTTAGATGTATATCTTTGATGAAAGAATTATAAAAATCCACAGAAAAGGGAATTTGACACAAATGGTTCCAGTAATTTAAGGGAAACATTACTGTATCTGTTGCTGGGTGGATGGGGAGATCCCTGTACTTGGAGGCCTCTGTCCAGCCCAGCCCTGGGAGATTGGGCAGAGGCCCTCAGTCTCCTCACAAGATAGAGTTCAAGGATGGACAAGACACGGTAGTTGAGTGGTGCAAGAAGGGAAGTTTATTTTTTTTATTTTTTTAAATGTTTATTTATTTTTGAGACAGAGAGAGACAGAGCATGAATGGGGGAGGGTCAGAGAGAGAGGGAGACACAGAATCCCAAGCAGGCTCCAGGCTCTGAGCGGTCAGCACAGAGCCCGACGTGGGGCTCGAACTCACGGACTGCGAGATCATGACCTGAGCCGAAGTCAGACACTTAACCGACTGAGCCATCCAGGCGCTCCAAGAAGGGAAGTTTAGTAAAGGGAGGGTACACTCTTGAGATGTGAGAGTGGGTAAGCTGGAGGGAGGGCTATGCCCAGGATCTGGGGTCTCTTAGCTTTTATTGACAGTTATTAACTAGGGGGTGAAATATTTATTACCTGGGCAGAGGATTTCTTGGGAGCAAGGTTCCTCACCTTTTCTCCTTAATTGGGCAGGGTCTTCAACCTTCTTTGCCTTGGGCCCATCTGGTGTGATCCAACATCTTGTGGCTCCATTTTGGTTTTTTTGTTTTGTTTTGTTTTTTAACGTTTATTTATTTTTGAGACAGAGAGAGACAGAGCATGAACGGGGGAAGGTCAGAGAGAGGGAGACACAGAATCTGAAACAGGCTCCAGCCTCTGAGCCGTCAGCACAGAGCCCGATGCGGGGCTGGAACTCACCGACCGCGAGATCATGATCCGAGCGGAAGTTGGCCGCTTAACCGACTGAGCCACCCAGGCGCCCCATTGTGGCTCCATTTTGGAGTGTTATGAGGATAGGCCTCTGACTTTCCTGATAGCAGGCCATAACTCTCCCTTTGCTGGCCTCCAGGTATCTGGTTAAAACCTAACTAACTGCTTACTCTAAAAATCTGCACAGCTGCCATACTGTGGCAATACAGGAACAAACAGTGTCTCGAGCTAGACGCCAAGACCTGACCTTTTTTGCCCACCTGCTTGTACTCACCAAACTTTGCCCCATATTTTTCCTTAAACTCTTCTTCCCAACTTATCTCTTAACTCAGATAAAAGACCTCACAGTCATAACATCTTGTGATGGAAACTAAAACTACTACTCAAGTAATAATTATTGCCTTGAAGAAAAGCTCCAGCGGCTGAAGACACCTAGACTAACTTGAGCTCAAACCCCAACTCATACCTGTGGAGATGGACCATAGAGTGACTGACAGTTACATTAACCTCATTATAATACTAAAATCTCTGTTCACAGAGGAGCATAAATCTCATTTACATGTTTCCTAACACGTGTGATCTTATACCCACCTTTACATATGATACAAGGCTCCCCTTTCTAAATATTCATCCTGACCCTAAGTAAAAGGAAACCATTTACCCTTGCTCAGGGAGTCATGGCTTTGGGGATTATTCCCCACAATCTCCTTATTTGCTGCCAATAAAGTTTCATTTGTATGACAACTCCCCCTGGTATAGTCTCTAACTGTAACTCAGCAAGGAGTGAATGTGATCACATTAGATCAGTTACAATAACATTGACCTATTATTTATATTTTCCACCACGTATTCAATTTTCACTCAATACATATCGGCTGCATATCTGTTATGTGTTAGGTGCTGAGGCAGAGTGTTGATGCCCTGATATGAAAAAAATAAAATGTATAAATAAGATGTATTATCTTTTCTTAAAGCTTATATATTTATCAGGGATATAGGAAAACAAATGGACAATTTAAACACGAGGTGGGCCATCCTATGGATACTATAAGGTATCATAGAAGCTCGTAGAAGTCACCTCTTGTGGGATGAAGGACAGCTACTCCTAAGATGTAACATCTTAGCAGATACTGGAAGGAAAAGGACACATATTTGAGGAGATTGGAGAGTAAAGATATGCCTCTTCAAAGGAGAAGCATTTACAAAGTTGTAGAGGCAAGATTCTTCACATGGAGTAATTATGTCCTGAAATTAGTACTGTATAGTGTGAGCCAACAGAATCATTTCCCAAATATAATGTATTATAGAACCTGAATGTATTAAGAACCTGAAAAAACCTGAATGGTAGCAGAATATACCACCTTAAAACATATAACATTCGCATGAGGATTGTTGTGAGTTGAGGGCACCTGAGAAGAAACAGATATAAGAAAAGCTCTCTGACCTTTCCCTGATTTGTCGAAAAGCAGGACATAAATTGGTAAAGGTAGAGTCTATCTCTTCTATACCAGAAAGAACAGAAGCTAGTCATGGGGACAACTTGAGAACCTTTGCAACCTGGAGATAGTACCAGACGAAACTGCATAGCAAACCTTGCTAAAATCAGTCCTATTCTACTCTTACTTTCCCTGTGTATTTGTCTTTCCACAGTTTGCCCTTCTAGAAGCTAAGTCCTTTACCTTTGCCTTGTCATTTCTCTACAAAATTGCTGTTCTTGGCTAAAATGCCATATAAGCTCAAATTCTCACACCCGCCTCCTTACTCATGATTGAGTATTCTCACATATACCTGTGATGCATATGGTAATAAACTTTTTTTGTATTTTTTCTCTTGTTAATCTGTCTTTTGTCACTCTAATTTACAGGGCCTCAGCCAACAAACCTGAGATGAGTAGAGGAAAAAATATTCTCTCTCTATATCTCTCTCTCCATATCTCTCTTTCTTTTTATTTATTTTTTTTAATCCTTATTTTTGAGAGAGAGACAGACAGAGTGTGGGTGGGGGAGGAGCAGAGAGAGAGGGAGACAGAATCTGAAGCAGGCTCCAGGCTCTGAGCTGTCAGCACAGAGCCTGAAGTGGGGCTCAAACTCACAAACCCTGAGATCGTGACCTGAGCTGAAGTCGGATGCCCAACCGACTGAGCCACCCAGGCGCCCTTATATCTCTCTTTTTATCTCTCTCTATTTCTCTCTCTATCTCTATCTCCATCTATATCTATATCATCTATATCTATATCTATATCTATATCTATATCTATATGAACATATGCATTCCTAACATTCATCATACTATGCTAAATTGTGTAGTAAAAATCACAGTACTTCTGTAAAAAAAAAAAATGGGGTTGGGCATGAAACTCAAAGACTTCATCAATGATACACACAAAAAGATAGGAACCTAATAAAAATGGGGCAATTTTACAAGTGTTAAATGATTTAAAAAACATAAAAGTGCCCAATAAATATGGCACTTTGCCCTAAAAAGACCTGAAGTTTGCTTGTGGAGGTCAGTATCAAAAGGGTTGCAGTTTGTGAAGTTATTATGAAATGCTACAAGAAATGTTGTCTGAAACTGGATGGAAAATTGTTAACGCCACATGTGGAGGGTGTATTAGCTTTCCCTTGTGGACATAAAAGTTATCCTGGATCTGGCAGCTTCCGTGAGTCAGAGGTGGGGACACAGATTTGGTTCTCTGCTCTGGGTTTCAAAATCAAGGTGTTGGGGCCTTGTTTCTTTGGGGAAGAATCCACTCCAAGCTCATCCATTTGTTGCAGAATTCAGTTTCTGAGGAATGCATTTTGAGGTTCCAGTTTGCTTCCTGTTTGTATATCAATTACATTGGAACAAACTTCTGTTTTTGAAACAAATCACTGTAGCAGAACTGATCATATATGTTTTAAGGAAAAGGAAATTAAATTTGGCTTTAATATAAATGGGTATAGTAAACTCATAGGCACAGAGATCTTTTTGGTTTCAAATCTATTTTAACTCTAGGAACCACATATCTTGAGATCTTAGTTCCCTCATAGGTAAAATAAAGGGTTTGGTCAAAGAGTCTCACAGGTCCCTTCCAGATAAAACATAGTTACCATAATAAATCTAAGTTCTTAGTAAATGTATAAATAACTTGTAAACAAGATATGTACAAGTGTTGACTTTTCATATTTGTAGATGAGTACATCTGGCCAAGAGTAGTTATCCAACACTTTATATCTCTTTGAAATTATAAAAGAATATATTTTTGAGTATTTTTAGTATATTTGGCCTTGTGATAAGATTGCTAAAAACACATAAATGAAAAAGAAGAAATAAAAAAGATGACAGGTTCCAAATATTGGCCAGTGGTGAAATATATGTACTTCTCTTGTAGGAAAATAAATGGTGTATAGAATATGCTCCCCTGGGCTAATGCCATAGACACTAGAATCTAGACACTTTGAATCAGGTATGATTTGAAGCATTGCCAAATGCTCATATCAGGAAACTGAATGGAAAGCCACTCATCCCAGAGACCATAGTTCTCCTTTCTTTGATTTAGTTCACTAGATTGGCCCAAAACTGTCAGTTAAGGCAGATACCTATCCTCAGATAAAGTCGTTTGGTCAGGGCTAAAAAGTGTTCTTCCTGGCAATGATGTTTTAATTTAACCAAATTTATTAACCATCCATTGCCTCTTAGGTTTGTTCTTAGGTTATACAAAGGTTTAGAAGATACACAAGCTCAGGCCTTATAATGAAGAAACTCACAGCCACAATTGCAAAACCTTTCCTCACAGTTTATCTTCTATCTCAACCCACAGATAACAGAAATAAGTCAAAAGGAAGCTCCATTAGATCTTACTAAATTGCAATGCCCAAGAGATTCCTTTTGTTTTTTGTTTTTTGTTTTTTGTTTTTTAATCAGCTGTCAGTTCTGATGAGCTGCCTATTCCACTAACATTGGAACTTCATTAACAGATTACATCACCTCACACAGCAGAGCCTGAATCATTTAGTCCATTTCTTTCCTTATCAACACCCTCCCCTCCCCCTCTCTTCCTCTTCCCTTATGTGCTGAGTTGCATTTTCCTTCTCTAAGTTCTCTCAGTGTCTTGGGATCCTTACTTTCAAAGCATGTACTATGGTACAGTGTCCTTGTTGGCTTGTTTTTGTAAGTTAGCCAGTAGACTCTGAGCTTTAGGAGATCATGGACTGTGTCTTGTGTCTCTGACTCCTCAGCATTTGAAATTCGGACTAAATTACAGAAAGTGCTCAATTAGCGTGTATTGAATACATGATGTCAATGGTGGTGGCTCTGAAGGTTGAGTCAAATTGAACCCTCTCAGAAGACGAGGCTTAAAGAATTCAATATTCTTAACTGAAAATCACTCTTCACAATATGAGTCCTATAGTCTTAAACTCTTCCTGGCCATAGGCAAATGATGTCATTAGAGTTGATACAAGTGGGAAACAAGTTTATATATTCAATACCAGAGTGGCCAGTTGTTGACTTCCTCAAATTTCATTCACATATCAGGGTTATTTATGTCACAAGCAGTCATATATATGGGAGAATGAACACTATTTATGAATATTTAGTGCAACCAATAATCACCCATGCAAAATGATGTAATAATCATATTCCTAATGCCATCATATGTTAATCAGTGTTATCAAATATGAAGGTCTGAATACTCATTCTTGAAATGAAAGAATATCGGACTATGTAGCAAACTTGATATAGTCTAGTGTTTTTCTGTTTATATTCAAATAAGAATACATTCATATTTCTGTATACAGTAAGATATCTTATTTGTAAGTTAGGAAACTTTTTTTTTTAAGTCAAATCTGCTCCACTATTCTGTGGCTCTGATTAAATACTAAGTTGATTAAGGGGAAAAATCAACAACAAATCAGTCTGTGTCTCTATGAGCAAATGAAAATTTACATAATGGTAGGTCTTAGGACTCCAAAGTGATGGTGTCATGAACCTTGACTGAACCGATCTATTTATTTCAAAAAAAGGCAAATGCGGACAGCATTTTGGCTAAACTAGAGAAGCTATTCAAGATAGCAGTCATTATATTTTTAATCCATCTTTAATTTAAGAAGCTTCAAAATTATTTTAACTCTTCATTAGTTAGCACATCTAATTTTAGTCTCAGGTCTGCCATTGATTACTTATTTACACTCTTTAAGTAATAGATTTTTTTTGGCCCCAGTCTCCCAATGTCAAGAAGTAAAGAGCTGACAAAATGGATCCTAAGATCCCTTCCTTCTATACTGTTTTGCCGCCTCCTTTTCTTTTCACACAATATTTAAATTTAATGGAATGGGGTGAGGCTCAGCAAAACATTACCTGCTTTCACATTCCACTTCAGCTTCCTTTCGGGCACAGCAAAATTTTGGTTGCCCTCTTTCCACCACTGTCCCATGTCCAGTTTCTCCCTTTACCTCTTCTTCCCCCTGACACACTTTTGTCCTTAATCTGCTGTTTTAACCTGGGGAGATTCAGGTTTCAGTTAATTAGGGTACAGTGAAAATGGGAATGCTGTGAGTGAGTGTTTTATAATGCAATTGGGCTCATGGGTGCCTAGCTCAAAATGCTGGAAGAGAGTAGAAATGAAAGGTGGATCTAGATGTGGTGTTGGTGAGAAATATAGCGTCTGAATGAAACAGCAAGTGACTAAATGGTATATTTTAGGAGACACCTGAGGAGAACAGAGATAAATGACATGAATAGAAGTAACTATTTCAGGGTAATTGAAAGAGCAGTGTTGGGGAACTAGGCAAACGCAAGCTGAACACTGTTTAATAACTATATAACCCTGGCTCGTTGTTCAAGCCTGTGAGCCACCGTTTTGTCTGTGAAATTTGTATTAGTCAATTAATCAATTAATTTTAATTGGTTGGAAGAATTCAATCATATGTGCATAAACACTTAGCAAGGTGCCTATTATATTTTAAATGATTACAAATCTTCTGAAAACAAATCTTATGGCTGTCTTCCTAGAAGCTAGGCCAGTGCCATGCAATTTCCTCACTGGTGAAAGGAGGATCTTGGGGGATGTTATCCTTTGTGGAAGTAAAATTTGATGGTTTTCAATTCAGTGTGGCTCACTGAGCAGTCTTGCTGCCAGACATCCCACCTGTTTCCATATCATTTCTCAGTTTGGGCCTCATCCTAATACATATGTAAATGAGGTTGACTACTCAGGAAAGAGAAATGGATCATTCAATCATTCATTTACTTAGTAGGTATTTATTGAGTGCCTAACACGCTCTAAGAACCCTGTTGTGCAGGAAGACACCATAGTGATTAAAATACACATTTTCTCTGTTTTCATGGAGATTAGAGTCTAAATTTGAAGAAAGACAATCAAATCATCACATATGTTAAATTGGTTTTGTGATTTCTCTGAAGGGAAGATGCACAGTGGTTAGGGAAATCTACAAGAGAGCTGGATATCACATTAAGGAAGTCAGGGAGGGATCCCTGGAGGTTGATGCCACAATGCTTGAGTTGAGATTTGAAGATTCAGTAGGAGTTTATGAGGTGAGGACAAAGGGGGGATTTCAATAAGAGAGAGATGCATATGCAAAGGATCCACAGAGGAAGTACCTGGGAGTCACACAGAAGCGGCTGACAAGCAAAATATTTGAAACTTGGGAGAGCAACATGGCTTAAAAGTTAAGAAAGGAGAAAGGAGAAAGAGGTCAGAATAAGAACCACTCTCTCCTGAGAGCATTAGAAAGCTGTGGAAGCATTTCAGTCAGGAGTGGAGGATCGTATTCTCGGGCTTCAGTGTGCAGAGTGGAATAAAGAGGGGTGCAGGTGGGTGTGAGCAAGACAAGCATAAGGCCATTTAATAGTAGAGACAGCAACTGATGAATGAGTGGTGAAGATGAAGATAGACATGGTAACAATCCTGGGAATTGGAGACAGATTCCCCGTTGGAAGCTACAAGAAGAGTTGTTAACTAGGCAACAGAATCTATAAAATCAGACCTCAGAAAAGAAGCCTGAGATGGTAATGAAAATGTAGGAGGCATCCACAGGTAGGCATCTTTTGAAGTCCTGTGCATCAATGAGAATGAACAATGAGGAAACTAGAATAAGGAAAGGAGAAGAAAAGGACACGGGCTAGACAATCTTGAGATCTCACATTCAGAGGCAAGGAAGAGGGCCTTGAGGGTGAGACAGGGAATGAAAAAAGATGTAGGAGGGAAACCAGGAGAGTCCTATGAGCTTGTGTTCTAATGCTGAATAGTCATCTGAATAACGTTTCTGGTTAAGGTTGACCTAATTACTAGGAAACCAGCTAAGGTTAAACAAGTTGTTATTTGTTTCTATATAGTAACAAGTTATCGCTCGCATTAGCCCTGTATATGCAACTAGTTAGAAAACTGTACTAAATGTAATGAGGTCCATGTAATACCTTCTATATCACTAGAAACTTTGAAAAGGAAGGCAAAATTTCCTTAGCAAAACTATGTTTAACTGAATCAATTTCTTGCTTATTATTATATATGTATTTTTCTGCTGTGTTTAAAAAGTGTTTTTTTTTGATACATCTGTTATTTGTTCACTCTTTAGCAAGTTAGATATCATAATAAACCTATGCAGATGATTTTTTTTTATCTTACATTTCATAACTAATTTAAATCTTACACTATTAGGGGAATTTCTCTAACCTGTTTCTAAAACCAGCCATTTCTTCAGAGATTTCTGGTTCCTTTTGGTGAGGAATAGAATTTAGAAACCAAAACATAAGTGCTAAGTATGTTTATTAGGGCAAACATTTTTAAATTACATTCTAATGCCAATCTGTGTTCCACTTGGCAAATACATCAGCTAAGAAACGGACAAACAAAAATACTAACTCTTAAGCTGAGCTGATCACAAATGGTAGAATTTAGGTAAAAATTCTACAGCACTGCCTGCATACATTACAGGGCATTCATTATTATAATTAAGCACATCAAAATGTTTGTCAGGTTTGAACAAATTTTCATAAAAATTAAACTAATTTTTAACTTACATTTGAATAGTTAGACTTTGAAATACTTAATCAGGATTTCAAGACTTTGAAAATTGAGTTTCTTCTCACCTTAACTGAATTTAAAAACGCTAAATAAATTTAAAATTTTGTTGAACATTTAAAAATATCATTTTTATAAGAATCTAAATTTCTTTCCAAGGTGTGAACCAATTATACCATTTAAAATTAATAGCTTAGTTATATACATCTTTTGTTAATAATTAGAAGTTTAAGTGGGTGTAAAATGTGAACACATTTTTGCTAAGATCTGTACTGTGTTAGACTCAAGCTAGCCTTTGCACTAAAATGAGAACATGAGTGTTGAGTTAACTAAATACAAAATCTGGTTATGATCACATACATATAAAGTTAGAAATTCATTTATTAACGAGAGATACTTCATGATAAATTGCCATTCTCTGTCTCTTACTATACCCCACTAATCAAGTTTTTATTGTTGTTGCTTCTGGCCCTCAGCAATACTTGACATTATTCAATGATTTCATTCATTTGTTTACTGCCTTCTTCCTCCATTAAAATGTGTGTTTCATGGGACGCCTGGGTGGTGCAGTCAGTTAAGCTCCGACTTCAACTCAGGTCATGATATCAGTGTTTGTGAGTTTGAGTCCCGAAGGGCTCTGTGCTGACAGCTCAGAGCCTGGAGCCTGCTTCAGATTCTGTGTCTCCCTCTCTCTTTGCCCCTCCCCCTATCACACTCTGTTTCTCTCTCAAAAATAAATGAATATTGACAAAAATTAAAAAAAAATGTGTGTTTCAGGAAAGCTGGACCTTTTGTCTCTAGCACCTGAATAGTAGCTTCTAAATACATAGCTGTTTAATGAATGAATCAACCATACATGGTGAAAAAAATGAAAACACAGAGTTGACTGTGATTTGCTGTTGGAAAAGTATATAATGGGAAACTGTTATTATGGAATACCTGGATATTTGAAAGAATATCCAGGGAGTGGGGTGAGTGTGCAGGGAAAATAGTTCAGGATATGAAGTTCAGGACAAATAGGTCAGGATAGTCATCAAGATAAAGTAATGACCCAAGTTACTGGTCTTTCATATTCTCAAATGAAGTGTTCATAGAGAGGAGTGAAGATTCACTTTAATGTTAGATTACTTTTTATCTTAAATAAGTAAAGGTTTAAACTGTAATTAGAAATGTAGTAAAATTAATGTGTGAGCATGAAACCATTAAGTAGTTAAGGGGATTCTGGATCACAGGTGGAGGTCAAATTTAAAAACAGAAAAGAAAGAACGACTAAAGGGTTATAGCATCATGGAACTACTATAATAGTAGGTGGTGTTTTACTCATACAAAAGAAATAAAAAGGATGGCATCTATTTATGTTGCACTGTGTGTGTGTGTGTGTGTGTGTGTGTATACCCCCACATATACACATATATATGTGTGCACACACACAATTACATTGTTGGTGTTTTATATGATCTTTTGTAGAGTTTAAGCCATTTGTCTCTACACACAACTAGACCCCATGGCCAATTTTCAGGTAGCCATAATTATAGTTTTTCACACTTGTTAAACTTCTTCCTATTCCCAGAGACCAATATCTCTACCTCAGTGATTGTGATCATACTATTCCCTGTTACTGGAAACATTTTTCCTTTTCCTGTTTCGTTTGTTGGTTTTGTTTTTAATCTGGTGCGATCTGAGGAGTATGCAGTGTAATCAGAGGATCGATAGCTTTCGGATATTACAAATTAGAAATCATGGCAGATATCCAAACAGGTCATCCATACAAAAGGGGGATCTGAGTACACAGCCAATGTTCAGAGACTAGAAAAGCACACGTGAAAGGGGTTTCAAAGGAAGCTGCTCAAAATAACAGCTCTGGCTTTTTATAGGTTGTCTTTGACCTACAGAAATGGAGGTAAGAGTAGCCTAGCATGGTCCAGAGCAAGTTTAATCAAAAGTAGGCAGCTGAATTACTTGTGTACAGATGATTCTCAGCATCTCTGCCTGCTGGGAGGAGGTTGCTGAAAGAGGGTGAGAACTGTCTTCGGCTGAAGTTGACAAAATGGAAACAGAATTTCTAAACTCTGAGTATTGGAGAGGAGAGTTACAGATCCGCTGAGTGTTCATGAAGTTCTTCATTAATAAGTTAAACAATATATGAAAAATTTTATCTTTTTTTTCTCCATAAAAAATAACTGCATTGGGGCACCTGGGTGGTTCAGTGGGTTGAGTGTCCAACTTGGACTCAAGTCATGATCTCCTGGTTCGTAAGCTCGAGCCCCACATCAGTTTTGCTGCTGTCAGTGCAGAGCTGGCTTGGGATCTTCTGTTCCCCTCTCTCTGATCTTCCCCAGCTTGTGCTCTCAAATAATAATATTAAAAAACTACATCATTTCAGAGGCCCTCACAGAAGGCAAAATCTAAAAACCCTCTTTGTAAAAGCATCCCTCTTTCCTTCATACCACTGCTATGCCATAAATGCTACAAATGCCCGGATCATGGCATTTATCCTATTGCATCGCAATTATATATTTATATGTCTCTGTGAGATAGCACTGACCTTGTCTTATTCACTTTTTTTTAAAGTCCAAGGCTCAGCAGAGTACCTGGCACATAGAAAGCACTTGATGTACCTTTGCTAAATCAATGAATTCTGTTTGCAGATATAAAAACATGGCAATTGTGCAAGAGGAAAGGTCACTTTTAGAGATGTTGTTGTTTAAATGCTATGAGAATGAAGCCCAGAAACTGCCATTGTCATTTAGAAGATTTGGTATCAGGGAATCCTGATGATTTATAAGATGGAGAATGCCAGAAATAGCTTTATATTAACAAGATTCAGGTATCAATCTTCTGTGTTTGCTACCTACTTCGTTAATGTGAGTATAAAAGGAGGGCTCAGTAGGTACTTTGTAATGATAGTTGAAAGAGGAAGCTTCCATGTAATTTTTTCCCTAAAGTACTATCTGAAGGTGACTGAGGTTTTTGCCAAGATTATAAAGAATAACATGTTTCCTCTAGAAATATGCAAACACTGGATTGATATTGCTGGAAGCTGTTCTGTGAACTTGGAGAAATTTCCTTTTGTCACTGCAAAGAGTAGCATAAATGATCTTAAGAAAATTAATTTAGGCACCAAGGAGTATTTCCTAAGATTCGATGCCATGAGACATTCTGATTCCATAAAGTTCTATCAACATATTCTCCAAATAATGGAATTATAGTTATGCCACAGGGCATTTATTTCTTTTTCTTTGACAAACTGGAATTTTATTTCTCCCTTTATGAGGGATAGTGTATAAAGTGTGCTGTAATTAGATATATAGCTTTTAGCTTATTATTATTGTTGTTATTCAATACATTATTTTATTTGAACAAAAGTCCTTTTCACCAAGATTGCAAAATCCTCAGTTGGAATACAGAATGTGCTTTCTCTGCATCTGCTTGATTTCCAAGACATCAGGCACTGAGTCAGCAAATTTTATTGAGTGTGTACTCTGAGTGTGTGTGTGTGTGCGCGCGCATATGTATGTGCTCGCATATATAATGTATTATGTACTACAATTTATAGCATATTATATATTGTGATACATTTTGTAATGCATTATATTTTGTAATACTATACATATTATTGCCCATTAATTTTCAGTAAGAGATTCTTTAAAGAATTTGGGTGGTTATTAGGAGGAACATCAGATCTTAGTTTTATTTTTTAAATATCTAAGCAAAATTTATATTATGTAAAATAGTCGCTAATTAAGAAAACTTTGTTTAAAATGTCGAATGTGGGAGTAAATTGTTTTCATCTCATTTGACAGGATAATTCCAATCAGCAAATACCATTCATTCTATTTCACAAAGAAAATCATACTAGTAGATTCTATAAGTGATTCACTAGAGCTATATGAAAGATACTTTAGTCACTAAAATAGTCCAAAATATTTTCCACATACATGATCTAAACAAAAACAAATTAACTAACTGATAACATTTATTGGCCAAAAAAAAAAAAGGAAAAGAAAAATAAGAAGAAAAAGCAGTTGGATTTGCTTAGGTTTCAACTCTTATATTTTCTTGATATTTGGGACTGTTGTCTTAAAGATCTATGAACAAAGTAATAGCACAATGGACACATTTAGCTTCCTCTCTCTCTATTTTTCTCTCACTTTTTCTGCAATAGCACTGGTTTTGATCAAACCTGTGTTGTGCTGGGACTGAGCTAACTACTACATGCCTAGCAAGAATCTGATCACATTTTTATTTGCAAAATGAAGTATACTACTATGGCAGTATTTAAAACAAAGTAGTTTGAATACTTATCTAACAATTTTATAACTGTGCCAGGCCATAAATAAACCAATGTGTGTGGCCAAGAGAGCATCACTGAACCTTTCTCAGCCTGCTGTACTTATGAAGTGCTAAGATTTGTTCCCCCTTTTTCCCCTAGAGATTTAAAAAAAATTTTTTTCTTCCAACTTTGAGGATTCATATCTCCTGTGCTTTTTGTAGGTACCAGTCATAAGTGACAATTTCCATAATAGAAAAAAAAATCCTTTAGTTACCTAGAAGAGGCATTCACATCTGAAAGGGACCTCAAAGGTCATCTAATCTAGACTTGCTTTGAACGCCTGAGTTCTTTCTACAATATACCTGCCAAGTGGCAGTTAAGCAGCTGTTTGAATGCCTTCAATGATGGAGTACTTCAACATTTCAGAAACAGCACTAGCTTTCCATCAACCCTGATTATATTTGTATTCTTTTGAGCCCAAATATATTTCTTGGTAATTTTCCCCCCATGATTTCTAATGTTATTCCTTGATTTAGAGCACATTGAGCAAGTCTAACCCTCTGACTCCCTCCATGTGACAGCCACTGAGATATTTGGGTGTGACCTTGGTTCCCTTGAGAGGGCAGCAGCATGTCAGGAGGTCACAGCTTGTGTGTAGTTTCTGATGTATGAGGGTTTGGGAGTGGGAGAGGGTTCAAAGGTACCTCTGAGAAGTAGGAGGATAACGTGGAGATACTAGCCACCTGGAGAAGGTACCATGAGAATAGATGAAAGGGAACAGAGCCTGCTAGTTGAGAAGTTGAGAAGCATACTTGGCTGACTTCTCAGTCTAAGACTATATACACATTTTACCATGTTATGGTAGTATTATACTTAATGAGTTTGTGCATTATTATCTCTGTTTTTCCAATATGAAAACCCTGGATCATTATCAGAATTCAAAGTAAAATCAAACATAACTCAAGACTGTCCACAAGGTCACTGAGCCATCAAGGAAAAACATAGTGGGGGCGCCTAGGTGATTCAGTCAGTTAAGTGTGACTTAAGTGAACTTAAGTGACTTAAGTGACTTCAGTCAGGTCATGATCTCCCAGTTCATGGGTTCGAGCCCCGCGTCAGGCTCTGTGCTGACAGCTAGGATAGGATAGATAGAATCTCTTCATCGTACACTTGTGAGGGTCAAATGAGCTAATGTAGTCCCTGTATTTTCATTTCTTTCAGTGTTATTATATGCCTTCTGTAAGTCATGTATCCTGCAGATGGAAAGAAGCAGAATTTTAAATTTGCCCTGCAATATTAGATAAATGATATTATACCATATTTCTCTGTGATATTCTCCTTGGTTACTATTTTCAATAACTTTATATTAAACCAGAGATTTGGAGAGTGAACTTAACTAGCTCCAGAATTTATGATGAATTAATTTAGTTAACAGACCATTCTTGGCTTCACCAGAGTATTGACAGGTTTAGTTAGGAGGTGGAGAAGTTTTTTGTCACTGAATTTTCTGTCATATTTTTGTTGTTGTTTAATGGACTGTCTTTGTTTGAAAAATAGATCCCTTAAAAACCTTGATTTTAACATCACATCTTTTATAAGAAGGAATGTCAAATATTTTCAAGAAAAGAAAATCTAGAGCTGAACTCAAATTGATTGAAATACGTAAAATAAATGAACAGTTTTTACCTTGTGTTACCAAGATCATTTATTTCAATTGCAATGAGGTTCTCTCTTATAAACAATGTTTCTGAAGGTGAATGAACTCTGTGGAAAAGAAAAAAAAACCCTACAAACTCAGTTTATGTCCTTAACTTCTCCCGTAAATACCACGTTTCATGAATAGATCAGCATTAATGCCTATTGACTTTGTTTTCTTAACAAAGAAGTCAAAGACAAAATATCCTCTTATTGGCTTTCTTATTGTGTTAGACTGAATAATTATAATATTTGTGGTTTAGAATATCACTACATGTTTTTAAAATTTTAATGGCAACTCTTGTGATTATTTTTTTCCATAAGAAAATGCATGTTTACCAGGCTCTCTCTAAGTAATTATTTCAAGTATTAAAAATAATTGGGTACTTACTAAAGTTTGCAAACATTTGTAGAAAATGAGAAAGGAGATCAAATGAAAAACTATATTCTCACATTTGTGAGTGGCTGTAAACTAAGGGACAGGGCAATTCCATGTCGGTGCCAAAGAAGAGACCAGCAGTCCCTGCCCCTCTACCTCAACCAACACCCAGCAAACTACAGTAAATTGTGTCTTACAGTTCTCACAGACATAATGTAAATGTCCATAAAGGTCTGTAATATGGACATTTGACCTTATGTTGCAAAAGAGCTCTAATATATAAACTAGGGAAGAGAATTTTCTATTTGCCCATGAATGCTACATTAAAAAAATGATTTGTTACACTATACAATTTTTTATGTGACAGATTAATTATTGTTTTGGAGGGCTCTATCAACTCATTTTGAAAGCTTGTCTTGTAGCCTTTCTCCTTGCATGTAGATAGAAAGGCAGTGGTAAAGAATTCCACCTAGAACCTAGTCAAAGCTCATTGTACTTTCTTTATCAGTGTCCATGATCTTTTATCCATGCAAGACTTTGCCACTCAACCTAAGATATCTTGAATGTACAGTTTTTTAAAGCACTGGAAGAAGTTTTAAAAATCATTAATTACAACCATAACATAGCTCAAGAGTGAACTGAGGTCCATGTGGGCGATGTAGCATGATGTGTAAGGATATGAATAATGTAGTAGTTGCAAACTTTCACCATTACCTAGACATTTGACTTGGGCAAGGTTACTTTTACAACTCACTAGGGCTCCTTACTTTCCTTATTTATCTAATGATCCCTAAGAGCCAATGGACCTTTTCTAGAATATCTTTCCCAAGTATAAAATAGCATGCACAGAATTTAATAAAATCAAAGAAATGCAGTGCAGTTCTAAAAACATCTGTGATCCAGATGTTTATGAGACAATTCTTCCCAGAGTTGTAAGACTCATGGTCTGTCACTTTTGGAAAAGGTGTCTCTATGAATGAGTTATTGCCTTTGTGACATAAAGGATTCCTAGGGAAGAGAAACAAATATCTGCCATTAAATCCAGAGATGCTTCTTTGTCCAACCCTTCTGTAATAAAGAGCTAAACGACTTTTATGGCTACCAATGGTAAGATGGATTTTCACAAGCACTCACACATGTGCGCACACACACACACACACACACACAGGCACATACAAATAAAAATAGAGTAGTATGTGAAATGGACACCAAAGTCAATATTAGGTGCCTTATAGTTCTCAGAATGTGCACTATAGAACAGAGCATTGTAAATTTATGGGATGAAACAAGCTGTAGGTGTAGAATGAAGCACCCTCGGTTGTCAGATGGAATGGGTTCTTTGAATAAGGAAAAGAAGATGAATAGGATTTAGGAAGTAGTAGGGAAAGAGAAATCATTAAATGCGGGCGAGGGAAAAACATAAAAATCTTTCACGTATGTGTTTGTAGGCATTGAATTTCTACCAGTGCAAATGAGAGCAAAGGGCTTTCTAAGATAAAGGAGTGACATCAGACAAAATATAACAACTAAATATTAAGTCAGCAGTTACTTATACAATGAGATATAGTTACAATATTTAAAATTAATATTAATATTTACCGGCTATTTTGTGCACAGCATACAAATCTAAATCACTCACAGCCAAAAACAAGCACTTTCCTGTGTGATGTACATAGTATGGCCTACTAACTGGTTGATGGATTGTGTTGAGTTTCCTATTGTTTCCTTTATGTTTTCTTGACTGAAGAAAGCCAAAAACTCATAAAAAGAATAAAACACTATCTCTCAGAAAAAGGCTTTCCCATATCTCTCCCGTTGCCCCCCAGAATGTTGCTCAAACCAGTGGACTCAAACCACTCAATTATGTCAGAATACTTTTATATTTCAAACTATGTACATATTCTCAAGGTGCAAATCTGTAAGAAATGATGTGTGCAGCAGTCCTTACCGTAGCCCTGAACCTTGGCAACTGCCTTTTGACCCAGGGTCCAAAGAATTGCATAGCTTTTCAACTTAATCAGACTCCCGGATGCCAGGAAAACACCACATTCTACCTTCAACTCTGGCTATAACTTGAATTCCGGTTGGGAGCTGATCCGACTTCTTATTCTCTTCCTTCCATTCTCATGATTCCAGAATCTAGTCCTGAGAACCAGTCCTTAAGAGTTGCTTTCACACCCCGTCCTGTTTTTGTTTTGTTTGTAATATTTTGGCAAAGGATGAAACTAGCACGACCTCTAGAGATCTGTCCAGCCAGCCCACATGTAGTGTAGATCAGGAAATAGCAGTGCTCAGAACTAGTCTGTCAGTGGTTTCTGTGTCCAAATTTGTTGAAACATATGCCCACGTCAAATTGTATGAGACTTTGATCTTGATTTTGCCTTGTGACGTAAAGACATTGTATAACTGTGAGAGAATGTCTGGCTATGTTCCTGTGAGTTTGTCATACCACACATCTGATAATACTGAGTACTTAACAGGATTTGAGGTTGTCAAATGACCATTAAGTAGTGTTGTAAAAAGCAAATTTGGGACGTTAGAAAAAAAATGTTTTTTTGGTGTGCATAAATCTTTTCAATCACTTGGGAAGTTTCTCTTGTGTTAAACCAGATCAACCTTAACTTTCAGTTCTGTACTATCATATTAGCATCTTTCAACTTTAATCGACTTAGAAGCCTATTTGTTTTCTTTTAGTGTTCAACAGAGAAAGAGTATTTTTCGTATTCATTACATAGCATTAATACATTTTTTCTAAAAATTGTAAATATAAGTTGATTAGCATATTACATACTACTACACCAAAGCACACATGACATTAACAATAGAATTGTATTTTCTCACGGAAAGATAATATTGTTTATTTAAACACTAAGTGGGAGAGGAACTATTCTTATATACAAAAAAAATGAGGAAATAACCTTTAGCTTACAACTAAATGTCTATGAGATGTGAGTTAAAATAAATATATTTTTTTCCAACAGGCATGCCCAATCTAGCCATAACATTTACAGATTGCTACCAGGATTTTAAACAAACTTAAGTTCAAAACTTTCTGCTTAAATTCTGACTCCATTGAAAACACTGAGGCTCGGTTTTTATTAATAATTCAAATCTGAACGACATTATGCATACCATTGCTAAGGTTCTTGCAAAGTATGTTTACCTCACAATGTCATATTAGTGCTGAAATGCTATGCATAATTCACATGAGGATAGACATATACAGTCACTTTAAAGGTGTTTGAAACTAGAATGGACAAGATTCTTTCATTAGGAGATGTTAAAAGAGCCAGAAATATTGTATTCAGTCTGCCTCTTTAAAAATTAATTCAACAGGCATGATTGAGCAACATCTACCTGCCAGGTTCTGTGATGATGAATGAGACACAATCTCTGGCCTTGATGTAGCCACAGTCTACTGGAATAAATTTGTACAGAAGCAATTGAAAAAAAAAAAATATTGTAAGCGCTATCGTGGAGGTTTTCACAAGGTCTTAAAGGAGGAGCTTTAGAGAGCATGGCCTGAGGACAATGATGAAAAAAGTGAGAGAAGAAACCAAAATTGAAAGAAATTAAAGATTTCAAAGAAGATATAATTCATGAAGTGCGGTGCCATTAGTATTGGAAGAGCAATTGAACAAAAAAATAAATAGCTGAGGCTGCCTTTACCATTTCCTTGAAGTGATCTTGGAAATAGCAGGCAGCCCTTTGAGACTTCTCATCTGTAAATTGAGGTTAATACTGGTCATATCAATCATTCATTGTAAAGATCAAACAAGACAATTAATACAAGTTGCCTAGAAGAAATTCTAGCACATGGTAACCATGTAAGTTGTCTTTCTTTCCTTTACCACTGACCATGTGAGCCTTCAGATGATTATAGCCACCAACCCTGGAGTCTTCCAGATGAGCCAGAGGAGGCCCTAGACATTGTGGAAGAGAAAGCCCTGTCCAAATTTTTAACACTCAGAGTCCACAAACATAATAAATTACTGTTTTGTACCATAAATTTTAGGTAACTTGCTATCCAGCAGTAGATAACCATAATACTCCCTAACTACAAACCTGAAATCTAAACCTAGATTTATTAGTAGAGACTGGAGATGAACAGGATCATTCAATATGAGTATAGTCTTGTAAGTACAATGCTCAAGCAAGGCTGGGAAGGTTGAAGTGCCTAATAGCAAATGGCTTAAATAGGCACTGAGAGTCTCAGACCAATACAAAGAGCATAAAGGCAGGACTTGAAGAAAAGGCATCAGCCAGGAATGGAAGGTCTTGGAGCTGGTGCAGTAAGACTGAGGACTGTAAGTCTATGTGGTCAGAGAACAGAATTTTAAAGATCAAGTGAAGATCTAATTTTACCTGATCAAAAGTTTTCTTATCTTTATAAGATGCTGTGAAGTTAACTCAGTTGGAATTTATAAGAATTTTTGAATATATTAGAAAAAAGCTATTGAAAGAAGGGCATTATTAGCAATGTAGATTTTGTAATGACATTTATTATTGCGCCCAGTAACAAATAACAGTAATACATCGCTCTTAATTTTTTGCCATAGTCAAAGCTGTTCAGCAGAGTATTTTTCCTTCTTTATTGTTCAAAAATAATTGAGGCGAAAACACAGGAACACCACCACCAGCATCAGTCTCCTGTCATGATAATCAACTACAACACATCAGGGAGTAAAAGAAAGAAGCATGTTCTGAAAATAATGATTCTTATTGTCTGTCTTAGTGTGGTAAAACAATGCCAAAAATAGCTGATGTTTATAAGACTGACCCGAGTGAGATATGCAATATGAGTGCCAACTAACTTTCAGACTATGCATTATGAAAAAAAAACAACAGAAATTACCATACAATATACCTCATAGTAACTGAAGTTATTTTTTTTTTGCAACATCAATAGTTCGTACAATGCTTCAGGAAAAAAAAATAGTCTAGCAAAAGCAGAAAGACATTGACTACAAAGGACAGTTGAATCCAGTTGAGCATGCTTGCTAGTGGACAAGAATAACTGGTGAATTAAAACAAAAAGGAAAATCCTGGGGAAGAGTACTGATGTTAACTGTGGGCATAAGATTCCAGAAAGAGGAATAGGTAACTGAGGACATAGGTTCATGGTGAAGGCTTCACATTGGGCAAGAAACTATTATTCTCATATGTCAGTGAACAAAGAACTGGAAATGAATGTGCAGATACACTGAGTTGAGCAAGTGGATAGGAGTGAATGGTAAATGCTACCCTCTGTCATCTCAAGAAGAATGTTAACAGACACAGTTGAATAACAACTACATGCCAGGCTCCATGATTCAACCGCAAAGGCTGAGCCTTCTGCAAAAGCTGTTATGTGTCGAGAAGACAGTCAAGAATAACCTCAAAATAGAATTGTAGAAGAAATTCTATGTGATCAATAATACATAATCCTCCAATATCCAAAAATATATTGTCAGACTAAAGTAAATGCTTAAGGCATGTTTCTCAGGAAAAGGGAAACATAAAAAGAGATAGTATGTAGTGAGAGGTAATATACTCACACATTTCACAGGAAAACATATCAGAAATGTTTATACTCAAGAAAAGCTTGTGAAACTCGAAGTGTTGGCTACGCCTACCACTGAAAGAGCTTCTTTCTAGACAGTTTGAAATTCTGTGATTCTGCCAAACTGCCATGTCCTAGAGAAGATCAGTGCCCTAGCTAAAGGTATTATCTGTCAGCTAAATATGCAGATACCCAATGACCTTTGAGATTATCTGAAGACAGCTGCCCAATAAAAATATACCACATAAAATGATCCAGTTAATTTTCTCTCAAATAATTTGATATCAAGAAATAAAGAGAACCGTGGAATAGCTACAATAGTTGAAACAAAATGTTTAGCCGTGGAGAGACAAAAGAAAAAGAAATAGAAACAGATCCAGGGATAGGCTGAATCATAAGAAAGCAGTGTCACTAAAAGAAGAGGTCACCTCTTTTAAGCTGAAGATCTAATTCCAAGTCACCTGCCAGACCATGGGAGTAGTTAGCACCGCCATTATTTCCAAAATGACAATCTGTGCCATGAGGTGTGTGGGTGAGTGTAAACAATCACATAAGGAGGTTACCAATACAAAACTCCATCACATGGGATAATCTTCAGTACCTTCAGTGTAACTCGATACTATGGTTTATATCAGGAGTCAAGGTCTTGATTGATCACCTGAATTACAAAGTGCAAGATGCCCAAGAAAGGTGAGGTTTGGACCCTATGCAAATTCTGGCTGCAGAGCAATTTCTTGCAACACGAAACTGACTAATAAGTTGTTTATACCTTTTGACCCAGTCCTTCCACATTATCTTATAAGAATATGAGCAGGCATTTGAAAACCTATAGTCATTTAAAGTATATTTATATTGGGGTGCCTGGGTGGCTCAGTTGGTTAAATGTCCAACTTCGGCTCAGGTCATGATCTCACAGTTCATGAGTTCGAGCCCTGCATGAAGCTCTGTGCTGACAGCTCAGAGCCTGGAGCCTGCTTCAGACTCTGTGTCTCCCTCTCTCTCTGCCCCTCTCCCACTCATGCTCTCTCTTTCTCTCTTTCTCTCTTTCTCTCTCTCTCTCTCTCTCAAAAATGAATAAACCTTAAAAAATTCTAAAAATAAATAAAAAAGAAAGTATATTTATATTAATAAAAATGATAAGTTGATTTTCAACAACTATGGGATGGTTAAATAAGTAACAATATAATGAAGTGATAAATTTTCCTAATATGTTAAATCAGGTTTCAGATGCCTACTCATTGAAAACGGTATCATGTTCACAATATAATAGTAAATGAAGATAATGAATATAATTTTATTACAATTTTGTAAATATATAGAGATAATAATAGAAAAACATTAATATTAATTAGTGGCGGCAAGTGCTGGAGTGGATAATAGGCAATTTATTTCTTTATTTCTTATGTGTTTCCTTAACATTCTGAAATGTACAGAACAAATTTGATAATTATGAAGTACTACATAGAGTCACTTGGAACTAAAAATTAAAGTAAGAGAAGATCTTGTTTAACGTACATGTTTCCAATGCTGTGGAAATTATGTTCTCAAGTCCAACAGGAATATTAGTTCCTATCTCTCCTCATCTTAGGATAATGTATCTAAACCAAAGGATTGTTTTAGGATCTCCTCCCCAGTTCTGCTAAGTGAACAGCAGTCCATTCAGGGTAATCTTCATTCTTTCTTATGGAAATTTTTAACCGGTAAACAGAGATTTAACATGTAGGGTGTCAAAATACTCCCAAGGCATTAGTATCCATTAAAGGTCAAAATGTTAGTAGACAAAGCACATTTTAACCACTGTTTCCATCAACATGAAGGGGGTAGCACTGTCTTCCATGTCAGCATCATCCCTTACGTGGTTAGTGCAATAACCTCCTACCTGGCTCCCTGCTTTGACATTTGTCACCCTATTGTCTGTCTCAACATGACAACCGGAGTGATTCTTTTCAATTGTAAGGGTTCATTCACTTCTCTACTCCAAACTCTGTCAACGTGTCCCATTTCACTGTCTCTTGAGTGCACTATGTGAACGCCTACATTGAGACCCTTGCCCTGGCTGTTCTCTCTACTGGGAATTCTCTTTAGCCAGGTATCTGCATGGCTGAGGCCTCATGTGCTTCTAGTTTTCTTTAAATTCTGTCTTCTCAATTAGGCCTTCAGTGATAACTATTTTGTAAATTTTAACCAGCCCCCACATTTCCTATACTCCTGATTCCCATTACCCTAATCCACCTTTCATTTTTCTAGAGTTTAATAAATTTTAATATTCAAAATAACTCAATTATTTAGTATGTCTACTGTTGATGGTTTATCTCTACCTACTAGAATATAAATCCACAAAGGCAGTGATTTTTGTATGTTTTAATCACCAATGTATCCCAAGTATGTCAATGTATGCCTGGCACTTAGTAGCACTTAAGAAATATTTGATAAATGAAAGAGTAAATTCGTAAGTATATCTTTTCTTGATGCTCCAAATAAAAGAAAAAAAAAGTAAATTTATTCAACTAGAAATAATCAGGTATAGGTTTCTCAACAGTATATTTATACCTTTTTAAAAAATGTGTTACCACTTAGGGGTGTCTGGGTGGCTTGGTTGTTTAAGCATCTGACTCTTGATTCCAGCTCAGGTCATGATCTTTGGTTTCCTGAGTTCCAATCCCACATCAAGCTCTGGGCTGGCAGCGCAAAGTCCTCTTGGGATTCTCTCTCTCTCTCCTTCTCTCTTTGCTTCTCCCCCACTTGCACTGTCTCTGTCTCTCTCAAAATAAAATAAATAAACATTATAAAAATGTGTTATCACTTAGCATTCAAGATTATCCTAATTAACCTGGAAATTCCATTCCAACTTTTTGGAAGAAATAATTGCTGTGGCAGAATCATCTGGATAACTCCAAAACCCTGTGCTCTCTTTGGTTATGGCTAAGAAAAAACTGTCCTGCCAGTGAATACATTCCTCTGTCATGTTACTAATACCGGTGGGATTTGAGTGAAAGTAATATGTATCACTTCCAAACTAAGATGGCTAAGTGACTACACTTATTTCCAAACCATCTCTTCACATGTTTGTCAGCTAGGAGTGGAGAACCCCAAGACACTAAAAGATAGTATGTGACAAGATAAAAGGTCCTAGATCCCTGAATCAGAGGAAAGCTACCGGTCATTAATACCTGCATTTGGATATCAGATGAATGAGGAATATATATTTATTGTGATAACTCATTGAAAATTGCAGATTTATTGTATAGTAGATGGCATGAACTTAAATGCAAAAAGAATTTAGTTAGGATGTAGAATGGCCATCACAAATTCGTATATGATTACAACTATAGAATTCTTGATCTTATAGAACTGTGCAATTTAAGTGCCCAATCAGAAAAAAATAAAAAAATCCCAGGAGGAACCACTGTTGCTCAGTGATATTGTTAGAGTCAAATGCTTAAAAAAGCTGTTCATAAGAACAGACTTTTATATAGAAAGTCTGATTTTACAACCAAATTTATTTGGAATGTAAATATAAGGGAAAGAAATGTAATACATGACTTAAATGAGTGTGGTTCTTTGGAAGTGTGGGTAAAGGCTTCAGCCATGTTTATTACACATGGAGGATTAGTAAAAGATTACATAAAGAAGTTATGTTATAAAAGAAGCTCTCGTTTATGACTTTGAAGATAGAATAGTACCATGTCACTCACAGTATCAGGAGAAAGTGATATGTCATCTCAAAAGTTAGTGACAGCAAAAAGTGAAAAAGATGTAATTTCAGTAAGAAAGTATGTTTTCAATAGAAATGTTGTAATTATTGAGAAGAGGAGAAACTTCTCTTTATGATGAAATAATTTCAAAAGAGTGAAATTGGTGTGGAATGGCAGAAGTTTGTCACAGTGATAACTAGAAAAAAGAATGTGGATTTCAGTGACTTATTTGAGTGGGAAGAAGCAAAAAAAAGAAAAAATAAATGAATGGAAATTTGCCTGTAGAACCAGAAGCAATTAAGGTCTTCTCAGTTTCTTCAGCTTAAGGAAGTTAAAATTAAAGTTTTCATGAGGTAAAATATCTTCCATAGTACCCTTGAATTTTAATAAATATAATAAAATAAGTGTATCTTCACAATATATTTTGTTTTCAATATTTGATCGTATCCCCAATGCACTCTGATTTCCTTAACAAATGGAACCTATTATGTCTTACTGTAATTATAAGCTTACTTATGTCTCTCATTCTGAACTGTGACATCCTTCTGTGAACATAATAGATGCTGAGTTTACATTTTAAAAATAAATTAATAAATGAATAGAAGGTCATATGATGGATGAGCATCTTCCAGAACATGTGCAAAAAGAACTTATGGCAGATATTATTCTCAGACAGATACAAAGAGAATTAATAAACTCATTTTTCAGATTCTAATTGGGGTCCCTTCACTTTCTGAGTTTCAAAGTTTCAAAAGAAAGGACAGAGGTCCCCCCACCTACCAAAAGTATGAACATTTTTTCTCGACATTATCTTTCTGCTGAAGAGAAGAAACTCCTAACCTTTTGTAGAGGAATGTACTATAAGCAGAGGCATAAATTTGAATAAAGACTTGGAGATGTCACAACTATTTATAATTTAAGAAGTCGGAAAATAGAAAATTACATAGTAACAAAGTACTGCTTTGGAAACATCTATAGATCAAAAATTAGAAAATGTGAGTTCTAGATCATATTGCACCAGGCAATTATAATGACATTTCACCATTTAGAGCTCATATGTTTTAAAAAAATGAAAAAAGAACCAGCAACCATTCTGCCATAGTAATTTTCAGATAATTAACCTGATAACAATGATAAGTTTGTTTTATGTTCTAGGTCTCATGAAAAACTCTTTACTCCATTATTTAATCTAGCTCTGAATAGTAACTAAGTTTTATTATACCCACTATTTTATAGCTATGGAAACTGAAGCTAACCAAAATAAGTAACTAGCCGAGGGCAATGTTACTAAGCACTGCTAGTGCTGGACGAAGTTTTGAACTCAGGTCTCTGACAATCAGACCCTGAGTTCTTAACCACTATACAGCACTGCTTCTCTAATGCTAAATAAAAAATATATGTGAAAATGTTCCTTCTCAATATATATGCCCATGATAGCCACATTCAAATCACCATAGATAATTACATGCTATTTAGATACTCATTTTTCTACTTAAACTGTTTCCATGACCTCCATCTGCAATATCTACCTATATAGACAAATGCTATTAATCATTCAAGGCTTATGGCAAATACAATCTCCTTTATGAAGTCATCTCAGTTCACAAAGCCTAAGAAAAACTTATCTTAAACAGTCACTACTAACACTTTAAAAAATAAACCTCTATAAAAGTAGTGCCTCTTTGGCTAAGAGATTTTAGCCAAATAGATTTCTATCCAGTAAGAATGTGATTGCCTAGAGGTCAGGAAAGGTGTCATGGGCATCTTTTTCTCTTGTTACAGCTTTATTGAGGTATATATAATTGACAAATTAAAATTATATATATTATATTTACAACATGATATTTTGATATAGGTATACATTGTGAAATGATTACCACTATCAAGCTACTTAACATATCTGTTACCTTAGTTACATCGTGTGTGTGTGTGTGTGTGTGTGTGTGTGTGTGTGTGTGTGATGAGAACAGATAACATCTACTCTTAGTGAATTTCAAGTATACATTATTAACTATAGTCACCAAGCTGTACATTAGACCACCAGAACTTATTCAATCTACATAACTGGAGACTTGTATGCTTGGACCAACATCTCCCCATTTCCCACTCCTCCCAACCCCTGGCAACCAACCACCATTCTACTCTCTGCTTTTATGGACTTGATTGTTTTAGACTAGACATAATAGTGAAATCATGTAGTGTTTGTCTTTCAGTGACTGGATTTTATCACTTAGCAAAATGCTCTTTGAGTTCATCCATGTTGTCACAAATAGTAGGATTTCCTTCTTTTTAAAGGCTGAATAATGTTCCATTATGTGCACATGTGTGTGTATATATATATATATATATATATATACACACACAATGGAACATACACTATGTAGGTAATTATGTATATTATTATATACACAATGGAATATATATGTATATATATATATATACATATATATACATATATATATGACACTTTTTAAAAGTGTTATTAGTGATTATTTAGGAAGATAAGTTTTTAAGGCTTTGTGAACCAAAATGGCTTCATAAAGGAGATTGTATTTGCCATAAGTCTTGAATAATTAATACTATATATATATGTTCATCTGTTCACAATGCTTAGGTTGTTTCCATATCTTACCTATTTTGAATAATGCTTCAGTGAACAAAGCAGTGCAGATATAACTTCAAAATACTGGTTTCACTTCATTTGGATATATACCCAAAAGTGAGTTGCTGGATTATGTGGTAGTTCTATTTGTAATTTTTTGAGGAAACTGCATACTATTTCCATAATGGCTGTACCAATTCCCACCAATACTTTACAAAAGTTCTTAATTATCTTTTTCACTATATGGAACTTTGTTCATAGTACATAGGTGGGCAATACATGATTATGGTATTGAATAATTTTGAAAAATCATAATTCCTGAGTAAACAAAAGATTTTGTCCGTAGTCATATGTTTATTGATGATTTAAACTGTTCCTAGAATTAAGAATTTTAAAAATATATTTTGTGTTTATCCTATAAAATGAAGTATGTGTTATTTCCATTTTGCCATGGTGAAAAAGAAATTCTGATGAAAACTTCCTCAATAAGACTATCAATTTACAATCTAAGTATTAGGACAAAAAAAAATCACTGCTCCATATCCTAGTTTAGGGTCAATTAAAAGAAAATTCTTAAATTATTGAAGAATTTTTTTTTTAATGCCCAGTCTGCTAAAGCTAGGAAAATTGACTTCACAGCTGGCTGGCTGGTTCATTCGGCAAGAAATCGGTCAATTTTCAAAGACCTGAAAAAATACATTTATACAGCGCCAAGAATCGTAAAATTGCTTAGCCAACTGGGAGTTAAGGAACGCAGGCAATTCGAGTAACTTGGAGAAACAAGAACAAATCATACCCTCACGAACTCTCTAAACTAATACTATGTTGAACACTTGGACCCATTTTGCTGAATTTTCTATTGTAAACTTTCCTTTTTGTTATAAACATTTAGTCTTAAAACTCTTCATAGTTTATAGCCTTCTCTGCAGTCATCTGTTCTTGATTTCTTTTCCATGTTTTGCCAAGCTAGCTCACCTTTGTGGCATACATGTTTCCTTTGTTTTTTGCCTTCAAGGGAACGGAATGCTTGGTGTTTGTCTAGGATATTATGACTACAATGTAGGATGTGCCTCCAACCAGTTGAGGTGCAACATAAAATGTCTCCTGCTCTGTCTTGCTGAAAAGTTGAGAGGAAGTTTGCCATTTATAGTGTTTAATATATTTCCTGTAAATGTGTAGGAAATGCTTGTTTGAAGTTTTGAAGCAAACTACCTTGATGTTCACAGAGATGAGATAAACTATTTGATGAAAGAAATCATATTCAAGAAAGAATCCTAAGAGAGGAAGGCGGCCTCTTTATTTACATGAAGATCAAAGAAGCTTCACATGAATTGAGACTACATATTTTCCCCTCTGTGTGATTTGGAAAGAATAATGTACGTGGCTGAAAGAAAAAAGTGGTAAGTCTTTAATGACTGTCTTTTGGTTTTATGTATATAAAAAAATTACTAAGCAAACTAAAGTAGCATACTTGTAAAATTTGGGAGTTTTTCTTCAGAGAATACTCTGTATTTTCCTTACTGATCAGTATTAATTATAAGTTAATTTAATAAACTTAATAAATTAACTAAATTAATTAAATTTAGACAGAGTATGTTAAATAGATTAAAACTATAATTAAATATATTAAAATCACTGATACTATGCTTTTTAGTTTTTATGAAATAACCAACAATTGGACTTAAATGAACAAAAGAAAGCTATGCTTAACAAATAAATGCTATCAATGATTAAAGACCTTTATAATCAAAGCCAGTAGAGTATGGTGCAGATGCCAGGATAATTTAATACAACAAACAGAATTCCTCTAAATACCCAACACCATAATGATTTGCTGCCTAATATAATATGCTTTTCTCTATAAAAGAATGGATGTTGCCCCCAAATGAGAAACTTAAGAGTGATGTTTCATGTGAGGGAAAACCACACGTTCTTAAATCATTAGCTTTTCCTTCTGTTGTGTAACCTACCTTTTTCTCCCTTATAGGGTTGACTGAGCATTAAAGAACAGGAAGGAAGGCAAAAATGCAGTCAACTTCAAAAATCACTTTGGTACAGCACGGCAACGTGCATCCAATTAAAACGTAATAATTATGTTTCCTTTAGTGCCTTTTCATCAAGGATTTCAAAGTCAAATTTATAATTCCTCAATTGTGCTTTGGACATCTCAAAATGTGATTGCTGGCGAGTCTTCACTCCTTCCCCCTTCCTAATCTGCACTGAAAGTTCTAACTGAATTTATGGACGATCATTCTGCTTTCAAATCTGTAAGACTTGGGTTCTCCTTCATCTTCTTCTGCCTTTGTTCAGCTAGCTGAGTGACTAAATATGGCTAATTGTGGTTTTATTTCTTGTTGTTTGAGAGACAGAGAGTGCAGGAGATGTGGAGAGAGAGAGAGAGAGAGAGAGAGAGAGAGAGAATCCCAAGCAGGCTCTGCATTGTCAGCATGGAGCTGGATGCGGGACTGGAACTCACAAACTGTGAGATCATGACCTCAGCGGAAATCAAGAGTAAGTCACTTAACCAACTGAGTCACCCAGGTAAGTCTCTGGGTAGTTTGTAAGCAGAAGTTGGTCAATTTAAAAATGTTAAAAATTTGAATTGTAGGCATTTAAAAATTAATGAACTTTTATGACTTTCAGGCATAAGTTTAGCTTGAAGTGCACTACCAAAATTTTGCCTTCACAAGCAAATGGTCATAAGCAAGGAGCATAAGTTAAGCATGCAGATTTGTGCTTTTAGGGCTATTATTAACAGTGGTATCTCTGAATAGATTATCTGTAAATATGTGCCAAGCCTTCATAGCTCAAGTATTTCTTCAATGTACTTAAAACAAAAACAAAAACAAAAACAAACATGGATGAGGCACCTCGGTGTCTCAGTCGGGTTAAGCATCCAACTTCGGCTCAGGTCATGATCTCAGGGTTCGTTAGTACCAGCCCCGCATCAGGTTCTGTACTGACAGCTCAGAGACTGGAGCCTTTTTCAGATTCTGTGTCTCCCTCTCTCTCTCTGCCTCTCCCCCACTCACACTCCGTCTCTGTCTCTCAAAAATAAAAATAAAAACGTTGAAAAAAAAACCCATTGATATATGAAGTTGTATTTGGCGTAAGCACTGGACACATTATCAAATTACAAATTAATTTAAGCTAACTAAGAAAATTTTACCGAATAATGTAGCCTTCTTCTGTATTGTGCTACCTATGATCTTTACTTTTTCAACAGGCCTTTTCTGGACTTCCATGACTAAATTTATTGCTCTGTCTTTAAAAAGCAACAATTATCCATATATATATATTTTCTTCCTTTGAAACAGAATGTTTGCCTACTAATTTTGTTATGCCATTTTATTTGTGAGTCTTGATTTTCAACTTCTCTGATACTTCTTTTTTTTTCTTGAAATTCCTTTACATAATTCAAATACTCGAAAAGCTTGCCTTGAACTAAATTAGAATCTTTTAAACCATAGTTTTGGGTTTTTTTTTTAACGTTTGTTTATTATTGAGAGACAGAGAATGAGCAGGGGAGGGACAGAGAGAGGGGAAGACACAGAATCTGAAACAAGCTACAGGTTCTGAGCTGTCAGCACAGAGCCCTGCACGGGGCTCAAACCCACAAACCGCGAGATAATGACCTGAGCCGAAGTCGGACGCTTAACCAATTAGCCCACCCAGGCGCCCCTAAACCATAGTTTGGAAAAAACTAAATGCAAAGCCCAAAATTATCTAAAGTCTAATTCCAAACCTATCATTAACTATCCATATATCATTTAGCAATCCAGGTAAATGTAGTCTTTATTTTTAAAACAAAGTGAATGACCTTAATATGCCTTTAAATATTAAATACCATACAGTTGAAAGTTAAAGCTTAATGTCACGTGTCCTGAAGTTCCTGATATCTCAGTAAACAACAACAGTAGTACAGTACGCATTGAAGGCCATGAGTTAATAGGAAGAAAACCAAGAAATGCTCCTTTTATTTATTCTTACATTTGTATAATTTTTACCTGTCCATTTCTCTATTATTTGATTGCTTATAACAACTTATGAAATAGGAAGGAAAGCTATTATAGGCCCCATTTAGGAGATAAAGGCAAGAAATTTAAGAGATCAAGCATTTGTGAGAAAATTCTAGAGCTAGTGAGAGAGGCAGAATGAAATCTACGGAAGATGTTCCTGTTGTTACATATTGATTAGTGTGCGCTATTCTTGAATGACATTCTTTAGGCCTCTCTTCCTAAACCACATAATACTGTCCCACTGTGAAACAGGCATTACAATTTTGTATTTACTTCTAATGTATCTCAAAGGGAACCTTGTTTAATGATATAACATTTGTAAATCTCTTTGAATAAAGAAATCATTTAAATGCAAAGTACTCCTGAACATTATCCCCTTTACTCTCCCACTGGGTACATAAAAATCAAATAGGGCTGACTGTGATCTTTGAGGAACATAAAAGTGTCATAAATTGACTCTTTGCACCTTGCTGCACCACCCGCCGGAGAAAGCATGCACCTCAGGCAGATCTCTAAGTGAGGTTATGATACCCAGGCCACAAGCCCTCCATAGAACGTAGCAGGGGAAATTGACAAGCTGCAAAACCGTTCTTAAACTTGCACTTAGTCTCAAATCAGCAGGCATTGGGAATTAGTTTCTCACACAGCTCAGGCAAACTCACGGACAGAGATCAGACTTGCACAGGAGGGGAAAGCACAGTTCTCGGAATCAAAAATGATGCTGCAAGACTGAGAAAAAGAATTCTGCACAATTTCACCCCTCCTGCTGCTACTGGCCATTGTATGCCCTTCCTCTTCCTTTTTTTCCTTTACTTTCTCTTGCCACTTTCAACATAGGCCTTTAATATGTCGTTCAAATAATCTAATATTGGTGTCCTAACTTTCTTTCCTTAATAAACTAAATTTCCCCCAATCCAACTCCCATTGATCCATTCATTGTCTAGAAAGTTCCCCCTTAAGTATCCAATATAACCCCCAAACTTCAGGTTAGGGTATAAGGACATTCACAAGCAGTGAATGACTTTCCTCTTTCACCCCGGCTGTTGTTTTTATTGCCCTTGGCTTATTAATGTTTCTAATGGATTGCTTATGCTTCCTCCGTATTTATCTCCTCTCTGTCTACATACCAAATCTACAATACCCTACTTAAACACACCCTTCATAGAATTACAAATCTTTAAATTATCGCTGTAAAATGTATGTGCAGTGAAAGGCACAGGTATTGAAAAGCTCAGTGAGTTTTGAAAAATGTATGCATCCTGTAAACAACTCCCAAATAGGATCCAGAGCATTCCACCAACCCAGAAAGTTCTCATTCACTAAATCCCCAGAACCCCATAGGTTAACACTATTCTGATTTTTATTTCCACAAATAATTTTTTCCTGATAAACAGCTTCATAAAAATGAAGTCACATAGCATGAATTGTTTTCTGGTTTCTTTTGTTTTGTTTTGTTTTTGTTCCTTTGCATTCCATATAAATTCTAGATATCATTTATAAGGTTATCAGGTTGAGGAAATTTTCATCTATTTTTGGTTTGTGGAGGGCATTTATCATGACTTCACTTTAAATTTTGTTAAATGTTTTTTCTGTGTCTGTGGAGATGATGACTTGGTTTCCCTCCATTCTTCTGTTAATTTTTTTTATCAATTTTTTAAATATTAAACCAACTTCACAATTATGGGACAAACCCAATTTTATTTTATTGTATTATCCTTCTTATGTATTGTTGGATTTGATTACCTAAAAGTTTTTAAATTCTTATATAAAATCCATAAATGATCCATGTATTTTTTTCTTGTATCGTCTTTCTCCAGTTTGGTATAATGGTGATGCTAGGCTCCTAAAGTCAGTTGGGAAGTGTCTCTTCTGTCTTCCTCGATTTACTAAAAGAGATTGTGTAAGACTGATATAATTTCTTCCTTAAACATTTGATAGAAATCACCAGCACTGTGTCTTATTGGCTTAGAGTTTTCTTTGCGGGAAGGTTTTTAATCATCACTTCATTTTCTTTAAACAGATACAGGGCAATCATATATTATTTATTCTTGAGTCAGTTCTGAAAATTTTTTATTTTCAAAATTGTTATAATTGCATCTAAGCTAGTTAATTTATTAGCATAAAGTTGTTTATCACACACATTCCCTCATATTCATTTTGCTGTCTTTATGAACGCTGGAGGGCTGTCTCTTTAATTTTGATATTGGCAATCTGTTTTGTCTCTTTTTATTGATCAATCTAGGTAGACCTTAAACAATTACATTTTTTTTTAAAAAACCCACAATTTTTGATTTTGCTCATTGTTGTCACTGATTTACCACTCTTACCAATATTGTTTCCTTCATATATAAATTTGGGTTTAATTCGCACCTCTTTTTTTAGCTTCTTAAATGGAAACTTAAGATCTTGATTTTGAACCTTTCTTCTTATCTCATGTAAACATTTAAAGTATAATTTTCTTTCTAAAATGTTTTTAACTGTAATTCACAGGTTATATATACATAATTTATAACTATATGAAAACTATATATTATATATATATAATACATATAAAATATATTTTGTATTTAATTTACATAAAGTTCAAAATATTTTAAAGTTTTCCCTGTGAGTTCTCATTAGATCTTAGATGGTTTTTAAGTATTTTGATGATGTCTAGTTGATCTATGTTTTCTTTTGTTGCTTGTGTTTTTGGGTGTCTTATCCATGAATCCATTGCCAATTCTAAAACAATTGTTTCTATGTTTTAATCAGTTGACTTCAAGTATAGCAGATTGCCCTTTAGTATGTGGGTGGTATTCATCCAATTAGTTCAATATTTGAATATAACAGAAATTCTGGATGACCTTGAGCAAGAGACAATTTTCCAGAAGACTGTCTCTGAACTCATCTGCAACATCAGGCCTTCCTGGTTCTCAGAGCAGCCTCCATCCTTCAGACACAAACAGGAACATTAGCTCTTCTGGGTCTCAGCCTACTGGCCCATCCTATAGGTTTTGAATTCTTTTTTTCAATGTTTATTTATTTTTGAGAGAGAGACAGAGTGTGAGTGGGGGAGGAGCAGAGAGAGAGGGAGACACAGAATGCGAAGCAGGCTCCAGGCTCCGAGCTGTCAGCACAGAGCCCAATGTGGGGCTCGAACTCACGAACTGTGAGATCATGACCTCCATCCTGTAGATTTTGAATTTGCTAGCCTCCATAATCATGCAAGCCAATTCCTTATAATAAACCTCTATACACACACACACACACACACACACACACACACACACACACCTTATTGGTTCTGTTTCTCTGTAGATCCCTGACTAATACAGGTTTTGGTACAGAGGGTTGTTCTAGAAGAACAGAACTTTAGGGATGAGTTTTCTGAATTGATTCTGGGGCTTCCAGAATGGCTGTCTAATTTGATTAGATGTAAAGATACTAATGACTCTATTTCCAGTAGTAAATAGAGCACTGATAGTCCATGGCATGATTTGGCAAAAGAGATAAGCTTTTGCTTATCACAGCTGGACACTCCTAATCAAACACTTACAAGAAGCAAGGATCTGGGTGACAGTGTATTTGACTTTTGAATATTTTTGTCAACCTAACTAATAAAATGAGACTGGCTGGTTACTCCTAATGTTTCTGGGTAAAGTGGGTAATGAAAAGGATGCACTCAGGAATTAGAATTCCCAGATCAAGCACCCATAAATGACCTAAAATCTTCCATGTGTGGCCTGCGAAAAGACTTATCACCTGTAACCACGGGGCGAAGATTGCTGAAAACCAAATCCAAAGTTTCAACCTATAGGTATCTGAGTTACAACCCAATTTGAATTCTCAGCCTCACAGGGTACCTACTTTTATAAAGTGAGGGCACTGATAGGGAAGGAATGGGGTCGTCAAAGTTGAAATTGGGATGTGTAAAAAGAACCTGATGAAGCTAGGGACATTGAGCCCATAAAATGTCGATGAGTCTTTGCCAGTAGAAGTAGGCTCATTGGAGGGAATTAACACTGCATTGCCTGAGGAAACTGTAATGGCTTCCCCTGAAGCAGTTGCCTTGCAAGAGAATGCTGATTCTTCTTAAAACTCATTTCCACTACCTGTCTTTGCTACTGGACCTACAACTGGATTTGAGTCCCAGCAGGGCCCTAGGTGAAGAACAATGTGTGACCTATGAAGAGGTGTGCTACACTCCAAAATGATAACTTGAATTTTCTAATTCATACAAACATAAATTCAGAGAATATGTCTAGGAATGAATATTAAGGGAGGCAATAATGTTGGAAGAAAAAATTTCAATCAGGCTCAATTTATGGATATGAGCTCACTAAGCAGGGATTCTTTATTTAATGTTACAGCTCAGGGAATTACAAAAGGCTCTAATTGTTCTATAGGTCTGGCTGAAATATGAAACAAAAGATAACCCATAGTAAATGAGTTAGAAATGCCAAAACTGCCTTGGTTTACTGTCAAGAATGGGATTCAAAGATGCAGGGAGATTGGAAAGTCAGAGTAGATTTGTCACTGAAGACCTACCCACCCACCCTGAGAGGATACAGAAGACACACATTTCACCATGACTATAAAAAACAAATGTTAAGCATCCCTACAAGGGCTCTTCCCTGTAGGCCAGATCTCACATGGCAACTGTGTTCATTGAATTCAGAAACTTAAATGCAATGGAAGTAGTAATTGGATCCCAGGGTAGCAGGGGCCAAGTGGTGGCACTCAACAGCTAATGTCATGGTAGGTGTAGCTACTGTAATGGGATAGCAGAGTCAAAGTAGCAATCAAAATAGTATGACTCAGGCAGATTTATCACATTGGCTAGTTGATCAGGTTGTTCCCTGAAGTAAAATAGCAAGGAAATCTACTACATTTTTACTTGATCTGTATAAGTGAAAGAGTTCTAGGTTAAGAGAAGAGAAGTTTAACACGATTCACAAAAACAGAGTCATGGCCTCATTAATTCATTCCCAGACATGAGCCAATTTACAGATGCAGAACACCTTGAATGAAGTGGGGAGATCAGGTCCCCTTGAGGAAGGTCCCTGGTACATTGACAAAAATTTATCCTGTTAATTCTTCTCCCAGCCTTTCCCAAAACAACCTGTGTCCTTTTACCAGGGTAAATGTGCATTGGAAAAAAAATAATTAGACATTACAGGAACTTCTAGACACTGGCTCTGAACTGATACTAATTCCTTGAGATCCCAAATGCCACTGTGGTTCGCCAGGCAGAGACGAGGCCTACAGTGGTCAGATGATCAATGGGGTTTCAGCTCAAGTCTGCTTCACAGTGAACTCAGTGGGTGTCCAGCCATATCCTGTGGTTATTGTCCCTATTCCAAAATAAATAACTGGAATAGACACACTCAACAGTTGGCAGAACCCAAATATTTGTTCCTTGACCTGTGGAGTGAGGACCACTTTATTGAGAAATACCAAGTGGAAGCCATTAAAACTGCCTTTACTTAGGTTACTAGTAAACTAAAAGCAATACCTCATTCCTGGAGGGATTGCAGACAATAGTGCCACCATTAAGGACTTGAAAGATGAGGGAGTAGTAATTTTAACCACATCCCCATTCAACTTGCCTATCTGACGCATGTAGAATATAGATAAATCTTGGAGAATGACAGTGGATTATCATAAGCATAGTTTGTGACTCCATTTGTAGCTGCTATGCCAGATGTGGTTTTGTTTCTTGAGCAAATTAACACATCCCCTCGTAACTGATACACAGCTATTGATCTGGCAAATGCTTTTTTCTCCATCCCTGTTAATTGAGACCACCTGAAAGAGTTTGCTATTAGATGGCAAGGTCAAGGATATACCTCCACTCTCCTACCTGAGGAGTAAATCAACTGTACTGGTCTGCTAAAGCTGGAATTAAAATATATGTATCTATCTATATCTATATCATCTATATCTATATCTATACCTCAGACTGGGTGGTTTAAACAGTGGAAGTGTATTTTCTCATGGTTCTGGGGGGTGGGAGTCAAGTCTCCAGAAGGTTTGGTTGCTCTAAAGAACTATTTCCCTGGCTTGCAAATGGCTGCCACCTCATTATGACCTCACATGACCCTTCTCCAGTGTTTGTGCATCTCCAGTATCTCTCTCTCCATCTTATAAGAATGCCAGTTCTGTTGGCTAAGAACCTCACCCTTAGGACATTGTTTAATCTTATAACTTCCTTAAAGGCTGTATCTCCAAACACAATCATGTTGGAGGTTAGAACTTCAACATAGGATTTTAGGGGACAGAATTCAGTCTATAACACCAGTTCTTTAGTCCTATGTCAAAATTTAGTTCAGAAGGGTCTTGAATATCTTTCCCTTCCATAAGATATCACTTCGGTCCATAACATTGGACTTAGTATGGGAGAAGTAGTAACTACTCTAAACTTATTGGAAAGATATTTACTTGTTGAGGGTTGGGGAAAAAAAAAAGCTTTGGGGCCTTATAGCTCAGTAAAATATCTAGGAGTCCAGTGGTGTGGGGCATGTGAAGATATATTTTTTAAGGTGAAGAATAATTTATTGTGTCTGACTCCTCCTACAATCAAAAGAGAGGCATAACATTTAATGGACCTCTTTTGATTTTTGAGGCAACATATTCCTTGTATGGGTGTGTTACTCAGCCCTATTTACCTAAGTGGCCCATAAAGCTGCTAGTTTTAAGTGGGGCCCAGAAAAATGGAGGGCTCTGTAATAAGTCCTGACTGCTATGTGTGTAGTTCTACCACTTGGGCCGTGTAATCCAGCTGATCCAATGGTGCTTAACGAGTCAATGACAGATAGGGATGCTGCTTGAAGCCAGGTCCCTGCACATGAATCAGAGTGAAAACCTTCAGAATTTTGAAGCAAAACCCTGCCACTACCCTCCTTTTGAGATTTAGTGTTTGACTTCCTACTGGGCCTTAGTGAAGACTGAATACTTAACCATGGGCCATCAAGTTGACACATGACCTGAGCTTCCCATCATGAACTTAATGCATCTGACCCGTCAATCCATAAAGTTGGACACGTGAGGCAGCCCTCTGCCATCAAGTGGAAGTGTTATATACGAGATCAGGCACAAACAGAGTAGATATATCCAGAGTTCTGGAGATAAAAAGACCTGTTAGGATCAACTATTAGTATTCAACAGCCTAAGAGTAAAGAGACTGATAACAGTTGAGAGTGAAAAAAAGAGATAAGTGTGAGGGTTATGAGTGTATAAATGGTTGCTGAAAATATATGAGCGGAATCAGATTCTCTACAGATATTTAACAGGTAAAAGAAAAAGTCCCAAGGATAAAACCTGGAGAAAAACAAAATTATTTATAGAGACATTGGGATATAATGGATGAGGAAAAGGACATAAAAAATACAAGAAACAGTTATATGAATAGGTATTTAAAATCACTGGAGATGAGGGGAAAAAACACATTTAAACAATTAACTACTACTCATTATCTATCAGATTTTCAAAAATTATAAAGTCGAATAAGGAATAGTGATGGTTGCCATACAGAAAATCAGGTGCTGTGCTCTTGTGTGCTGATATTAAAAGTATAGACTTTACGGTGCCTGCATGGCTCAGTCGGTTGAGTCAACTTCAGCTCAGGTACTGATCTCAAGGTTCTTGAGTTTGAGTCCCACGTCAGGTCTGCTTGATCAGTGCAGGGCCTGTTTTGGATCCTCTGTCTCCCTCCCTGCCCCTCCCCCATTTGCACTCTCTCCCTGTCTCTCAAAACTAAATAAACATTAAAAATAAAAGTATAGACTTTTGTGGCCATTTTGCAGAGTAATTTCCATCTTTACTCAGTTCAAGTATGTGTTTATAATTCAGTAATTCCAACCCTGAGTTTACATTCCAGAGGAATGTTTGCCTGATACTTATGGGACAAGTAGAGGATACTTATCAGATTGTTCTCTGTAAAAATGAGGGGTTAGAAACAAACTAAGAGCTAACATTTGAGGTAATGGATAGCATGGAAGTGCACAGCATGCGTGTCAGATGTATTACTGTTAAAATACTCACGGTACTCATAAGATCCTTCTCACTGGGCCAATCCTGTGAAAATATTATATTTCCTACCCAATCCTTGTCACACTTAGAAACGTAACTCATGAAGTATGAGTGGAAATGACAAGTACCCCCTCTAAGCAGAAGCTTTAGGCCCAGAGTATGAGTCTTCTGTGTCTCCTTGTATTCTGTCATAAGGATGGCTCTATTGTAGATAGGAGCTCTTCCTTTACCAAGATTCTGGTATGAAGAGGATATAGAACAGAGACACAGACAACATGTAATGCAAATAAGAACTAAAGTTTTGTTTTTATAATTCACTAGAATTCAGGTGATTTTTTTTCTTGTAGTGCAACATCTCAAAAGCTGTTACTTTGTGGAATGCCACATAGTAGTTAGAAGAAACTCATGTTCGGATCAGAAATAATTAGCGGCGTTGAAAGAAAGAAATACAGTGTAAGGTCTCTAACACAATACTAATTAAGTAAATTTAAAATATAACAAATGATTCAAGCTAATATTTGAAAAGAATACATACAAATTCAAGGAAACATGAAATATATTAGAACATTTGGCTATGGAAGCTAAAGAGAATATGAATGGGGAATAGAGATAAAAATATATAAAATAATAAATGAGTATAACCTACATTTGAGCATGCTCACATGCATTATAGATAAATCCCTCAAAGGAATCAAAAATATTTTAAACGTGGGTAGTGATAAAAGGAATGTAATTAACTCAGCCCTTTGTACCTAAGGACCCAAAAAAGAAACAAACAAAAATATTAAAGAGAGGGAAAGAAAATTGGGAAAAAAAACACACAAATTTTAGGGACGTTTATAGGGGAGAATGTTTCACCAAGCAGGCAGAAATTTAACAATACTAAATGCCATAGAAAGTCAAAGAAGGTAAGAATTCACAAGCACAACTATACTCAAACAAACAAAAAGTTCACAAGTGACTATTTGTTTTGCTTGTTACAAAGTCACTAAGGCAATTGTACGTTTCTATAATTGTAGGTAGTATGAAAGCATGGGGATGACTTAGAATAGAAATTTGAAAGCAGTTTGTCAGAGAACTGTGTAATTGTATCCATCCTTCTCTCCTAAACTTTTGCACCAAAGAGGATTTGACAGCTTTAATTGTATGGCTAAGCTGGAAAAAAAAATTTCTTCCCATGGTTTTGTGGTGACGGGACCTTAGAAGTCTTGGCCAAAGTCCCTTTGGCATTCCACAAAAATTGTCGGATGACTTTCTGTCTACTCTTCGAGAAATTATGGTTGTCTCATTCCAGAACACATAATACATACTTATTTAAAACCATTTTTTTAGTGTTTATTTATTTTTGAAAGAGAGAGAGAGAGAGAGAGAGAGAGAGAGAGAGAGAGAATCCGAAATGGGCTCCAGGCTCTGAGGTGTCAGCACAGAGCCTTACATGGGCCTTGAACTCTGAATGGCAAGATCATAACCTGAGCGGAAGCCGGACACTTAACTGACTCATCCACGCAGGCACCCCTATATATAGTTACTTTTAAATAAGCTCTTGTACCCTTGCTGTGATTTTTATTTACTGAGCCCTTGGAATAGTCTTTGTGAGCTCAGTGCAGAAGTAGGTGCTTAACAGGTATGGGCTGTCTTCAACTCCATTGTATTCTGCAGGTGTATACTCTGTCCTTGGCAGAATACTGGAGGACATAAGCCTTTGCACAGCAACGCATGTAGCTTTTCTCAAAAGAATCGAATTTGTGGCAAAATAGGATATTGTTCTGTAGCTTATCCTCGTGATCCAAGTATTTGATGCTTACATTATTCTACGATTTTTATGACCTTAGAGTTTCCTGATATGAAACATACTTTTCTCTCCTTCTCGTGCTTATTTTATTGAAAAGATGTTGGGGAGTTTGGGATAAGGCAGTAGAATATTAATTTCTCAAAGAAAGCACTTTTAGTTTTAAATTCCCAGTAAGGAAAATGCATGAGAGTATGGAAAGATAAGAAAATAATACAGAAATTAAAGGAGATAATTATTTTTAAAATCAGAATCAGAAAAATTAAAATTTTTTAAAATAAAAGATATTGTATGGGTATAGGTTGAAAGATACAGGCATTTAAGTCTTATCCTCAAATCACTTCCACTTCTAACAAGATTCTCCCCAGATGCATTATATTCTATGTAAATTAGTTTGAGTTCATGATAAAATAAAATCTTCCTAAAGTATGATCCAAAGAACAATAGTCCTAAAAGGTGTCCTTTGAAATAAGAAGGGAAAATTCTGCCTACTATATTATCTTGGAGAGTCCCCCGTCACATTAGTATATTAAAAATGCTAAGACTAAGTTAAAGAAACTTGTTTAACTAGACTTAATACATTTTTTCCAAATTTATTTGAGTCCGTAGTTTTTTTCCATAGAACTATTAGTATGTCCTAGAACTAAACTTTTTGGATCATGCTTTAGTAAATATGACAAAGGTATTTGAATGTTAAGCACTTTAAATTTGATGAATACAGTGCTCAATAGATAATATTCCTTCAGTAAATATTCATTGTAAATTTAAAGGCAATGAATGTACATTATTTTAGTTGATTATCTAAGTACTACCTTAAGATAATCAGGATGCATATTATCATTCCTGGTGAACAGAAGAGAAAATGAAACGTAGTAGGATAAGTAAATTCCCAAAAGTCACACATTTGATTGACTAACCAAATTGGAATAAGGGCGATTTTTTTCTTTTCAATCATTGTTATTTTGGGGGCATTAGAGTCAGTTTATTTATTTATTTATTTATTTATTTATTTATTTTTAAAGTTTTAGTTATTTATTTTGAGAGGGGGTCAGGGGCAGAGAGAGAGGGAGAGAAAGAATCTCAAGCAGGTTCTGAGCTGTCTGCACAGAGCCTGACATGGGGATAAATCCCACCAATCATGAGATCATGACCTGAGCTGATATCAATAGTCTGATGAGTAACCGACTGAGCCATCCAGGCACCCCACATTAATGTCAATTTATTAGACAAATATTTTATTTATTTAATAGCTATCTCTTACTCTACCATAAAAGTCATCCCCTGGAAGAATTTCAAAAGCAAATATTATGCTATATCAATGTATAATAGTAATCAAAGAGAGTTAACAATCAAATTTTGGTCCAACACCCTAATTTATAGAGGTGTTATCAGAAAGGATTCACCAGATAAGATTAAGGTAATATTCTAAATTAAGGAAAAGGCAAAATATGTTTTAACTGTTGTTTCCTTTTTAACTTAGACTTTCAAAAGAAGCCAAATACTGTAATCATGCCATTCATCTTTGTATAAGACATAATGAGGCCAGAATATACTATTTTGCTTGAGCGGTAAAAATGGCGCTCTGAATTCTTTCAAATATTAATAAATATTATAATATATTCTAAAATTCCCAGCAGCCTAAAATGACCTATACATTGACATAAATTCTATAAAATTCTGCAGTCCTTCTGGTTCCTACACCCTGCAGCGACCACACTTTCTAGAAATGAGCTCTAACTCATAAGATTAGCAAATAGGTAGTGAAAGCAGCGGGAACAATCTTCTCAGACGTGCGTTCATGACAGTGCTGACGAGCCAGTGCCCAGGAAAGGCAGCATATCTCGCTTCCTGCAGAAAAGCACATGGGTTGGCCATCGCTTTAGGAATTTTTGATCAGTGTAGACCTATTAACCACAATTTAAATCTGTATCTATCTTCATTAACATATCCCAGAAGACTTCAATATTCTAATAAGCTTCCACCCTCCGTTAGGGTCTTCAGCTCACTGTGGAGAAGAAACAACATTAGCTTAATATTATCCATGGGACATGTCTGAGTTTTTCACTTCATGACTCTTTAATATTAGATTACAACGGGGCAAAAATCACACTGATTTCTTAATATCAAAACTAGAATTTTGCCAAAGAAAGCAAAAGCTACAATCAGTTTATTGCCGTGCCATTTTACAAACTTCAAAGAATCTAGTACAATATACATATACCTAGAAGGCATTTAGTAACTGCATTTCCATTGAATGGTAAATGTGTCAGAATGCTGCATGCTGTCTGATATCATTTTTTCCTTTCTTGCACTGTAAGGATTTCATCCTCACTGGCAAAGCCAACCCCGAAAACTATATTTTCCAGTATGTTTTATAACTTTCTATGGTACAAGTTTTGCCAATTTTATCAATGGGATATGAACAGAAGTTATATTTAACAGTCTTCAGTTTTACCCTTAAAAAAATTGGTCTCACGCACGTAAATTGGTTTTACGTGTCTCACACACGTAAAGGTCTCACACACACACAGAGGTCTCACACACTCCTCTGATTCCTTTCTCTATTCCCATGGCTAAGACAAAGGGGAACTTGCATCTGAGATGGAGGCTCCATGTTGAGAATGGCAGATTTGTTTCTACGGCCTGGGCTATGTACTTCTGAGCTGTCACATGAGAGAGAAATAAATTAACCTCTTTAGTCACTGGATTTTGGGATCTCCTGTTACAGCAGCTTAGTGGGTGACATGGAAAGACATTCACAAAAGTAAGTGACATGGGTCTTTCCCCCAAATACAATACCAATCAACAGCATAAGGAAGAATAAAGTAATCATAAAAATTCCATTATTTTATGATTTAAGAAGATTGTTTTAAGTACTTTAATATTTAGTGTCAAGAAGCATCACCTTTTTTTATTTGCCACATATGTGACTGTGCTTGCCATTTAAATACTCTGTGCCTAAGTTTCTACGTTTGTTAACTAAGTATCATACCTTCTCCACAGCATTGCTTTGGGGAATAAATGAATATCTGGGAGGTTGTATTAGGTAGACAAATAGTCCCATTTTGCATAGTAAACATTTAAGATTCAGAGTTACCCTGGGATATCTCAGTGATAATTACCACTGCCTAGGCTAGAACTCTAGTCTTTTCTAATATATTGCACTGCCTCTATATGCTATAGGGTCTTAGTTTCCCTCAACCTGGGCTATCTAGAAACCTGGGGGTCCAAGGACATATTCTTAGAATTATGTGATTTTTTTTAAGTTTATTCATTTATTTTGAGAGAGTGAGAGAGAGAAAGAGAGAGAGAGAGAATGAGTGGGGGAGGTGTAGAGAGAAAGAAAAAGAAAGAATCCCAAGCAGGCTCCATGCTGTCAATGTGGAACCCCATGTGGGGCTCAAACTCACAAACCATGAGATCACGACCTGACCTGAAACCAAGAGTTGGAGGCTTAACCAACTGAGCCACCCAGGCACCCCGGAAATATTTGATTTTTCAAAAAGTTGTTCAATTTGGGGTGCCTGAGTGGCTTGAGCTGGTTGAGCATCTGACTTTGGCCCAGGTCATGATCTCATGGTTCCTGGGTTCCAGCCCCGTGTCAGGCTCTGTGCTGACAGCTCAGAGCCTGGAGCCTGCTTCAAATTCTGTGTCTCCCTCTCTCTCTGCCCCTCCCCCACTCACACTCTCTTTCTCTCTCTCTCTCTCTCTCAAAAATAAGTAAACATTAAAAAAAAGGTTCAATTATTACTCAAGTTTTAAAAGCTTGTTTATTAAGTAAGATTACCAGATGAAAAGATTATACTTTATTTATCTTTGCATCTACCATTTTATCTAATGTTATGATATGCATATAGTTATATAAATGCCTGCAAATTCATATTGCATTACATACATCACCTTTAGAAGCTATGACAATTAGCTAGTACATTGAATTATTTTACCCTGAGGACACTTTATAGTGTTTTTGAGAAGAGATTTGTTACTTAAAAATATGATTTTAGCATTATTGTCTCATGGGCAACTAATTGAGGCAAATAAATAGTCTTAATAATATTGTTTAGATAAACTAACTCTCTCTCCAATAGGTTTGGTTTTGGTTTTGGCATTGTTATTTTATTTTGACATGTGGGTAAGTCACTCGGTGACTCAAAGATTCTTTAAGTAAATATTCTAGCTGAAGCATATGGAGTTCAGTTTAAGCTATGGGGCAGAGGATAAAAAGAACACTGTTTTAAAATTTATTGTGATTATATTGAATTTTAATAGTTCATTTAACTCAGTATAATTTGTTTCTTAGATTACTAGATAATGGTTTTGAGGATGAAGCAGTATTTTATTCTTTTTTTGTATTCCATCATTTGCATAATGCCTGGTAAATGGAAGAATGAGTAAGTGAATGAATGGATAAGAGAATTATATGCCATTAAAATATTCTTGTGCCTTGAGTTACTAGGTGCTGCTTCCAAAGCTGTATGTATAATGAAAGCACACTCCCCTCTTTTCCTCACCCCACAATTTTCTAGGAGCTATTGAAATGGAGAAACTTGCTTTGCTTCTTTAAAAAGTCTTAGATCTACCATGCCTGTGCTATGGTCCAGAGTCAGAGACTGCTAGAGAATGAATACCGGTGTCCCTCCCCCCAAATCTATATGTTGGATCCTAAACTCCAATATAATGGTAGTTGGAAGTGGGGCTGTCACTTGGGAGGTAATTGGGACATCAGTGCGGAGCTCTCATGAATGGGATTAGTGCCCTCATGATAAATACTCCCAAAGAGCTCCTTCATCTCTTTGCTGTGTGAAGTTCCAGTGAGAAGACAGCTGTTTATGAACCAGAAAGCAGGCCCACAGCTGAGGCTGAATCTGCTGGTGACTTGATCTTGAGCTTGCCAATCTCCAGAACTATGACCAATAAATTTCTGTTGTATAAGCCACCCAGTGTGTGGTATTCGGTTTGAACAGCCTGAACTGACTAAGACGGAGATCTTACTTTACGGCTGAGGGGAATATGTTCCTTTCTCCCATGCACTTATATAAGCACTGGGAACCCTTCCCTTACTGTAATAATTGGGTATTAATATGAACTTTATTCACTGAATGCTAGTGATGGAGCCTAATTGTTCTTGGAGCAGGAAATCTAACAATAGTGTTTTACTTTCCTTAGTCACAAAGAAAAATCAAAGGAAAACTTGAAATAATAGAGCTATTCTTAAATAAAATATCTAACAATTTAAAACAACTTGAAAATAAATGCTTTTATATATTAGCCTACTGTTTGTTTGTTCGTTTGTTTGTTTTGCATTGTGATCGTTTGCAACCTATCAGAGAAGTAAGGGAATTAACTTTTAACTTTTAATTTCAGTCGGCAACCTATCAGGTGAGGTAATTCCTGTTTTCCAGAAAATTTTCTAAAATTTGCTCCATTTAATGCATTTTAATCAAAAGTTCAGGAAAAGAAGACTTTTAAAAGTATGGAACCCACATATTTTAAGACTATTTGAGGTAATTGCTTAAAGTATACATTTTCACTAACTGATTGGAAACAAAGGACAATCAGGTCCACAGATATGTGCCCAGAGGCCGTTCTTACTTCCCTTTTATAAGGCACAGTCTTTTGGAGCAGCCAACCACATAGAACTCTAAGCCATTTCTCCTGGTATAAAGGATGTGCCAGAGAAGCGAGGGAAATTGAAATGTTCAGGAAACTAACCAGGACCTTACAGTTGGTAAAATATCAAAATTCAATGGCTAGATGAACTTATTTAAGTTTAAAGACTATCTGAAGCTATCACTTAAAGACTTTGGGCCAAAAACTATTTTAAATCACTGAAGTGCTAATATTAACCTGAAAACTTGAATGTTTTTGTTCTCAAAGTTTTTTTTTTAACGTTTATTTATTATTTATTTTTGAGGGGGGTGGGAGAGACAGAGAGAGAGGGAGACAGAGAATTCCAAGCAGGCTCTGAGCTGTCAGTGCAGAGCTCCAGGAAGGGCTCAAACCCATGAACCATGAGACCATGACCTGAGCTGAAATCAAGAATCAGAGGCTTAACTGACTGAGCCACCCAGGTATTCCTCTTCTCAAAGTTTTAAGAAAGGTTCCTACTCAGATCTTAGAGAGTATAATAGTTAGAAAAATCTTTAAAACTCATTGAAATAAAATCAGAATTGTGTGCATTTGTTCTTAGGTATGCATTGCTTCTATGGTAAGAATCTTGCTCTTTTTAAAAGATTTTTTTGCAGCTTATTGAGATATAATTGACATATAACATTGTGTAAGTTTAACATATACAGTGTGATAATTTGAGATACATATGTTTTGCAAAATGATTACCACAATATCTTAGTTAACACATCCTTCGCCTCAAAAAGTTACCATATTTCTGTGTATGTGGTAAGAACTTTTTAAAGATTTATCCCCTTAGCTACTATCAAGTTTACAATACAGTATTTTAATTATAGTTACCATGCTGTACTTTACATCTCCAGAACTTATTCATCTTATAATTGGAAGTGTATCCACTTTGACTACCTAAATCCATTTCCCCTACTCTACCCCACTCCACTCCTGGCAACCACCAATCTCCTCTCTGTTTCCATGACTTCAGTTTTGTTAGATGACATGTATGAGTGACATAATATATTTGTCCTTCTATGTCTGACTTATTTCACTTAGCACAATGCCCTCAAGCTTTATCCATGCTGTGGTAAATGAAAGGATTTGCTTTGTTTTCATGACTTAATAATATTTCAGTGTGTGTGTGTGTGTGTGTGTGTGTGTGTGTGAGTGATTACATTATATTTTACCCATTTATCTGTTGACAGACATTTAGGTCATTCTCATGTTCTGGCTTTTGGAAATAATGCTGCAATAAAATGGGAATGCAGGTATGTCTTTAAGATCCTAATTTCATTTCCTTTGTATATGTACTCAGGAGCGACTTGCCATATCATACAGGCAGTTTTATTTTTAATTTTTTGGTGAATCTCCACATTTGTTTTCTGTAGTTGCTGCACCACTTTACCAATTTTTATACAACTATGTACAAAGGTTTCCTTTTCTCTACATTTTAATCAGCATTTGTTATCCCTTATTTTTTGATAACAACCATTCTAACAGCTGTGAGATGATATCTCATTGTGGTTATGATTTCCATTTCCCTAATGATTAGTGATGTTGAGCACTTTTTCAAGTACCTATTCACCATTTGAGTATCTTCTTTGGAAAATATTTATTCAGGTCTTCTGCTGATATTTTAATCAGGTGGTTTGTTTTGGTTTGTTTGTTTTTTTGCTACTGAATCATATGAGTTCCTTATATATTTTCAATATTAACCTCTTATCAGATATATGGCTTGTACATATTTTCTCCCATAGGGTGCCTTTTGGTTTTGTTTTCTGTGCAAAAGCTTTTTAGTTTGATATAGTCCCACTTGTTTATTGTTGCTTTTATAGCTTGTGCTTTTGGTGTCATACACACAAAAAATTATTGCCAAGACTAGTATGAAAGAGATTTTCCCCTGTGTTTTCTTGGAGGGGTTTTATAGTTTCAGGTCTTGCATTCAAATCTTTAATTCATTTTGAGTTCATTTTAGTGAGTAGTGTAAGATAGGGGTCCAGTTTCATTCTTTTGCATGTGGATATCCAGTTTCACAAGGCCATTTATTAAAGAAATTATCTTTTCCACAGTAGGCATTCTTGGCCCCATTGCCAAATTTTAGTTGATCATATACACATGAGTTTATTTGTGGGCTTTCGATTCTGTTCCATTGGTTATCTGTTTTTATTCTAACGCCATACTGTTTTGATTACTATATCTTTGTAATATAATATGAAACAGGAAATATGATGTTCCCAGCTTTGTTCTCTGTCGAGGTTGTTTTGGCAATTCTGTGGTTCCCTGCAAACTTTAGGAACATTTGTTCTATTTCCCTAAAAAATGCTATTGGAATCTTGTATTGAATCTATTGATAGTTTTGGGTAGTATGGACAGTTTAATATATTAATTCGTCTGATCCATGAACATTTTCATTTATTTGGGTCTTCAATTTCTTTTTAATGTCTCAAAGTTTCAGTTATAGATCTTTCCCCTTCTTGGATAAACTTATACTAAGTATTTTATTGTTTGTAATGCTGTTGTAAATGGAATTGTTTTTATTTCTCTTTCAGAGAGTTTGTTGTTAGTGTATAGAAATCCTGATTTTCGTAGGTTGATTTTGAATCCTGCAACTCTACTGAATTTATTAATTCTAACAGTTCTGTGTGTGTGTGTGTGTGTGTGTGTGTGTGTGTGTATGGAGTCTTTAGGATGTTTTATACACAAGAACATGTCATCTGCAGAGACCATTTTACCTCTTCCTATTCAATTTGGATTTTATTTATTTACTTACTTTATTTATTTAGTTAGTTACTTATTGCCTGATTGCTTCGGATAGGACTTCCTATGCTATGTTGAATAGAAGTGGTTGAAGTGTGCATCCTGGTCTTATTCCCAATTTTGAAGGAAAATTTTCCAACCTGTAAAACTTGGTATGATGTTAGCTATAGGCTTGTGATATATGGTCTTTATTATGTTGTGTTATATTCTTTCTATACCCAGTTTGTTGGGCGTTTTTATCATTAATGGATGCTTTTTCTGCATCTATTGAAAGAATTGTTATCTTTTATTCTATTAATGTGATATATCAAATTTATTGATTTACATATGTTGACCTATTCTTGCATCCCAGGGATGAGTCCCATTTGACCATGGTGTATGATCCCTTTAATGTAATGTTGAATTTGGTTTGCTAATATCACCAAGGATATTGACCTGTAGTTTTCTCTTTTTTGCAATGTCCTTAGGCTTTGGCATCAAGGTAATTCTGGCTTTGCAAACTAAATTTGGAGGTGCTCTCTTCAGTTTTTTGTAAGAGTTTCAGAAAGACTGTCATTAATTCATTTTTAAATGTTTGATAGAACCGACCGGTGAAACAATCTAGTTCTTGAATTTTGTTGTTGTTGTTGTTGTTGTTGTTGTTGTTGTTTTTGTTGTTGGAAGGTGTTTATTACTGATTAAATCTCCTTACTTGTATTTGATCTGCTTAGACTTTCTATTTCTTCATGATGAGTCTTGGTAGGTTTTATGGTCCTAAGAATTTGCCCATTTCTTCTACATTATTCATGTTGTTTGCATATAATTATTTAGAGTAGTCTCTTATGATCCTTTATATTCTATGGTATCAATTATAATGTGTACTCCTACATTTATAATTTTGCATACTTGAGTCAGTTTTTTGTTGGTTAGTCGAGCTAAAGTTTAGTCAATTGTGCTAATTTTTTCAAAAGGCCAACTCTTAGTTTTGTTAACTTTTCTTTCAACGTTTTTATTTATTTTTGGGACGGAGAGAGACAGAGCATGAACGGGGGAGGGGCAGAGAGAGAGGGAGACACAGAACCAGAAACAGGCTCCAGGCTCTGAGCCATCAGCCCAGAGCCTGACGCGGGGCTCGAACTCCCGGACCAGGAGATCGTGACCTGGCTGAGTCGGACACTTAACCGACTGCGCCACCCAGGCGCCCCTAGTTTTGTTAACTTTTCTATTGTGTTCTATTCTCTATTTCCTTTATTTCTGCTGTAATCTTTACTATTCCCTTTCTTCTGCTAACTTTGGTCTCAGTCCCTTCTTCTTTTTCTAATTCCTTGAAGTATAATGTTAAGTTGTTCATTTGAGATTCTTCTTTTCTCTTAATGTATAAGTTTATAGCAATAAATTTCCTCTTAGAACTGCTTTTGATGCAATCCATAAATTTTAGTATGTTGTGTTTCCATCTTCTCTTGTTTGAAGTTAATTTTGCTTTGCCTTTTGATCTACTATTTTTTGAGGAGTGTGTTGTTTAATTGGCATGCAATTTGTAAATTTTCTAGGTTTCCTCCTTTTATTGATATCTAATTTCATACAATTGTTATCAGAAAAGATACTAGATAAGATTCTAACCTTCTTAAATTGGTGAAGACTTTCTTTGTGGCCCAACAGATGATATGCCCTGGACAGTGTTTCTTGTACTCTTGAGAAGAATGTATATTCTGGTGTTGTCAGGTGGAAGGTTCTGTCTATAGATGAGCAGTACTGTGTAGTCTGGGCTCAAAGACTATCCGGAGTCACTGTTCAAGATCCCTAGTTATGCAGGGCCAGAGGCTATACTCAACAGTCAGGCAGAGTTGGTGGCTTAGCTTGCTGTCTAAGCAAGTCCATAGAATGGGCTCTATGGCTGCCTGGGTTCTCTGACCAGGCTTCCTGGTTAGGTAGGACTGGAGGCAAGTCCTAGCAGTAATGTAAGGCTGCCAATTTGGCTTCTCTGCCCAGCCATGCCCATAGAATCAGACCAATGGCCAGTATGACCCACTGGCTTGGGGCCCAACTCAGACAGAACTGCCATCCAAGCTCCCTGACCAGAAGGGGCTACTGGCTAGATTCTGCAGATGAGCAGAGCCAGTGGCTAGTATCTCTGCTTAGTCACTACTGCTAGTAAGAATGCAGTCTGCCAAGATCTGAGACCCAGTTGCTGTGAGCCCAAACCCATCTCTATTTCTGTCTGATCCCCATTTGTCAAGCCCCACAGATTCCCCCACTGATGCCAGTGAAAAGACACTCAAGTGCACCTCCTGGGAAGCATTTGACAATGTTGGGAAAGCTGAATTCCACTGTGGGCTCTCTTTTCCCACTGGAGAAAACTCCTCTCAGTGTGGGCACTGTACTGGCCTAGTGGAGGGTCAGTTGGTTCAGAGTGAAACCACATCTCTTACCTTTTAATGCACTCCTCAGACTCTGTGCCCAAATGAGGTGTTTCAGCCTCATTCCTGGGTTTCTCAGAATTTCCCAATAGTGCTTGTCTATGGGTAGTTGTAGTTGGTTTTCTTGTGAGGGATGCTGAAGTCAGGAAAGACCTATGTTGTCATCTTGATGATGTCAGTTCAAGAATTGGATTTGGAAGGTCTCCTTCTGTTCTTGTAGTTATGGAGGCTGGGAAGTCCAAGATCATAGTACCAGCATGGTTGCTTCCTGGTGACAATCTTCTTCCTGGTTTATAGCCAGGAACTTCTCTTTTCTCATGTGGCAAAAACGTTAAAATCTTAGCCTTAATTGTAAAGGTTTTTAACAATATTAAATTAGTTGCCATAAGAGTAAAACTACTTGTGTAACAAAAAGGGCTACATTGTTGAGATGTTAGGTAGTATTGACCACACTTAGAGCACTTTTTTGATGAGTCTTAATTTTAAAAATACGGTTTGATTTAAGATTCAAAAGGATGGCTAACATGATTACTATCACTTCTTTTTTAATGATCTCTCTCGAAGGAAACATAGTAGTGTGATCTGGGCTAATCAAACCAGGTCTCATTCTTTGTTTATAGTAGCGGATATACAAATTACAAACATTCTTCCCAGGAGGAATTAGGAAATTCCCCATGGAGTATTGGCCTTGCAATTTGAGAACCGAAATAACATGCAAATGTCACAAGCATTAAAGAAAAAATCCTTGAAATATTTTATTTCTTCCACTTATAACTTAATTTGTCATTGAAAATATGACAATTATTATTACCTTTTTTTTTTGCAAAATGTGATAATGACTTAATAGAAGAAGAAATATTTATCAGTAGTGGATAATAGTACTACCAGCATGTTTTTAATTGTATTGGCAAAAGTTCCAATATAATTGGGTCCTAGAGCATGTCTACAAAGTCAAACATGTAGCCAACACCAGTTATACAAAGTTACATCACGAGTTATAAAAAGATTAGATCTTCTGTTTGTCATTTTTCATTCTGTGTTTATATTCCGTGTCTCTGTAAACATATAAAAGAACAAATACATTTTTTGTGTTTTCCCAGATAACTTGGGATGAACTCTATTGGGTTGCTGCGGTCCTGGTTACTGCTTAAGTTTTACAGATTGCTTTGTCATACAGCTAGACTACTATAACTATGTTAGGTCAGTTAGTTTTACAACATAGAAAGGCATTTCATGTTCCTCAGTTATGGTTATAAGAAAGCTTGCAACCTAAGGAAAACAGCTTTTATTTATTTAAAAAAAAAAAAAAGAGCCAACCTTCTCTTATCAACCAACAACCACGCACTATAATTTTAAACAGCTTTTCAGCAGAGTATTTCCTTTCTGTCCAGTGACTGCTTTAAAGTGTTGCTCAGCTTAGGGACCAAAGCCTCCTGATTAGCTGTGTCAGGTGGGTCCTCTCAGAAACCCAGCATACCTGCAGTTCAAGGCATCCATTTGGACATATCCCATTAAGGGTTACACACCTGAAGAGGTAATGATGAAGGAGGATAAGGAGGAGGAGAGGAAAATGACTGCAAAAAGTTGAAGAATTTAACAAGGAAATGATAGCTTAATGTGGTGGGTCTAATTTTTTGAAAGGGGGCAATAGCGATGGTATTGGACAGCTATTTCTTCAGGTTGGTTGTTATTTTTAATATACTGTGAACTTTAGCTATTTCAGTGGCTGGGTAGTAGATTCTGCTTATGCCTTTCCAGGTGAGAGTTACAAGTGAAGAAAATTATTATTCTTAAGCTACGTATGTATTCAAGGTTTTCTTTATATAAAGAGAAATTGAATCAGAGGATTAATTATACTAAAGAACTGCTGTTTGGGGAACGTCTTTTGATATCCTGCTCATTGCATGAGAAGTTGCACTGTGGCAATTTTGCAAGTGAATATTCTTTTCTACTTCAGCTATGCCTGAGAAGTTTTTATTTTACAATTTCTAATTTTCTTCACCTTTATTTGTGAAACCTATTCTGCTTTTCTTTCTGTTATCTTTCTTCCCTTGCCTACCTCTCTCCTTATCTCCCTGTCACTTCCTTCCTCTTTTTTTCTATCTTTTTTACTCCTTTTTCCTTTTCTTTCTTCCTTTGCATGAAATTAATATTGAATAACAAAGGTGATTCTTTTTAGGAACTTAGTCATCATGGCTCATGCGACTATAGCTGAGATAGTTTTATTATTTGAATAATTTTCCTTAGATATTTCCAACTACATACACACAAGATAATGTCTTGCAGTTTTATTTGAATTATAGATGGATTCCTCAACGATCAGATGAAAAACAAAATTAAATGCCTAAAGCCGTCTGTGACTTTGACATGGCCTTACTGAATGTCTTGAAAGATCAATCAGAGCCTAAAGACAAGTACTACCTACTTGCTGGAAATGAAAAGTCCTTAATGATTCGGCATCTGCTTACTTGGTTTCAATTTTTGCAATGCTTCCCCATTCGTATTGAACTAGAACCACATTCCTCAGTTTGCAGAATACCAAACAAAAGAACTTCTTCTAGGACACCATGCCACTTTGCACACTGATATTCTTCTCCTACCCACTTTTCTGTCTGAGAAACTTGTATTTATTTGTAAGACTCCATTAAAGGGGAAATTTCACTTCTCTACCTAGGAAGAATAATTTCTGCCTCAGCCCTGGCAGCCTGGGCATTTGCCTCTACACTGGGAGTTATCACTACACAAGCTCTCATAGAGCACACGTTTGTTTCTCTTGACCATCTTTTTATTCTTCAGCCTCGAATATTACAGTGTCTTGCATGTGGAAAAGGGTTAATAAAGTGAATCTTGAGTCACTCAAATGATAAATAATAACAATTTTTTCCAAAAATGTATACAACACTTAATTCCAGGATGGCTCAGAGCATTTTAAATATTTTAATTCAATATGTACAATTCTCACAATCACCACATATCTTATTTTTCTTATTTAACAGAAGAGAAAACTGAGAAATTTAACAGAGACATTTAACATCGCTCCTTGGGTCACGCTGCTAGTGGGAAAGATCCAGCATTTGAAGCCAGATTTGTTAACCTTGCCAACCCATTTCCAGGCTTAAGAATATTCGGTATCTCCCTATATTCTGTAGGATAAATTCCATTCTTATTAACAGAGGAAAAAAAGGGGGGGGGAAGTCCACTTAATTTTATGGCTTCTGCATAAATTTTTAGATAGTTATTTTTCAGATTCCCAAAGCTCCTCTCATCTTGAAATACTTGTCATTCTGCCAACACACACTGTTTTATCAAGCCACTATATGTATATGTATTTTTCTCTGCTTGGAATGCTGTCCACCCCAAACCCTTCCTTCATCTGACTGGGAAAATCATGGGTAGCTTGTGAGAATCCACAACCATCACTGTGTCTTTGAAGATCTAGAGAGTTCTTCCCTGAGACTCACATTCTTCAGTGCTAAAGTACATGAAGAAATGCTGGTTCTGCAGAGGCAAATTTTAAGACCCACTGCACTTTATTGTTATATAGAGAGATGGAAATATTAAGAGTACAATTTGGAGAGGCAATGCTGGCACTAAGATTCAGTAAAGCAGAACAGAATAAAGACTTGTTTTGTGCAAAACTGCAAGTTTCAGTTAATTCCTTTTGTTGCCTTCTGGCTTAGTTTATTGGAAATACAAATTTTTGTAACAGGCATATTAGAATAGCAATAAAGATCAAGCTGTCAACATAGGGTTTCCTATCTAGATAGTTTGTGAGATTCATGCATCTGCCTATGGGTTATGCATTGCTAACTCCAGCTCCACAGAAATGAAACGTCACGAGCAGCAATATGTGCTTTATTACTTAATTTGTGGCCTATCTTTGGATAGGACAGAGAATCAATGTCCTTCTATTAGTTTCCATATTTTGTTTTATGAGACCCATTCCTGAATCGTCTAGTCATTGATGAATACTTCATGTTAAATAGCTGGTCATCTGATGAAGAGAGCAGGGCACCAGGGATTAGGGAAGTGATGCCAGTGTGAGGGTAATTGAAGGTGCCATGCAGATATTTTGCAACCCACATAAAGAGGAAAGTAAGATGGTAATGTCATTCTTAATGGCAGGGAAAAGGTCAAATGACATAGAAATAAAACAAGACAAAGTAAGCAAAGAATTAGACAAACATCAACTTGCTTTAAAAAGAAGACACAAGTTCTCCCTCTAAAAAATTACCAATATTCAGTATGTATAGCTCTTCATTGTCAGCTTTTTGTCGCCTCTACAATTCTCTTAGGAATGGAAATTGGTGTCTTACAATGATAGTGTCTCTGGCTAATGGAATCTCCTCTCTCATCAGATTAGGGGAAGAGAAAGAACAATGTTGGGGGTGATGAATGTACAGGGACAGATAGTTTCTGGTGCCAGTCAAGGGTTATAGCATCAGCTGATCACATTCTTCCTGAGTCTCTATGGATTCCAGTGTGGAATTTATCAAATGGCAAGAGACAACTTTGCCACTGCAGTGCCGCTGACCTCTCCCACTATGTTTTGTCTGGAGTACACATAATTGTGCCAGCGTAGTATGGAATAGTGAAAGACTGTGAATTTTGGAGATGACCTGGGTTTCAGTTCTGAAACTGTTGCTACTTAGTTTTAAGAATTTAAGCAAGGGGCGCCTGGGTGGCGCAGTCGGTTAAGCGTCCGACTTCAACCAGGTCACAATCTCGCGGTCCGTGAGTTCGAGCCCCGCGTCAGGCTCTGGGCTGATGGCTCAGAGCCTGGAGCCTGTTTCCGATTCTGTGTCTCCCTCTCTCTCTGCCCCTCCCCCATTCATGCTCTGTGTCTCTCTGTCCCAAAAATAAATAAACGTTGAAAAAAAAATTAAAAAAAAAAAGAATTTAAGCAAGTTGTATAAACTCTTTGAATAACAGTTCTTACTTATGAAATATAAATTCGAAAGGGACTAATTTGCAGGATAAACAAAAACCTGGCTTATAATATGCATTCAGTTTCATAAATATTTTATTAATATAAGCAAAACAGGAAAATTTATAACTATTTTCTTTTTTTCTTTTTTTTTTTAATTTTTTTTCAACGTTTATTTATTTTTGGGACAGAGAGAGACAGAGCATGAATGGGGGAGGGGCAGAGAGAGAAGGAGACACAGAATCTGAAACAGGCTCCAGGCTCTGAGCCATCAGCCCAGAGCCTGACGCGGGGCTCGAACTCACGGACCATGAGATCGTGACCTGGCTGAAGTCGTACGCTTAACCGACTGCGCCACCTAGGCGCCTCTATAACTATTTTCTTTAGAAACCAAGGAGATTTGATGAAACTTTCTCACATCATGAGGTCAGCAACCTAAACTATTAAATTAAAAGAAAAACAAAAATTGCTCATAATGTTAATTCAAAGTAAATAGAAACATAAGAAGTACAATTTCTTATGAAAATAAAAAAACAAAAAGAAAAACTATATTTCAGATGAAATTATTATTCTATTAAGAGATATTGAACAAAGATCTACAGAAGTTAAGAAATTTGCATCATTAATGTCAAAAAACACCTTAGATACTAATGCTACTCTGTTTTATTCTATGTCATTTATCATGACAGTGGATCAACTAAATCTAAAAATTAGGATTAAACTAATTCCAAAAACCTTTGCTTTTTGCTGTAGCTTGGTGTTGTCTCTCCTCTATCTCCAACTTTAAATAATTCAATTTCCCATTTGACATTTTGCATTTTAACATTTATTGATTTAATGGGGTTATAGAATATTATCATTTTAATTTATACCATAAGGCAGTGATGGGGACGTCCAGGGAGAATTTTACAAAAGACTATGGTTATTTGAAAAAGGTTGGTATTCTAAGTGATGAGGCTGAAAGGTTAGATTATTAAAACAAAGGTAAGCCTTCTGGTGTTAATAGAGGGGCAGCAGAACAGAAAACAGAGCCCTCCACATTGCTAAAACTAATACAAACCCAGTGGTGGGGCTGGCTTCCTTGCAAAGGTGAACGTTGGATTTGTAAGGTCAGTATCCATTTCTTGTAAATGTACTGATAATAGGCAAATTGAATCCTGTGTTACTACTTTGTAATATACAGAGTGATGGTGATACAGAAGCAATTCAAATTCAACTTGCTAGATGCTTTATACAAAACTAAATTTTTTCCAGATCTTTCACATATAATGACTCTTTAAAAAAGACCCAACGTGGTTTCTACTATAGACAGTGCATACCTCTGGACTCTCAACTCCATTTGGACCCTTTTCGCACTCACCATAATTTTCTTGTTATTTTACTTATATGCCCTATTTCAAATAAATAAATAATAAAGGTATATTTACTGAGAATAACATTATGCCAAATCATGAGCAATAAATTAGTTCTCAAAGAACAAGAGAGAAAAAAATTAACCAAGTGCTAGTTTCGTTATCAACCTACAGTAAAAACTGATTAATGTATACAGCTACAAGGTTTAAAAAGATATGAATTAACTTTATATCAATATGTGTACCTCATGGTATAATATTTTAAAATATTTCTATGAATTGCTCATATATAAAGGGATAGATATGGAAAAAGAAAAAAGAAAACCCTTTGAATTAAAATTATTTTTAAAAATATCAAAAAAAGGGGAAAATCACTGATTTTAAATGTCCTTTTCTGGTACACATTAGTTCAAAGAAGTGAGGTGTCTTTATTGCAAATGAGTGAAAGAGAAAGTCTGGGTGTGGTTAATTCACAGTCCAAATGTATGTGTGAGAAAAGAGAGAGGAAAAAAATTGGGAAATACTCACCAATGTTTGAAAATCTGATAGATATAAAATGAAATTACATAACATGTAACATCTGATTATTTCATGTAAGTATTTTTATGGTTTACTGGCAATTTGGTTTCATTTTTCTGTGAATTTTCTTCCTCACCACCCTCCCCCTTTTTCTATAGAGTAGTTTACCTTTTTGCTTATTGATGTGTACATTTATCCTGGGTACTAATTTGCTGCTTGTCATGTAAGTACCTATGTCAAGCAGGTACTCATAAAAAGATGGAATGAAAAATATGCAAGAGATTATGAGATCTTCACTTTAGGGTGGTGAGTAGTCTTAGAAAGGAAGGAAGAGAATGAGTTAAGGGAGGATATACTTCAACTCTTTAAAATTTTATTTGTTAAAATTTTTGAAGTAAATATGGCAAAATATGTTTAACCCCACCTGAGAAATGGGACTTACTAGGAGCTCAGATTTCTCAAAGATGAGGGTCTAGGTGGCCCACTGGGCAAACTCAAATTGGCATAGGTTCTAGTCAAGAGTAGGGGAGTCAAGGGAGTGTAGAATGGGATGTAGAAGAGAGAGAAAATAAAAATCACTTCCAAACTTGAGATCAGCTGTGACAGCATGAGCTAAAGTTCATCCTACTGACCATTCTCTTTTTACTTTTCTCAGGACGAGAAACCAGTCAAAATCCTGGAAGAACTGCTCCCAGATGGGGTAAACTTACTATGAAGCATGATACAAGCATCACAAGAGGTAGTTTATAGTTCATTTTGTGGTTTATCATCCAAATCCTTTAGGATTGAAGTACCCTAACCCTTGACTGCTGAGAAAGTTGGCTGTTGATAGCTCACAGTCACATGCCATTGTGAAAATTGTTTACGGTCAAAGGAAGCTTCCTCACCCAGACAACATTCCCTCCCCAAGGCAGTTACAGGAATCCAAAGAACTGAGTGAGTCCCTTACCCAGATTTGAGATTCTCTGGAGGGTCACCCTAGTTTCAGAGCTCCCTGTGAGAAAGGCAGAATCCATTATTGCTACCATGACACAATTTAACCTAATTCACTCTCAGTCTTGGTTTTCGCTCTCCCTCAAAATTAGTGTTTATGAGAGTACTCTTCAATCAACTAAATTCAGGTCATCAGATTCCATTCCTAGGGAGGCTTATCTATTACTAGACTCTGAGCTTTAAAAGGTAAAAGTAGAGGGAAATTATTTTTAGTTTACATTTAAGCTGTCAGCCTAATTCAGTAGGCAAAAAAGAGGTAAGAAATCAAGATAAAATCTTTCATGAATAAATCAGTGCTTTGGAACACAGCATGCTTGTATTTGACTTCTGAGAAATCTGGACATAATAGGACAAAGAAGAATTCAGAAACTCTGAGATAGATCTCCATTCATGAAATTCATGAAGAAAGATTGGTCTATTTTCATACAGTCAGAGTTTTAAACAATATACTAGTCCCCTTCTCCCATTTGTTCATTTATGCAACAGGTATTAAGCTATTCTTATATGACATCTACTTTACTAAGCAGAGATAATTCAAATAAAAGGCAGCCCCCGAATGCAAGGAACTAGTGAGAATATTGGTAATAAACCAAAAGTGACAAATAGTGTAATAGATGTTGTAATAGCCATTTATACAGGATCCTTTATGAATAGATGGGGAAAAAATAGATATAATGGGAGGGAGGGTAGAGGAAGTCTTCTTGGAACAAATGAAGATTGACTTCACCTTGGTAGCACAAGAAGAAATTACTTAGGAGATATGGGAAGAAAAATATGAAAGTACTTTACGTGGGAATGGTAATAGGTTCTGAGACACTTAAGGTAGTGAATTTGATATAGTTCAGTAGATCTGACATAAATATATTTCTTTAAAAATTTTTTAATGTATATTTACTTTTGAGAGAAAGAGAGAGACAGAGCATGAGCGGGGGAGGGGCAGAGAGAGAGGGAGACACAGAATCTGAAGCAGGCTCCAGGCTCTGAGCTGTCAGCACAGAGCCTGATGCAAAGCTCGAACCCACAAACCATGAGACAATGACCTGAGCCAAAGTCGGATACTCAACTGACTGAGCCACCCAGGCATCCTAAATATGTTTCAAAATAAGCCTATAATGGTAGGTAGTGATCAGCCATGGTGGTTCCTGGTATAAAGAAAATTAATTTGAATGCAATCCTGCCCAAACAGAGATGGATATTTTAAAGAAGTTAAAATAGAGGAATCTTCTGATCAGACACGTTCTACAAATAGTACTCTGAATGTAAACTACTACATCCATTCCTAATTTAAAGATCAGAAATATAATCTCACAGAGTCCTGGATAACTATCCAATGGTGTGCAGAATAGTCCTACCCCTTTTCTAAGTCTCACTAACAGGATACAAGTAGATAACTCAGATATGTATCAGAATGATACCTAATGATATTTGTGTAGGGTTGGGGGGGGAAATTATCAAGAGATAACGAAGCACCTTGGGACAACAATGGGGGAGAACCCATCACCACAATTCGAATCAAATGATTACTAAAATTCAGTTTCTCATAATTGGAACTGAGACACTAGAAAAAGGAAAATTTAAATTTAAAGTACTTTAAGTTTCCTAGGGGTAGTGAGAGTGTGATCAGGAAAAAAAGTCTAAAATGGCTGAAAGGGAAAAGCAGATATCATGAAAAATAAATTAATATGCAATAGTGGCCATGCCTAACGGGAAGCCAGAGTGCAATGGAGTCCACATGAGAGCAACCATAGAACTCAGCCCAGAGTTCAAGCAAACTCATCTTATGACTTCCATAGAGGTCAAGCCCTAGGGCAAATAGCAGGATGGAGAAAGTTGGAGAGTGCATGGGGATGGAAATGAAGATGATTCAGCATAAGATCTAAATGGCAGGAGAGGAAAAATAATTTTTTTCCAGGCTTTTGAGTTCAGAGCTGAGACCTCTATAATAACAGATAGATTAATAACAGAAAAAGAAACAAGTTTATTAACATGTACTTTTCATGTATACATGTGAGACACCCAGGGAAAAATTAGTAACTCCTCAAATTGGCTTAGGATTCAGTATTAGATACCATTTTAACACCGAAAGGAAAGGCGGAATATAGGATACAGCAAGTTCACTCCCAAAGTTTGGCTAAGAAAGCAAATACCTTTATTGTCATAGGTGGTAAGAATGGTGCAGTGGAATGGTGTCTTTGGTCTCCCACAAGAATGTGAGACACCCCCAATCACAGACCTGCTAATCTGTAACACCAGGCAGGTGCTACTGGAATGGAACTTTTCTAGCACCAACAAAACTATGAAGATTAAGATGACAAAGGTCCCATATGGACAGGGAACCCTTATGGCAAGCTTCCCTGACACCTGGCACAGTTGGACAAAGAAAATGCTCTTTCTTAGTTCCAGCCCATTTGGCTGTCTACCAGGTTCATGCTAGTACATACATGCTCCAGATGGCAGAGACCAGAGAGAATATTCTCACTGGTCACTAAGCCAAGCTCTTAAGACATAGAACAAATTGAAAGGAAAACCTTATCTGACCTGTCATTCTTTTCTTTATGACAAATGACACAAAAGACAGAAACAAAAGAAAACAATGACCATTTCTGGGAGGAAAAAGATCAACAGAAAACAAGAGTACTCATAACAATTTTGTACCAGAGTCATTATGCCCAAGGAAATAGTTCATACAAATATTTTCTCCTGCTTATCCAAATTTGAAAAGGAAGGGACAAGAAATTTTTATCTTTCTCCTCAACCAGTCACTACAGATCAAGGACCCCTGACTTTGGTAAAAAATTCTTATCCTTCACCTGTCGGCCAGTTTCCAGGATCCCATACTGAGGCTCCAGAGAGAGCAGGGTTTCTCAGAAAATCCCTTTGAGGTTACCAAACTGTGCGAGAGAAAGAACAGTTTTCCCTCTACTTTTCTAGGTTCTTGGCTGAGACACCCCTGTAATAAAAGACAGATTAACAGGAGAAAAATAAACAGAAGTTTAATAACATGTATACCTCCGGTATACATGGGAGATATACCTCTTGTACACATGGGAGATATCTAGGAAAATCGAATAACTTTCCAAAATGGCACAAGCCACCACTTTAAATAGTGTCTCCAGCTAAAGACAAAGATGTTGGTGGATGATAGAGGGCATAGGGTGATGTGATATGCGCCAGGGGCAAATGCTCAAGAAAGAATTCTTGAGATGTTTCCAGTGGAAAAAGGTGTTTTTATTAAAGCATGGGGATGGGACCTAGGGGTAGGAAGAGCCTCAGTGGGATTGTGAGGAGGAATTGATTATATACTTTTAAGTTGGGGTTGGGGAAAAAAATGAAATTCCAAGAGAATTTTCATATGTTAAAGGACGACTTAGAGGATCCTGGTGGTCTGGCTATCATCAATTGAGGTTCTTTTTTGCCTCTAGCAAAGCATTAACATTAAGAAAGTTGTGAATTTTTTAAGGAATGTTGTATTCTGCCTGTCTCAAGTATTTATCAATGGGCTGCAGGTTGTAAGCAAATTTAATTTTATCTACATTTCTTTTGCCTTTGTTCTCCTCATCAATTGGAGGCCAGTTATGGGAGGTTATGAGGAAAAGCACAATATATAAAGGTAAGGTTGTTATGCAGATTTAAGCCCTTGTCTTTATTGATAAGAGTTTCTAGAGATTTAATCATTCTCTTCCCTGGTACAGAGGGAGACACCCTTACTTACAAAGAGAGATTTCTCCTATAAACATAAATGTTTCTTCCATTCAGTTTTTTACCATTTCTCCTGTGCCTGCAGTTAGAAAATAATAATAATAACCAGCTCAAGAAAATCCTTACACCAAAGAGACATCTTCTGGAATGGCAAACTCTGCTCCCCTTCAGTATAATGGTAAAGGGCATTGGGGTTTACGACATTGTAAGTAAGAGCAGAGGAGATAGGGCCTGATGGATCCTATTCCTGAGTGAATCCTGGAGAAGTGGCTAGGTCTAAGAGGATTGGTTGCTAGACCCAAGGAGGCCCCTTTCATCCATGGTGGTGTTCAAGTATACCATATGTAATTTATCATGTGGGTTTTAAAAAAAAGGAGATATTACTAAAATTCCAATGATTGGTGGCTTTTTCCTAGTTCTCCCTTACCTAAACAAGCTTCCTCAATTCTTTTGTGACCGTAAGGAAAGAAAGAAAGTAACCACAACTATTGAGATTGGATTTCCTGGCAAATCAGTTTGGATTTCCTGACAAGTAAAGGCATTAACATTGGTTGATGAGGGAGCTGTGGGGCAAGCCGAGGGCAAAATACAGGCTGGCACACACACCCTCCCCCGCGAGGATGGAATATGTATGATATTCTTTGGACACTCCTGGCTACCCAAGAACAAGGGAAAGGGGATTAAGTGATTGCCATGGTGATGTGGGAAACTAAGGCAAATGAAAAATTAAATGCCCTTACTGCCCATAGCCATTGACAAGTCCTTGAAACAGAGTGACCTCTCTCTAGGAACTCAGCTAGGTTCCTATGGTGACACATTGCTAGGGGCAAAAAGGAATCTTAGCTTAACATCTCAACCTTGATGATCCTATAATTCTACTTCCTTTATCTCAACTACCCCAAAATATATGCTGGCAATCATACTCCCAGTTTATGGCCCCCCAATATACATCTCATGTATATCTCATGACTGAGGTTTTATTAAATGGTAATAAATGGCATGTCCCTAGCAACAACTAATGCCTCAAGGTTCTGGAAACCTTGCTTCCAAAGTACCCTAGAGACTTACTGTATCCCTGACCCCCTCCCCACCTGAGGGTATATAATGAGTAACCTGTCACAACTCCAGTACAGCTCTTTCTGCCCATGGGTCCTGTCCCCGTGCTTTAACATAATCACCTTTTTGTACCAAAGATGTCCTCAAGAATTCTTTCTTGACCATCAACTCTGGACCACCCCACCATCACCCCAAAACTTCATCATTGGCTATATACTTGGGACTCTAAATCAAGTTCTGTTACCAAGAAAATTGCAAAAAAGAAAAGCCACAATTCTGAACCACACATTAATCTGCTTGGATTTAAACCTTTTGAGTATTTTATGTGGGTACACATAGTTAATGAAGTCTCACTGAATTCTTTAAGTACTCTGTAATGATAACTGTAGGAATTACAAACAAGAGTTTCAAGAATTGGCCTAGCAAAATGCTGAGAGACAGGAACTTGGTTAACTCTGTTGTACAATGAAAAGACAATGTAAGACATAAACGTCTTACTGAAACATCATTCACAGGCCCTTTAAGTGAAGGAAAGACCTTGTGCTTCTCACACCAGGATTCCTCCTGGTGAATGCCATACTTTAATTCAAAATTTATATTTTACTCAGTGGAATGGCAGTTCTTGAATAGTTAATGTTTTGAAAGAAAAAAATGAAAAACGAGAGGGTTTCTTATAGAAATTATTTGCAAATATAAGTCCCATTGTAAAATGTAAGGATTAATGTATTAATCAGAGCTTTGTGAACTCTCACATTAAGCAGCTTTGTTATGCTAATTCACTTGTAAATGAAGAATGGAGTGATTCCCATTATTGAAAATCATTCCTAAAGGCCTGATTAGAACAATAAAGATGTCCTTTATGCTTGTAAATTTTGCTAAGTTTTAGATCAGGAGTCTATTTTAGTGAAAAAGTCACCTTATTTTTTTCAAGTTGCTACATATCCATTAGGCTTCATATTTAGTTTTATCCAGCCCATGAAATTAACAAAAGAAATATCTGCTCGGGAAGGAAATAATACAAGACAACCTTGGGAATTTATTTCTTCCCAATGTGCCATTAAAAGGCCAATAATGCATAAAAAGTCAAATGATGCATCTACACCAGAGCTCAACACTACTGACTTGAGGGTTACATAGTCAAAAAAAACTGTGTGGTTCTGGTTCCCTCTTTAAAGCTTTAGTTTTAAAAATTTCAATTGTTGTGGATATTTAAAAATTGAGAGATTACATAAAAAATCCTGATATCTGGATTTTTGTGCAAAATTAGAAGACACGATAACAGCAGCATTGGCAATAATTAATCTTTCCAGTTCATGCCTCCAAACACTAAAGCTCATCTAATTGGAGGGATAGCTGAGGATTGACAGAACAATATGTGAGAAGAAATAAAATCATTCGATCGCAGTTAATTAGAAAGCAAATATTAAAAATACCACAAACTTATCCTTATATCTCCCGTTATACTGAAAAGTAGTCAATATTTTGGGCATGGAGCTTATGAGATGCACAGTATCAAGCCTTTGATGACTTGCCTTGCCTTTTGTCTGTTGAGAATTCTTCAATCATTAATTGGTTAAGGCAAGGAAGGAAGAATACAAATGCTCTTCTAATAGTTATAACAGATTTGATATGAAACCTAATACCAAGGTGGTAATATTTTTCTCAAGACTATGGTGTGTAAGTCAGTTTATTACTTTCTGAAATTCCTTTAAGATAAACAATTAACATGGGCTATATTAGCACTTGACAATTAGTAATATAAATCGAACAATAAACCATTTATTATCCTTTATGAATTGTACAATAGAATAGTTTACAGTGCTACCTGGAGTTTAGGTAACTTGGTCTTGACCCTATTAAAGAAATTTATTCACACATGCCATCCAAGGGAAAATCTCCACCTTTTCATCAAAAAATTGGCTCAAAGATTTATAGAACCAATCTGCTCTTTAATAAATTTTAATCCAATTATTCACATATTAGTAGTACAACTATATGATTAGAGTCATCAAGTCCTGGTTAATTTGTGTCTTTAAGAAATTCATTTGGTAAGAAATAATAGCAAACTTCTTCCCCCTGAAATCAGTTTTCAGAAATAGCAATGATAAGCCAAGTACATTCTAATACTGTGTATCTCAAGACTGAAATCCAATGAAAGTCTTCTCATTTCTGACTTTGTGAAAATTAATGTATGCTGTTTAATTATCTTTTCATAATTAACATTCATAGTTGGTAGTATAAATAAAGAACTAGAAATTGAAGTTATTAATATGCAATGTGATGAAACTATGACATGACTTATTATGACTAAATATGACAATATTAAAATAATAGATTTCAAAGATCTTTGAAGTAGTCACCCTAAATACACACATGCACACACACACACACACACACACACACCCCTACACACACACACACACACACACACACACTCATACATGTCACTCTGAGCGATTGAAAAATGGTCTTGGGCTCAGTCAAGATATAAAGTTGGAACAGAAGACCTGTGTGACTGGTTTTTAAAAGATCTACCAGGGGCGCCTGGATGGCTCAGTCGGTTGGGCGTCCGACTTCGGCTCAGGTCACGATCTCACGGTCCGTGAGTTCGAGCCCCGAGTCGGGCTCTGGGCTGATGGCTCAGAGCCTGGAGCCTGCTTCCGATTCTGTGTCTCCCTCACTCTCTGCCCCTCCCCCGTTCATGCTCTATCTCTCTCTGTCCCAAAAATAAATAAACGTTAAAAAAAAAAATAAATAAATAAAAGATCTACCAACTCTATGGCAGGGTAGAAAAGAAACACGGCCCTTGGCAGAAGCAATCTCAACATCTCTCTAGAGGTATTCATACTAACGTTAAAAAATTTTCCACATATAAAACCTTATAAACATAAGTCCACAAAACAAAATTCAGAAAGCATGACAAAAAAAAAAAACCACCATGAACAAGGATAAGCAGAAAAAAATCAAAATATTACCTCTCGATAATTAAACTCTCAGAATATTAATAGAACATTCAGATGTAAACTTAAAATTTTTTTTTAATGTTTATTTATTTTTTAGACAGAGAAAGACAGAGCATGAACAGGAGAGGTTCAGAGAGAGAGAAACACAGGATCTGAAGCAGGCTCCAGGCTCTGAGCTGTCAGCACAGAGCCTGACCTGGGGCTCGAACTCACGGACAGTGAGATTATGACCTGAGCTGAAGTCGGAGCTTAACCGACTGAGTCACCCAGGCGCCCCCAGATGTAAAGTTTTAAAACCTGTTAAGGATGAACAAAGAATGGAAGAAAGAATAATCATGATTAAAGTGAGGAAATAACAGAAGAATTCAAATCTATTTAAAAATAATAAATTGCGGGGCACGTGGGTGGCTCAGTTGAGCGTTCAACTCTTGATTTCAGCTCAGATCCCAGTCTCACTGTGGGTGAGATCAGCTCATGTTTGATCCTTTGATCATGTGGGATCCTTTGCCTCTTTCTCTGCCCCTCCCCAACTGTGTGTACTTTCTCTTTCTCTCTCTCAAAATAAATAAATAAACATTTACTTAAAAAGTAAAAAATAAAAAATAAATAAATTGAAATTCTTAAACCACATGTAATTCTTGAAACAAAAAATGTGCCTAAAAACAGGCTAAATATGCTGAACATTGAATTAATGAGCTGGAATAAAGCCTTGAAGGGCCACTACATGTCTGCACCAAATTGGAAAACAATAACTTACTTGAACCAGATTCTGATAGAGTATTAAAAATTTATTGAAATGTGTATTGCCTGCATCTCTATCTTTTATAAAGGTTTTAATAAAATATTTCTTATAAATTTTGTTCAAATCCATTTCTTAATGGGTCTTAGAGAAGAGTATTATCCAAAGACAGGTTACATAATATGACCTGTATTTCATAAAATGCTCAGAGTTTCTTTGCCCATTCAATATATAAAACATTGTTATTGTGCATCAGTTACCCTATCCTCAAATTTCAGTTTTCTGGCAACAGGAGCCTTAATCCAAATCACACACATTCCATTGCCCTAGCCGACAGTTTCTAGACATGCCCATGTCTTCCTCAACCCCAGTGCCAGAGCTCAATCTAGTATTTCTTGTATTCAAAAGTAACTGATAAAGTAAACCTATTTGTATTCTTAATGATTAAATATTTAGAATAGCTTTATAAAGCTTATATAATACCTTTATAGAATCCTTAATTCTATATAAGGATCTTTCTTTCTTGCTTGCTTGCTTGCTTTTTTTCTTCCTTTTTTTCTTAATGTCCCTGCAAATCTTATTAACTCTGGCTTTATATAGACTAACTGAGAAAACATCAACAGTCATTACATTGAATACTGTTCTTCAGTTCAGTCATTACAGAAATGATTTCTGTCTTTTCTCCATTTGAAAAACTCTCTAAAGAATGTCTATATCTGTGAGTTTAACCAGAAAGTGGTCAGGAACACAGACTCTGACATCAATGTGTTTCAGTTAGAATCCTCACTATGCCATTTAAAAGTTGTATGACCTTGGGCAAATCACTTTACCCCTTCTTGGCTAAGTTGCTTGATTCAAAAGAGAGGATAACTATTGTATCTGACTTACTGTTGTCAGGATAAATTTAATTTATATACGTAAGGCAATTATGTCTATTCATAAAAATAGTAAATACTGCATAAATATTATGATTAATATCAAATTTTCACCCACTAAATTCATATTGTGTTAATTTTCATAACCTTTATGACTGCATCTGTAGCATGCATTCTTCATGTATTAAGTGACTATGGACAAAATAGAAATTCTATCCATTCATTCATTTGTCCATATATTTATGTCTTTAGTAACAAAATAAATCACATTTTTCCAGTCTCTTTTCTAAGTCAAAATAAACACACAATTTAGTGGAAGAGTAAAGTCATGAAAATGAACAATAAGAACAGATTTTCATTTAACTCTATGGTAACAATACTTACGTTTGCCTGGGGGAGTTAGGAAAGGTTTAGCAGACTAAAAAACTTTTGAATTGAAACATGAAGTAAAATATGTCAGGCCACTAAAGGAGTATGGGGGGAAAGAAGAAAGAAAACTGGAAAATCAGCCCTCCCTTAAACAGTTAACAGAAGATCGAGAGAAATTTGAACTCTGTGGCACATTGAAGGTGCTGGTTCAATCCCTGCCTAGATTAATTCAAATTCCAACATTAATGTCTAGTAGAAGGAAAAAACATTTCCAGGCATAGCAATAACTTACCTGAGTCATTACTGACCTACTGAAGCTGTCTAGCTTTTAACAAATATCTATGAGGCATGTAAGAAGGAAGAAAGAAAAAACAACCCACTGCCAAGCCACCAACCAACCAACAGAAGAAGACTTAAAATATGAGGCAGATGTTGGACCATCTGCCAAGAAACTTAAAATAACTATGATTAATATGTTAAAGGGCCTAATGGAAAAGGTAAACAGCATGTGAGATCAGATAGATAATTTCAACAAGGAGATGGAAACTATAAGAAAGAATCATCAGAAATACTAAATACACAAATACTCACATGCTCACACACACACAAACACAAATGTAACAGAGAAGAAGCATGCTTCCAATAGGCTCATCAATACACTGAACAGAGCCAAATAAGGAATTAATAAACTTGATAGATGAATACAAAATTATAATTGGAGACCTCAACATTCCTTTCTCAACAATTGATAGAATAGACACAAAATCGATAAGAGCATAAAAGACATGAACAAAACTACCAACTGATTTTACCTAATTGATATTTATAGAACTGTTTACCCAACAGATACAGAGCACACGTTATTTTTTTAAGTGCACATATAACACTCTTTAAGATGGGCCATGTTCTCTGGGCACCTGTGTGGCTCAGTCAGTTAAGCATCTGATTTGGTTTCAGTTCTTTAGTAATGATCTCATGATTTTTGAGATCAAGGCCCATATCAGGCTCTGCACTGATGCGAGCCTGCTTGAAATTCTCTCTCTTCCTCTCTCTGCCTTTCCCCCACATGCTCTCTCTCTCTCTCTCTCTCAAAATAAATAAATATTTTAAAAAAGATGTATCACATTCTCAACTATAAAACAAACTTTAACAAATTTAAAACAATAGAAATCACATAAATAATGTTCTTGAATGATAACAGAATTAATTAAGAAAACATTAGTAAAATGCCTGGAAATCCCCAAATATTTAGAAACTACACAATATATTTCTGAATAACCTATGAGTCAGAGAAGTCTCCAGGGAAATTAAAAATATTTTAAGCTGAATGAAAATGAAAATACAGCAGATCAAATCATTGGTACATAGCTAAAACATTGCTTAGAGGGGAGTTTATAGTAATAAATATTTATATTATAAAATATGTCTCAAATTAGAATTCTAAGCTTTTACCTTTAAGGGTAAATTGAATGTAAAGCAAGCAGAAGGAAGAAAATAATAAAGTTAAAAGCAAAAATCAATGAAATTGCAAACAGGAAAATAGTACAGAAAATCAATGTAACTAAAAGCTGGGTTTATTTTTTTTTAAAGTCAATTAAATGGATAAGCCTTTACACAGACTGAATTTTAGATAAGAGAGAAGATGCAAATTATTAATAAGAATGAAAGCATGGACATTACTATAGTCCATACACATTAAAAGGATAATAAATAAATACTACAAAGAATTCAGTGCCCATAAATTGGACAACTTGGATGAAAGGGATCAATCTATTCCTTAAAAGACACAATTTACTAAAACCTATTCAAAAAGAAAATAAGGTGACTCATCCTACTTCAATGAGGGAAATTGAAGTACCACTTTCAAATATTCCAATAAAAAAATTCCATACCAAGAGTATTTTACTGATGAATTATAGAATTTATAGAAGAAATATCAGTTCTTCAAATTGTGTTAACCTTTAGGGAAAATATGTGAAGAGTATTCAGGAACTACCTTACTAATTTTGGCTACTTTTCTTTAGTTGCAATATTATCTCAAAACCAGAAACATACAAAAAGTAGAGGGAAGGAATAAGAGAGACTTCTAAAAAGGTTGCATTTTATAGAAAGAAGCAGCATATTGATTATTTGAACTATTGAAATTTCAGAGAATTCTTGAGGCTTCCAATTTTGATTTTCTTCAGGATGTTCTTTCCAGGACTATTTTGACTAATCAAAACTTATTATGAATGTATACTAATTTAGAGAGTAAGGTATGACCACTGAGATAGACTTACAGATCAATAAACAAGATAGAGTCTAGGAATAGAGCAACACAGTTGATTTTTAACAAACCTATCACTATAATTCATTGAGGATCCATAGTAATGTTAGGGCAACTGGATGTCTACATGGGGAAGGAAAATAAGACTTGATCCTCACTTCACAGCATACACAGACATGAAATCAAAGTGTGTTATAGACTTCATGTGAACACTAAAATAATATTATTTTAGAATAAAACATAGAATGTTTTTAAGACTTTTGGATAAGTAAATATTTCTAAAATGGAAATAAAGCAAGGGCTCTAATTTATTATAAAACTAACACAACTTGATTTCATCAAAGTAAAATGGTTATGTATTGGAAACTATAAAATTAAGAAAGTTAAAAGGCAAGCCACAGACTGACAGAAAATATGCTATACATGTATCTATCAGACTTGTGTCCAGAATATATAAAAATTTCAAGGTAAGACAAACCAATTCATTTAAAAATGGGCAAAGTCTTTTTTTTTTAAATTTTTTTAACGTTTATTTATTTTTGAGACAGAGAGAGACAGAGCATGAACAGGGGAGGAGCAGAGAGAGAGGGAGACACAGAATCTGAAACAGGCTCCAGGCTCTGAGCTGTCAGCACAGAGCCCGACGCAGGGCTCGAACTCACGGACGGTGAGATCATGACCTGAGCCAAAGTCAGACGCTTAACCGACCAAGCCACCCAGGCGCCTCAAAAAAATGGGCAAAGTCTTGAAGAGAAATTTTACAATAAGAAGATATTCAAGTGGCCAATGAATACATCAAAGCATTTTTTAAGACATGAGCCATTAGAGAAATGCAAATTAAAACTACAAGTAGATACAACACACTTATTAAACTGTCTAAAAGTAAAAAGATGGAAAACACTAGATGATGGTGGATATTTGAAACATGGCTCATACTTTGCTGATGGGAGTGTAAAATGGGAGAATCATTTTGGAAAACATGTGGCAATTTCTTTTAAAGTTAAACATACACCCCCTCTATAACCCAACAGTTCTATTCCTTTCAATCCTGAAATTCCTGAGATGAATAAAAACATACATCCATAAACATATGCCCAATACTTTCATAATGTGAAAGCAACCTAAAGGTCCAGCAAGATAAGAAATGGCTCAACAAATGTGATATATTACATAATAGAATATTACATAGAAATGGTAGGGACTAGAGCCAGGTACATTGTGTTAAGAAATAAATGAAAGAGCAAAGTGTAAACTATACCTCTTATGTAATTTGTTCTCAGTTGGACATTACTGCTCTCCAGGTGGAACTTTCAATGCACATGTGTGCGTCTGTGGTTTCCCATTAATATGAATGTACTTCTGATATTTAATACAGAGGTGAGCAGGGAAGCTAGACATCTGGCAATTCATAGGACATAACAAAGATTTTTCCTACATTCTGATCAGCTTTTGAAATATCTCTGACATATTGATATAGTCTAAAATAATGTTAAGAACTCTCTTTCCCTAAAACCTCAATTCATATAACATACACAAAAATGTTTTTATGTAGTTTTAATGCACACTGTATTTTTCAGGAAAGCAGCTATCATGTAAATCAACAGAAGTTTTACTTTGTGAAAACTTGTTCTCACCTTTAGAAAATACAACACCAGCAGCAATGTTAATGTTTGAGATTCCAGAACAACACATTCATATCAATCTGTTTTCATAGCTGTTGAATTAACAAATATTCTACAAACCACAGTAAGTAGCTTATTTCATTATGTCTTCTATATGAGGTCATATCTAAACATTTTCAAACTGAAATGTATATTGTTATAAGATATTTTTATCTATTTAGTTTATATTTAGAGTTTTGTACTTATAATAACCTAATTTGTAGGTTATTATCTATGTGTTTCATTTTAGGATAGAAATAGGGTGTTAAAATATTTATAATACAATGTTTTAAGTCTAATGGAGTCTAGAATCACTGTTTTACAAACTTGTGAAAAGAAGAAGAATGTAATGGTAATTAAAGGTATATTTTTAAGTTAATTTAATTTAATGTAAAATTGGGAAATTGAGGAGATCTTAGGTCTATAGACATAGGCAGAAGTGGCAATGAAGAAGAGGCTAGATATACAGAAGGACAATGTGGGTAGTATTAACTTAAAGAGATTAAATGGGATGGTTAGAAATATAGTTTGTCTTAATACACCCACTAAGATACACCTGATAAGTCCTACACCAGTTATCACCTATATCAGAGTCTTTATATGTATTTCTGAGTAATTTTTTACTGTTTCCCATTACCATTGTCTTCCCCAATTGACTCGTAAGTTCCTTAAGTAAAGGGGCCAGGAACTTCAATCATGTACATTGCCAAGCAGTTAAGTTAACATGTGTTAAATGCTCTCGTAGTTAATTACCCATTTGAGAATGGAACCTGACATAGATGCTGGGTGCGGAATATTGAGGGGACAGAGAAGGGCCTGGATGAGACAGAATGCACACCCAGCTTTGTTGCCAGTGATGCAGCCGTCCTCTCCTCTACCTACATCTTTTATCTCTGACTTTAAAATATCAAATAATGGATGAGAGTGGGATCCCAGCCAAACATAACAGATGACTTGACTTTGACCTTTGAAAAAGTCAAGCTTTAAGTAATAGTTGTGACTTGTGGGATAAATTACTTCGGCAATGGAGGGCAAGTGCCCCATGGGCCAGATCAGGTTAAAGTTACAGTATTTTGTTGTACTGTCTTACCTTGGCCTGATTCTTCTGTATAATAAGGCTTTAGAGCTACTCACATTTCGATCCTAACAGTAACAGCAAGAAAGTATTCTTATCTCTGTTTTTCAGATGAGGAAACTCAAGCAGGGGGTTATATGACTTGGGTAAGATCAGTCAAGAAATCAGCAGGTTGAAAATAAACATCAATTCTCCTGAGGTCAGAACTTGTGTTCCAAAAAGACATGTTACCTAATCATGCAGAAATGTAATAATTGAAAGAAAATATCTCTGAATTTATTCTTCCAGATTTTGATCGCTTGAAGTCAGGTTAAATGAAATAGCAGACCCTGTAGAAACATATAACTTGGAAAATATTTACTTTATAATAGTAAATGACATGGTAGCACTCAGAAAGCACCTTCTCAGGTATGTTCAAGTTGTGCTTGGCCCAGTTACTGAAATTAAAAGATATGAATTCTATATCTAGATTTAACACTAACTTATTTGATGTTGCTTTAATCATTTTAATTGTTTAGGTTTTAAATGTTTGATCCATTATATATACATATATGTGTGTGTTTGTGTATGTGAATTTTGTATACATAAAATTTATATAAATATGTAAAATTATATATGTATACATATATATACATACATTGTGTATATATACACACATATAGATATATGTATACATGTAATATGTTAGACACATCACAGTACCTGTTTCATAGGATTCATCCATCCAGGAGTAGCTATGGGTCATCTATTATTCACCATGATTTTAAGGGTAGAGATTAAAAGAGAAGTCACGTAAACAATCTCAGGAAAATAGATTGTAGCCCTTTATGATGGAAAAGTGCTCAAAATTTCACAGAGTCTGTTGGATACTCATTCATATTGTAAGATCTTACAGCATCAATTTTTGAAAAATATCATCATTGTCATCCTCTGGCACTGTATTGTTCCTTCCCAGATTTATTTTTTACACATAGCACTTGTCATAATCTGATATTCATATTTTAGAATTATAAGCTCCACAAGAGAGGAGAGTTACGTTTATTTTTCCTTTTTATGGCCCCTGCACTTAGAAAACTGGTTTGCATAGAACGCACTTTTTAAAACATTGACTGTATGAGGTGAATATGAGAAATTCTGATAGATTAGTTTAATCAAGACTTTTCTGGGCTTATATCTTTAAGAGAACTCCACATAAATTATCTATGTGCACAGCTACATAATGATCGCTTATGCTATCCTTAGGAGCTATGCCTGCCAAATTGGTCAATGTTTTGCCCTGTCTTTGTTCTATGTGGTCTTTGCCCTGTCCTAGAGGAGCTGCGATTCTGTGCATGCAACAAGGAAACAACTGGACCAGAAATACAGCTGTTAAAACTTGTCAGCCCAACAGGAATGATGAATCTATGTTGAGAAATAAATGGGTATTTTATTGGAGTAAGAGTTAACTTCCATGGAAGGAAAAAAAAAGGTGGAAGGAAATAAAAAGCTCTGCCACATACACTTTTGGAGGTAACATGTTTAGAGCTCTATCCTATTTAGTGTTTCCACATAACCAGCTCACAGACAGCTGCATTAGTATTTGGACATAATCTTTCCAATATAGAAAGTAGTATTTCAAGTCATTCCAGCAAGCATTGAATTGATACGGCCATACATCGTTTTTAATAATGAAAGCCTATTATGCCATTTTTTTCCCTAAAATCCCAGATAAGGTTCTAAGTCCTAGAATTCAATTCAAATATTCTCTTACTCTCTTATTCTTAGGGCCATATCCTAGAAAGAAGCACAGCATATGATTACTAGGTGTACAATAAATCCTTCCCACATAAATGAATTTTAAAAAGCTAGAGAAAGGAAAAATTCAAGATATTTCCCAAATATTACACACGAATGCAATTGTATGATTATATTTTATTTTTACTGCTATTGTGTCTACATTGTTTCAATCCGTACAGTTATTATAATTATAAGCATCAATTACACTCTATATGTTATACTAAAAGAATTATGCTCTGCCATTCAGGCTATAACACAGGGAGGAAGAAGTCAGGCCCCCTCCCTTGGAATGAAGGGGCTGACGTTCTGGACAGAACAATCCAGAAGTAACTGAAGAGCAGAGCACTGAAGAGGAGAGAGAAGCTCAGAGAGAGAACCCTGGAGACCTACAGAGGATCCCTGCAAGTGTTCAGCTGAGTACTGAACTGTTATGTAAAAGGAAGTGATCTGTATGTAACCAGGGAAAGGGTCCTCTGAAAGGATAAGGTGTAATAGTGCCCTGTGCTCATACAAGACTGAGAATAGTGTCAGTTCCCACCATCCACATGGGAAAACCTCAAGGTTTATAGGGAAGTGAGTACACAGAGTGTCTTGGGTTTTACTTAAGTAATGAAGAGGAATTAGCATTAGATCGAGCTTTGCTCCAGTCCTCCTTAGCAAACCTGTCAACAAGAACCAAAAGACAGCCATTTCTTTTTTTTTAAATTTTTTTTTTAATGTTTATTTATTTCTGAGACAGAGAGAGACAGAGCTTGAGTGGGGGAGGGACAGAGAGAGAGGGAGACACAGAATCAGAAGCAGGCTCCAGGCTCTGAGCTGTCAGCACAGAGCCCGATGCAGGGCTCAAACTCACAAACCGTGAGATCATGACTTGAGCCGAAGTCGGACACATAACCGACTGAGCCACCCAGGCGCCCCAAAAGAGAGCCATTTCTAAGTAATGAAGCCATTTCTTAGATCTAAGTCTAAGAATGTTTATAGTAAGACAAAAATACCTAGCATCCAAAAAAGGTAAAATTCACACTGTGGGGTATCAAATAAAAAATTAACAGGCATGAAAGGAGGTAGGAAAATAAGACTCATGATGTAGAACAAAATTAATCCAAGCTGACTCAGAACTGACTTGGATGTTAAAATTAGCAGACAAGGACATTAAAACAGTTATCATAACTGTATTCCACATGTTTAAAAAGTTAAGTAGAGATAGGAAAGATATAAAAAAGACAAAAACCAAACTCCTAAAAATGAAAACTAAAATACCTGAGATAAAAAATACACTCAATGAATTTAACAACAGATTACACACTGCAGAAGAAAATATCAGTGAACAGGAGAAACCATCCAAAATGAAGCACAGAGAGAAAAGGGAATTTAAAAACAAAATGAAAGAGCACTAGTGAGACGTGGGATAACTTCAAATGCCCCAATATACATGTAATTGGCATTCCTGAAAGGATTGAGGGGAGCAGAAAATGTTTCAGGAAATAATGGCTGAAAATTTTCTAAGTTTGGTAAAAACTAAAAAACCCACAGATCCACAAATCTCAATGAATCCTGTGCCTTAAATACTTTTTCTCTGAAACAAACAAAAAAAAAGCTAGACCAAGTTACATCATTATCAAATTTCTCAAAACCAATGATACAGAGGAAACTTACATTTTTAAATGTTTATTTATTTACTTATTTTTGAGAGAGAGTGCACATGAGTACACAAGCAGGGGAGGGGCAGAGAGAGAGGAAGACACAATCTGAAGCAGGCTTCAGGCTCTGAGCTGTCAGCACAGACAGGGTGTGAACCCATGAACCATGAGATCATGACCTGAGCTGAAGTCAGATATCTCACTGACTGAGCCACTCAAGTGCCCCATACAGAGGACACTTAAAAACAGCCACAGTAAACAGACATGCTATACACAAAGAAACAAATATCGGGATGACAGTAGATTTACTATCAAAAGCAATGTTCTTTGTTAATTACCAATATAATAATTATCAATTAGCAATACTGATAATTACCTTTTAAGTCAAGAAGGTAACTATTAGAGATTTTGGAGTTAAAAAAGAAGAAAGCAAATAAGTAAGGCATTTATTAACTCCAGTGAAAACAGAAAGTTACAGAAGAAATGATTATTATGATCATAATATACAGCATTGCTCAGTTGTAAATAAGATTTAAAGTGATAATATGAACACTATTATATACCACATTTTTTATATGTGGTATTATATACCACAGTTTTTAAAAATGTGTATAATTATATTGGGAGGACATGATTATGCATGTGCATTATAAGAAAGCAAAGACCTTGCATTTTATATGGGTGTAATTAATGACATTTAATAGTGGTAAAATGAGTGAGCTTATGACACATTACTCAGATATTTCAGAAAAGACCGCTCAGATGGATGAAAATGGTTGCTTTTGTGTCAGTGCTGGCTTCCCGTGAAGCCATGTGATTCCCATGCGACTACACAGGACCCCAGACTCTGAGGGGTCCTATGCTTGATTTAATGCTCTGTTGTTGCAGTCTTGAAGTCTTTAATAATTTTATCTTTGAACTTACGTCTTGTGAGTAAGGTCTAATGGGACTGTAGAGCATATATGGAAGCAGTAGATACATACAATGTGTGTCCCCACTGGTCCTTGTTAGCTCATGTGTATATAACATTTGAGATGCCTCATTAGCTCAGACTTCTGGTGGACCCATAACTGGTGGTAGCTCAGCAAGTCAAATGGTGGAAAGTATGCATGTTACATCTATAACTGAGTTAGTGGTAGTGGAACTTCCCTGAATTAGCCAACCACTTACACTGAAAATGATAACATAGAAGGAAAGGGAAGGATGAGCCAGAGGTAGAGGGTGTTAATAAAATGTGTATGCATGTAGAAGTAAAATAAAAACAATCAAGTCATTTTGTGCAGTATGTCCATGCATATTCATATACAAGCTATGGAATATGAATTGTGTAATTTTGGTGATTCCATATACAAGTTAAATGCTTTTATATTTACATTTTAATACTGTCATCGCCTAATATAAAGATGAATGGCAAGACTCGTTAAATAATTTTTTTACTTAAAGTGACATTAAATAAAAATAAAACACCATTACAAGTTGCAAGGCAATGGAATAAAGGAAGAAAAATGTTTACACTTTAGTACCTTTAACAGTATTTTTTCTTGTTTTTAGAACAAAAGTTCCCATATTTTCATTTTGCACTGGATACCACCAATTTTGTAGCTGGCTGTGCTTCAAGAATCAAGATCTCAAAGGTAGGGAAAGGGGGAACTTTGGTTTTCCATATAATCCCATTGGATTTTTTAATGAGACATATGCATTGTTTTGCTGGAAACAAAAATTGAAATTAAAATGCTAACAGTAATAGGTACAATTAGCCAGCTAAAGAGAGGGGAAATAATTCATCTGACCAAGGAACCACGTGTGAAAATGAGGTGAAGTATTGGTGAGTTCTAAGGATCAAAATCCTGGAGGCAGGCCAGAACATCAAGAACCTTAATGGTGAGTAGACTGGGAAAGAGTATGAGACAGATCAGGAAGAGTCTTAGGATCCATGTGAAGGAGTTTGGATTGGATTTTTCAAGTGATAGAAGACACTGAAGTTGTTAAACAGGACAGATTTTACTTACAGCAGGCTCAATGGTGCAGCAATGAAGGTAATTACACTTTTCGAGGCCACGCCCTCTCTAGAAATTATAATACATGATGATGATTAGAAAATGAGACGTTTGAGTGAATCATCCAACTAAACTTGCAAATCAATATATCAGATCTAATTTTAAGTAATGTGGGTGAGTTTATCAAAGTGATTAAAATTCACCACAATGCTTTCAGGATCAAAATAAAAGAACACTCTAGCGTTCTTTTGAAGAGATATATTTTTCATGAATAATTATTTTCAATTTTCCTGCACAGAGTATTACTTTATTCTAGTTACTACTTAGTAGCAAAATGGCCAGAAGAAGCCTTCTGATCTTCCTGTCATATCATTATCACTATTTTATTTTACCTTCACCTACAGAGGAGGGATTTTATTTCAACTGCATGAATGTCTTCAGATTTTCCTAAATCGACTGATTCCAACCTAAATGCAATGGTACCTTTGCTTGAGGTGGGAAAGGGCCAGGCAGAGAATTATTCATCTCTGCTGAGTAAATCATTCAGAGCCAGGTAACTTAAATTTCTAGAGATGATGAATAGCTACATAGGCAAAGGTAAAGGCAACATTTCCTTTGGGGCAATGGAGGATGATGAAAATCATCAATGAGCTGCTAAAGAACAAAAAAAAAGTAATGCAAATGTCCTTAGTATTCCTCAATGATGCACCAAAAATGCATTAAAATGTTAAAACTATTGTTATAATTTGAAAGCATGAAAATTGTATATGCCTCAAACAGAAAATGGAAAAGATAATACAGAATCACAAAATTGTGGATTGATCAAGTGGATTCTGTTGACAGACCTTTTTTGCAGCAGATGGAACCTGTTATCGTAAAGCTATGAGACAGAAAAACTTCATAAAGATCGCTTTGAATGTCAGTTTCCCTGTGTTATATAAATTTAGGGATTTGAGACATACAAAAATGTGTGAGATAAAAGATACAATGCAGGATGTATTCTAATACACCGTAATTTATTGCTATTTTTACATTAAATAGCACATTCTTATAGCGAACATTATTCCCTGTTCAGAAGTTATGCCACTGGTTCCAAGCTAGTTTTTCTAATAAAGAACATTGTGTACAATATGAATTTCTCTTAAAACAGCACATGTAACTAGTTTAACCTACTAGCTGTGCTTACTAATTCAGTCATAGTTCTTGAAAGCCACACACATTTGGTTCTATACCAATAGACTGGATGAAAAGAAGGTAGAAGGAAAGAATTGTTTTTTATGGTTAAAAAAAGAAGACCTAGGGGAAACTGTTTATAGTTTGTTAAAATTCATGCATCTTCAGGAAAAACTAATAATATCAGATTTTAACTATGTTTTGGAAAGTGGGCATTTCTCCTGCATTTGTTAATTTAATTGGCACAGTAGAAGTTTTAAGTGTCCTTTCACCTTTGGATACGGAGCTGTAGTTTTAGCAACAGTCTTTCTAAAACAGTAAAATTATTTAATAGAAGCTCAAGATTCCAAAGGTTGTTTTAGAAAAAAAAAAAAAGATCTTTTGAGTAAAAGGAGTCTTCATAATTTGGTGAAGGGAAGCTTTTAAGAACCAGTCAACACATACTTTATAATCAGCTGCTTTAGGGCAGGGAGTGTCTCAGGGCATCAGCGACTGTGATCATTTGGGGGGGAATGAATCCTTTAGCAGGATCATTTTCCTCTTCCCTAGGATATGTAGCACTGGTCTTAACAATGTCCTGCTGGGAAAGCAAGGGGTTAAGAATGATATATTGAGGTCCCAGCACTATGCTGCAAATGCAACATTTAAATGGCTATTCATTGGTGCATCTGGGTGGCTCACTCAGTTGAGCATCAGACTTGATTTTAGCTCAGGCCATGACCCCAGGGCCTTGGGATCTAGCCCCACATCATTCTCCCTACTGGGCATGGAGCCTGCTTAAGATTCTCTCTCTCTCTCTCTCTCTCTCTCTCTCTCTCTCTTTCTCTCCTTCTCCTTTTGCCCCTCTCCACGGCTTGCACAATATTTCTCTCTCTTTGAAATACAGAAATCTTTAAATTTAAAAAAAAAGAATGTTTGGGGCGCCTGGGTGGCTCAGTTGAAATCAATCAACTCTTGATTTCAGCTCAGGTCATGATCCCCAGGGTGTGGGATCAAGCCCCATGTAGATCTCTGCACTCAGCATGAAGCCTGCTTAAGATTCTCTCTCTCCCTCTGCCCCTTTGCCCCACTTGTGTGTGCTCTCTATCTAAAATAAAAGAAAAAAAAGAAATCTTTAAATAAATGGTTATTCAGAAAAATTCTAATGAGGATGAACAGTTAATACACTATGTTAGTGAAGATATATATACATGGATTATTGGACACTTATGTACTATTTGTAAAATCTTTGAGCTTTTCTGTCTTTTTTTTTTCATAAAAAACTCAACACTAGAAAATCCTCAGAGACATAAAAAGGAATATTTGAAGAAATTAGAAGCTCCTGAAGTTTCCTGATTCTCCAAGGGCAGAGGGAGCAGGGCTTTATGGGACAGAAGTGCTTGGGGGGTGGGGGTGGGACGGCGCCTGGGTGGCTCAGCGGTTAAGTACCTGACTTCTTCTCAGGTCACGATATTGCGGTTCTTGGGTTGGAGCCCTGCATCTGGCTCTGTGCTGACAGCTCAGAGCCTGGATTCTGCTTGGGATTCTGTGTCTCCCTCTCTCTCTGCTCCTCCCCCACTCATTCTCTCTCTCTTTCTCTCTTAAAAATAAACATTAAAAATAGAATGACTCAGGAATATCTTGAGATCTTCCACCTCTATTTCCCTTCATGATCTTGAGACATCTTTTCTTCTTTCATTCATCAGGATTTAGTGGTGAGGTCAGCTGAGGTTTAAAAATGCTACTCTTTAACTACCATAGGGAAGCTTTAATTATAGAATGGAATTAATGTGATAATGATTTGAATTTAACTATTTGAAGACAGTGAGTAGCAAATATCGATCAATCCCTTGGTCATTAGGTCTTTGTAGGGAAAATCCACGGTGGGGAAATCAGACAGGAAGCACTCTGTACATTCCCTCTTTCTCGCTGGCTATGGCTTTATTTCTTTTCTTTAAAGCTTGTCTTTAAAGCTTCCATTTCTCTTTAGCTTATGATTAAATCTCTTTTTGAAAGCCATTTATTTTCCTTTGGATGATAGATTACTTGTGGAAAGAAATTGGACTGCATTAATATATCTACTGTTCCATGCATTGGAAGAATCTTGTAATCTACAATAAGATGTCACAAATATCAAAGAAACATTAGAATATCTGTTTTGAAAACATTTCTATACCTGAAGTTTAGTATGAGAAAAGACCTTAAAATATCAATATTTCATTTATTGACAAGCTTACAAAAATTTGAAAACATACGTTAATATTGCTCTAGTATGTACATTAGTTGACATTTCCTTAGGTAAGTACAGACTTTTTTTAAATGGTGATAGTCACATGTAACAGTTTGGTGGGATAGTGGAACCTCTCATTAATGATGTGCTAATTATACAAGAGATTATATGTACATTTGCATGCTGTATTAAGAGAACTTGAGAAAGTTCTGCCTTTGCTTTCCACACTATTACAAGTCACTATTAGAGCTTTTTTTTTTTTTTTTGTGCCAAATTATTCCAGGAAAGCATCAGCTGTTTAACAATCCAAATCTGCCATTTGTAACCAGGGTTACAAATTCCTAGGATGTGCCATTGTCATAATAAAAGCTAACATTAGTAGAATGTTTACTACTCATTAGGAGCTTTCATTATGTAAACTCATTTAATATTCACAATATCCTAGAAACACTATTTTCACCTCCTTCACAGAGGTGAGAAACTGAGGCATAAAGAACTTTGGCAAGTGTTCCAAGATGGGCACTAGAATTCAAGCCAGACAACCTGAGCGTACAGCCTATGCTCTCAAACACTTTGCTCTACTCTACCCTCTGCTCAATCTCGTGATGCTATCTCATTGCTGGCTCATTCAAATGATATCCATGAGTTAATGAGAAGCTATTGAAGTTATTTTATTTAATTTATGGCTAGTATAACAAAACACCACAGACAGAATAGCTTATAGACCACGGAAATTTATTTCTCACTCTTCTGGAGCCTGGGAGGTCCAAGATCAAGGCACCAGTGGTAACTTTGTGGTAAGAGCCCTTTTCCTGATTTCATACTGGTGCCTCTCACTGTGTCCTCACATGATGGAAGGGGTGAGGTTATCTCGGGAGTATGTTTTTTATAAGAGCTCTAGTTCCATTTATGAGGATTCCACCCTCATGGGTTAAGAACCTCTCCAAAGTCCCACCTACTGCTGTCACCCTTGGGGGTTAGGAATTTACTATATTAATTTGGGGGGAACACAAACATTCAGACCATAGCATTACTATTTATTTTATCAGGGCTCTTTCTGAGCTAATATATCGTGTTTTTGTCATCTGTTCTACTAGACTTTTTTTGTGGGAATGTATAAAATTGGAAGACATAAACAGTTAAGTGTTTCAAATCATTCTCTTTCTCCCTTTCTCTCTCTGTCTCTCTCTCTCTCTGTCTCTCTCTCTCTCACACACACAATAATCCTTTAAAATACATTCTTTAATAATTTATGTGAAATTACAGAGAAAATGTATTGAAAGACTTATTAAACAGGGTAGAGTGATCTCAATTTATATGTAGATTTTCACAAATAATTTTGAAACAAGAATTTCACAACAATAATATCTTGATAAAATCAGAGGATGACAAATGTTTTCTCAGGTAGAACCTTATACAGATGCAGTACCTGGTTGGAATAACAACAGTCTAAGACATGATCATCACTTTTCCGGTCCAGAAACTCGATTGTGTCAATGTGTTCAAAGAACATTATTCTGTGGCTTCCAAAAACACCAGAGACTATTTTATGAGTGAAGATGTGAGTGAACTAATTTATAATGAGAATTCTAGTTACCGAATAAACTCTGTCTTTCATGTTAGCAGCCAGAGCATTATTTCTGTGTCGACCAATTTATGTTTGAAGAAAATTATAAACTGAGGGTTGCTCACTGAATGAAAAGGAGATCAGGAGAGTTAGAAAGGACCTCTGAAATGGATGTGACTTTGTTGTCACATTTTGGTGACTATTCAAGCCCATTCCTTTCAGGAATGAACCCAGGTTATAAAGAACAAGTTTTCTTGTAATATTTTGTGATCTTAAACTCCTCTTATTAATTAAAATATGACTTAAAAACTAAGCAATATATATTTTCATCAATTTTATGAATATCTGAAAATTTATGAACATACATACCTACATAGGTATGATTCAAAAATTATTATTCATAATAGCTGTGCCAAATTTAAGTCTTTCACAGGGGACATCATGGAAAACCTCTCCAAACAGATTTGTGGGAAAACCCTTTCTGTGCATGGAGAATGTTTCATTAAATTCTAGTATGAAGCTAGGCAATAAAAATGATATGGATCAGAAATAATATCCAAGTCTCCTTTTTATTTTCCTATCACTTTCGTTTTTGTCTTTCTACATTTCAATTTTGTTAAAATTGTCATTCAATGACCATTTAAAAATTATTAGAGACTTCAAAGCTTTATTGGATGTGGGGCTACACACACATCCCCCCCACCCACATTGATGCCAAGAAAGTGACTGACAATTGCTGGGAGTGTTTATTTCTCTCTTGATTCACAGACAGTCCAATTCATTCTCACCTTGTGAACCCCAGCCATCATGAGTCACCTTGGTCTATCAAAACAGTAAATCTACATCATAGGAAAATATAAAAACCCCAGGGTCGGAAAAGAGCTCTTGCGACTTAAAAACTACAGAATATTATATTAACATATCATAGTGATTTCAACTGTGCATTCAACATTAAGTTGAAGAAATATTTGGCTTTTTTTTGTGCTCTACTTTTCCTCCTAAATGAGGTGAAAAATAGAGTTTTTGAGGGTACAAATCTTCCTTAAAGTTAAGTTTCCCACTATCTCAACTTTTTAAATCTATAACATGAGCATGTTTTTTTAAGTCTCTTCTTGGTAAAGGGCAAAATAAAGTTTTATAACATAACCATACACTTAGGTATTTATTGTACTTCAGTCTTCACATAACTATCGAAAACAAAATGTTAGTAAATATTTGGCAAATAATAAGGCTTTTTTAATTCATTTATGCTTACCAATGGTTACGAAGACATAGAATTGGTTTATCTTCCAAAGTTTCTTTTTGTGTTTCTTTTGGGAGTAATTTCTAGCAAGTAGCCCCGATTTTAAAATAAGCAAGTTGTTTGAGAGTCTGAAGAGGGAAAAACTACAGAGGAAAAAGATCTTAATCTAATTGAGTTTCAGGTTTTAAGGAAGAAAATCATAAATCAGCAAAAATAAAGGCATCCAATTTTAAAAAAAGATGTTAGTGCACTTAACACAGCAGGGTTCATAAGTGCTCTGAAAGAATTTGTATACATTGACTCATGCATGATAATTATTAAATAGATAAGGTTTTCATATTACCTTCAATATTTCATGTCAAAATAAATCTCATGTTTTGACACTAATTTGGAGTCATTTATAATTTTCTTATAATAGCTTATCAGGTCTTTTGACTTAAAAAGCACAAACTCAGTATGGTTAAGTCATCAGAACAAAATCAAGTTGAAATATAGTAAAACTGTGTGAGGAAGAGAGTTTCAGTTTGGGAGTCATAGTCCACTGGAGGACATTTAATAAAATTGCAACCAAGAAGCAAAAGAAGAAGTATGGCACAGATGTCTTCGTGAGAAAGGTAAGTTTAGACTCATCTTTTAATAGCCTATAGAAAAAATGGTACAAAATCTTAATGATACTGTTTCACAGCAAGAGCAGCGAGTAAAGAGTTGGAGGAAAGCTGAAAACCAACCCACAGCTCTAAAAGGAGTTCAGTGTGCAACATTTTTGAAGAGCTTTATAAGTATTCGAGATCTCTTTTTAAGGATAATTTAAAGGAAGAAACTTCTTGAAAGTAGAAGAAATGTGCTAAGTGACATCAAATATAAAAGCACAGATCTCTAGTGCCCAGTGAAATAGAGCTGAGACAAGCTCAGCACCCCTCAGAGGTCCTGGTGAAGTGTTTGCGTTCTTCCCAAGAAAGTATTTCTTTTCTCCTTTTAGGTTTCCTCTCCTCTTTCTCTTTCAATTTAGCTGTCTGTGGCTTTTCGTGGTCCAGTCATTCAAATATTTATGGCACCCCAACTGGGTGCTGGTTGTCAATGCTAAAAGATGTGGAAGACACAGTCTCTGACATGGAAGAACATATACACTGAATATCCTGCAAACAAAACAAATTAACCAAACCTTAAATCCCAATTGCAGATCCATTTTAACTGATGGTTTATGATGCTAGACACTTGTTCACGTGTACATTGGCTGTTCATATAGTTTGTTTTGTGAAGTGACTATTTTGCTACTTTTTATATGTTTGCCGTTTTATTGAATTTTAGGGGTTTTTATATATTGTGAATACAAGTCCTATTGTCAGTTTTTTGCATCACAAATATTTTCTTCCAGTCTACCACTTGCTTGCTTCTTTCATTAATGGTGCCCTTTGACATTTTTTTTTATTTTCTGTTTTTCCCATCTGTCTTTTGTTTGCTCTCTTTCTCTGTTTTTGCAGTGTCCATCAAAAATATTTTCATACTTCATCTAATATCTGTTATTGCCACTTAAATTGTTTTTAATATTTATTCATTTTTGAGAGAGAGAGAGAGAGAGAGAGAGAGAGGGAGGGAAAGAGAGAGAGGGAGATACAGAATCCAGGTTCTGAGCTGTCAGCAGAGCCTGATGCAGGGCTCGAACCCACGGCTTGAAACATCATGACCTGAGCTGAAGTCGGACACTCAACTGACTGAGCCACCCAAGCTCCCCTGATATCTGTTATTGTCATTTAGTTATGCCTCTTTGTATTATTTTTAGTGGTTGCTAAATATGCAATTTTAACCCATCTGACTTACCTTCTTCCAAAATGATTCTACTGTTTCACAATGTTATGAACTTTGCAGTAGCATATTACCAATATATCTTCTCATTACCGTATAGTATTTATTTATTTATGTTATATCCCTACATTACATCATTATTTTTTACTTTAAACAGTCAATACTTTTTGAAGAGATTTAAAGATACACACACACACACATATATATATACACACACACACACACACACACACACATACATGTATATATAAGTACATGTATACAATAATTTGTATAAGGTCCTTATGTTTACAATGTCTCATGTTCTTTGATCCATCCTCCATAATTAGATTTCTATCTGGTGTCACATTCCTTTGATCTTAAAAATTTTAACTTGAGTTGCAGGTTTAAAGGAGAGAATTTGTTTTTCAGATTCTATCTAGCTGAAAGTCTTGTATTTCACCATTTTTTAAATCAAGGTATAACTTACGTATAATAAATTTCACCTCTGTTAGTATATAAAATTGGTCAGTCTTCCTCTTATTTATTTATTTATTTATTTATTTATTTATTTATTTTGAGGGGGAAGGGGCAGAGAGAGACTGAGAGAGAATCCCAAGCAGGCTTCACACTGTCAGCAGCACAGAGCCCAGCTTGGGGCTGAAACTCATGAACCACGAGATCATGACCTGAGTCCAAAACAGGAGTCAGATGCTTAACCAACTGAAGCACCCAGGTACCCCAAGTTAGTCCTCCTTGTTAGCTGTGCCTTCAATGTAGGAGTTGAGTCAATCTTTGCAAAAGTTGAGCTGGATTTGGGTTTTGTGGCTGCTTTGATTGCATTTAGATTATCACAGGTTTTAACTGTACCCCGTACTAACTTGTGTTGAGTGGGGCTGGTTTGTCAAGTAGTTTCTCTTCATGTTAGTTCTGCTCTCAGCCTCTGCTGTCCCATTGTACCTATGCCTCGAAAAAAGTTCTCCCTACATTCTTTATTACATTAGCAGAATAGTGTCATTCATCGACTCAACACTTGTAAGCCTGGTGGTAGTGATGGTGGATGTATTCTGTTGTTGTCTTTAAGCTTTAGCCTTAAGTAGGAATTAGGTCCGCGGGTCTCAAGGACGAAGCTTTCTTGGAAGGGATTCTGACCTTCCTTCAGGTATAGACCTCTAATGGTATAGGCCAGCAAGGGGAATTTGATTATTCTTCCTAAAGTGATATCCGACACTATTCTGCCAGTTTTGCTATGTCAACATCCTATATGTCTCGTTCACAGTGCTTTTTAGAATTTCTATTTTATGTATTTGTTTGCTTTTGTCTGTATAACCCATCAGATAATAACTTTATTAGGAAAGAAAGTGAGACTACCTTTTTGAATTTCTTATCCATAATAATAAAGAACCTAGATCATAGCTGCAACTCAAAAAAACATATTTGAATGAATTAATGTTTGTTTTTGGTTTTGCTCTGTTCTGTTTTTTTGGGGGATGGGGTGGGGTGGGGATTAATTTTACATTTTCTGTAATATTTTATTTTTACTTAATTTCAAATATACAGAGCAGTTGCAAGAATAGTGAAAAAAAATCCTAGATGTCCTGCTGAGAGTTTAACTAATCTACTCCATGGTATCGCTGCCTTGGCATCCATTTTGTTTGGCCAAGTGGCCTGAAGGGATCTTGAACCGACACTAGCCCCTCGTGCAACTGCATGCCCTAGATAGCAGTCTGCAGACTCACATGCAAATGCAAGTTCCTGTTGTGACTTCCTCAACAGCCCCTGGGGTCAAGTCTCCCTCACCTCTCAGGGCCCTTCCTTTGTGTACCCCTAACATAAGACTTTTAAGGAGTTTACCAAAACCTTGCTCTTTTTGGTTTGAATCCATCATCCGGGTCAGCCTAGGAACCCCAAAGTATTCTACCCACAGAACCTAATAAAGACATGTGCCCTCCTGTAGCCCCTCAACTGTGCCACATACTTCCTCCAGGACCTGTGAATAGTAAACTTCACTATTTTAATTTTTCTTGCAGTCTTTTGTTGAATGGATGATGACTATCTGGCATGCTGGGCTCTATTTAACGAATGTTAATTTAACAAAGTCATAACATACCCATTACCCAAAACCAGTAATTATTTATAGGTTACCCTTGGTTTTATCATCTCTTTTTATCTCTCTCTCTGTTTATGTGTGTGTCTGTAATCATATCATCTTTGGCCATACATTTGACATACATATAAACATACAGTATACATACAAACATGCATATAATTTTTGGCTATAAAGTTGACAGTTTAGATAAAATGGGAAAATCCCCAGAAGAGCAAAACTTACCCAAACTGAGTCACAAAGAAGTATAAAATAAAAATATTCTTTAACTATTAAGGAAATTGAATCTGTAATTGAAAGAAGTCCAGCAATAAAATCTCTAGACTAGATAATGGCTGCAGTGATGAGATTTCCAAACATTTATGGAATATATAAAACAATATTACGCAAACTTGTCCAGAGAGTTAAAAAAGACAAAACACTATTCACCTTGTTTTATAAGGTTGCTCCAACTTTCATAGCAAATGACAAATTTAGGGTAATTATTTTCATGAACATAAAGGAAAATCTTAAGTAAATTAGTAAATTGACTTCTTAGGAAATATAATCAGCAATATACAAAAGATCATATATAAGACTGAGATGAGATTATTTCAAAAATGCAAGCTTTTATTTTATTTTTTTAAAATTTTATCTCATTTAATTCACTAGAGCAAAATGGAAGTCCTGAAACAAAATCCCCCTCCTTCTGGTTAGAAGGCAAACTTTATTTAGTTTTACTTTTTTTTTAAGTTTGCATTTTTTTCCTAATGTTTATTTAATTATTTTTGAGAGAGAGAGAGAGAGAGAGAGAGAGAGAGAGAGAGGCAGAGAGATGGGGAGACAGAATCCCAAGCAGGCTCCATACTGTCAGCACAGAGCCCAATGTTGGGCTCAAACTCAGAACTGTGAGATGATGGCCTGAGCAGAAATCAACAGTAGGACACTTAACTGACTGAGCCCCCCAGGTGCCCCTAAGCTTTATTTTTTTATTGAATTTAACATACATATAGAGAAGAGCACAGATTGACTCGTGCATTTTCACGAAGTGAACACACATGTGCACCTAGCACCGAAATCAGGAACCAGGACAGTACCAGTACCATGGAAGCTCCCCAATGTCTTCTCTCCCGGTAACTACCTTGTCTGAAGGTAAACACAATCCCCCTCATTTATTTTCCCCTAGCCTCACTGAGATATTATTGACATATGTAACTATTGACATACGATCGTTTTTTAAATTGAGATATAATTGACATATAACATTGTATTAGTTTAGGTAATCAAAATGATTACCACATTAGTTAACATCCGTCACTGCTTATAGTTACATATTTTTTCCTTGAGATTAGGAATTTTGAGATGTCTTTGCAACATTCGAATGTATAATACAGTATTGTTAACTATAGTCACAGTGTTGTACATTACATCCCTGGGACTTATTTGCCTTACAACTGGGAGTCTGTACCCATTGACTCTGTACAATTGTGGATTGTACCACATCCAACCATTTCTCCCACTTCACTTCCCATCCCCTCACCTCTGGCAACAACCAGTGTGTTCTCTGTTCTCAGTCTGTTGTCATTTTGTTTGTTTGCTTGTTTGTTTAGATTCCATATATAAATGAGATCATAAGGGGTTGTCTTTCTCTGGATTTTTCACTTAACAGAATGCCCTCAAAGTCTATCCAATTTTTTACAAATGACTGGGTTTTCTTTATTTTTTATGGATGAATATATATATATAATCACATTTTTTCTATCCATTCATTGTCAATGTACACTTCAGTTATTTCCAGGTTTGGGCTATTGTAAACAATGCTGCAATGAACATGAGGTAGAGATATCTTTTTGAGAGAGTGATCTTTTTATCCATCAGATAAATATCCAGAGGAAGAATTGCTGAATCATATGATGGGTTTATTTTTAATTTTTTGAGGAATCTCTATATGCTTTCCATAGTGACTGTAAATTAGTATTTATGTTCCTACCAAGAGACACAAGGATTGGCTTTACTCCACCACCTCAGGAACACTTGTTATTTGTTTTTGGTAAAAGCCATTCTAACAAGTGTGAAGTTGCATTTTATTGTGAGTTTCATTTGCATTTTCCTGATGATTAGTGATGTTGAACATCATTTCACTTGTCTGCTGGCCAATTGTATGTCTTCTTTATAAAAATATCTATTTAGATCCTATACAAATATTTATTTATGTATTTATTTATTTAATTAAAAAATTTAATATGAAATTTATTGTCGTATTGGTTTCCATATAAAACTGGTGCTCATCCCAACAGGTGCCCTCCTATACTAATTTTTAACTTAAATCTTGGTTTTTGTTTTTGTTTTGCTATTGAGCTGTATGAGTGTTTTAAATATATTTTCAGTATCAGTCCTTTATGAGATACACGAATTGAAAATACTTTCTCCCATTCAATAAGTTGTATTTTGCTGTGCAGAAACTTTTTGGTTTGATGTAGTTCCACTTACTTGTTTTTGCTGTTGTTGCAAGGATATTTTTTTTAATAATTGAAAAAGTAATCAATATAATTCACCAAGTATGACCACCTGGGTGGCTCAGTGAGTTGAGAGTCCACTCTTGATTGTGACTCAGGTCATGTTCTCATGGTTCACGAGATCAAGATTGAGCCCCACATCAGGCTCTGCATTGACAATGCAGATGCTGCCTGGGATTCTCTCTCTGTCTCTCTTTCTCCCTCTCTCTCTGCCCCTCCCTTGTGCACATATGAGTGCATGTGCTCTCTTGGTCTCTCTCTGTCTCTCTCAAAATAAATAAACTTTAAATACACACACACACACACACACACATATACATATATATATATATATATATATGTATACACAAGTATATATATGTGTATATATATGTATTTATATATATACACATATGTGTATATATATATGTGTATATATATATATATATATATATATATATATATATAAAATTCACCAAATAATGAGAAAAATCATAATGAAATGTCAATAGATGTAGGACAAAAAAGTGATAACAGCTGAATATCCATTTATAATTTAAAATTACCTGGCACTAAGAATAGGAGGTAGTTTCTTAATCCTATAAGTATATACATTTTATGTATATATGGTATTTAATGATGAGATATTAAAAGCTTCTACCTGAGATCTTTAATAACACAGGTACTCATTATCACTGCTTCTATTTGTCTTGGGTCATAGCCAGTAAAATAAAACTTAAAAGTAAGATGAATTAAAAAGGTAGAAAGAAAACTCATTTAGTGTGTTTAGTGACTTCCTCCTAAAGAGTACAGTATGGGGACACCTGGGTGACTCAGTCGGTTAAGCCTCCGACTTTGGCTCAGGTCATGATCTCACGGTTTGTGGGTTCGAGCCCCGCATCAGGTTCTGTGTTGACAGCTCAGAGCCTGGAACCTGCTTCAGATTCTGTGTCTCCCTCTCTCTCTGCTCTTCCCCAGGTTGCACTCTGTCTCTCTCTCTCTCTCTCTCTCAAAAATAAATAAAACACTTAAAACAAAATAAAATAAAATAAAATAAAATAAAAGAGTACAGTATGGAAAGGGGCAAATAAAAGTAACTTTATATATGAAAAACATGGCAAACACTACCCAAGCCAGGTGATCAAGGTCAGTATCAATGGTCATAAATCATTTAGATAGTATGTACCCTTGATATGATGTGATGAAAATACCATTTTTATCTCTGTGGCTTTCCTTCACAAATCTGATAACCCCAATGTAATCATGAGGAAACCATCAGACAAATTCAAATAGAGAGTCATCTAACAAAATACTGTCTAGTACTTCTCAAAATTGTGAGACCTTAAAAACAAGAAAAATCTAAAGAAACTGTCACAGCATAGAGGAACTTAAGGAGTCATAAAATTACTAAATGCAATATTGTATTTGGGATGGAGGTCCTGGAACAGATAACATACAGGTAAAAACTAAGAAAATCCTAATAAACTATGGACTTACATTAATCATAATGTATCAATATCGGTTCATTAATTATGTGAACTATACCATACTAAACTAAGATATTAATAATAAGAGACAATGCAGTGTATGCAAAACTCTCTGTAGTATTTTAACACTTTTTTTCTGTAAATCTAAAAGTGTTCTAAAATAAAAAGTTTATTTAAAAATATATGCATAAATTTTACTTACAAAAAAAGTTATGTATTAAAAGGTTGCTTTGTAAATGTAAAAGACATTTCCTCCAGAATAAATGTTATAAATCTAGCTGATCCAGGTATAAGTATATGGTATGAATAAAGCTAAAAACTCATGAAATTGTTGATAACACAACCCCAAAATTGTGAGCTAGCCTCAGTCATTTATACATGACACATCATGAAAAAAAGTGTCTTTCAGAAAAGGTAAAATTAATTTTCTGTCATCATTTGTATTATTTAAACTAGAATGGCAATCTTCAAATGGAAACAAAACCATTTTTATCATGCTTGGAAGAGTTGGCTTTTAAAATGAGTTGCATTAAACAGATTTCATTGTTCATCCTCTGGGAGTTTATTTATAACATTATTTATATGTCAACTTGATGTTGTTCTTTCCTCATAAAGCCTACTTAATTTGGAGTTAATTGGGTCATAAAACAAAATACAAACCAAAGGGGAAAGCTTGTTATATTTAGGGATGAAGTTATTTCTAGCAGGTGTTGGTAGAGAAAATTGTTGGCCATAGAAAGTTCAAGCACAAATTGAAACAAGACCTTTTTGTGACATTTATAAAGCATAAATGTTACATAGATTGCAATGAAAATTTAATGAAGACATGTAGAATTACTTCAAAGATTAACAAACTTACATTACTTTGAATAATGACAAATATTACTTATGATCCTTAGCCAGTGTGGTACATGTTGCTATATATTTCTTCAACTTATAATTTTTATTAATTCTAGCCTTATATCTAAAACATACATACCATCATCTATCATTTATAACTGCTAAAACAATTTATTTTTTCCTACATAAAAATATGGGACATCTTATTTATTAACATCTATGACAAAATATAATTATTGGGTATTAGGAAAGGAAACTTCATGTCCTCTTATCATATTTCAGACATTTCCATTCTTTCTACAAGTGGGAAATTTTTGAGGGGACATTTTGGGTCTCTTAAGTCTTCTTATATTTGAAATGAGCTATCACCCACTCAGGTTTATTAGCTGCAGTACATTGTAGTTTATACGTTCCAGCACACAGTTCCACTTCCTCCTTTTTGGAAAAACTCAGAATATTCCAGTTCTGATATTTATTATATTTTTGTTTTTATTTTTTGAGAGAGACCATGAGCATGTGTGCAAGAGCAAGCAGGGGAGGGGCAGAGGGAGAGGGAGATAGAGAATCTTAAGCAGGTTCCATGCCCAGTCTAGAGTCCCATGTGGGGCTCAAGTGGGGGCTAGATCCCATGAACCATGAGATCATGACCTGGGCCAAAATCAAGAGTCTGATGCTCAACCGACTGAACCACCCCAACCAACTGAACCAGTTCTGATGTCTAAACGGGTGAGATCATTCAGTTATAAGGCTTACCCAATCAGTGTATTTCCAGACTGTTTTTCACAGATTCTAGTCCAAGGTTGGACATGGTAACCAGATCTAAATAATGGCTTCTTCATAACCATAGTGATTCATTTAGTGATGGGAATGAAACATTGAGCAAAATGATTGTGTGAGAGGTGTGCGGTACCATGATTTTACATCTCTCTTTTGATCTTTGTCTCTCTGCTGCCTCTCTCACCTCTCTTTCTGCATATGGATGGGGATCAGGTAGCTCCAAGAATTGTGGATGACCATGTTTCAACCACAAAAGAAGATAGTTGTGAGATATAATTGAACCCACAAAAAACTGAGCAGAAGTAGGGAAATAAATTCCATTCTTAATGACATCATAGACCTATGGACTTATACCAATCCTGAAGTCCACATGATGCCTAGTCTTCCTAGTTTCATTAGTACTAAAATCCTTCCTGATAAGGTGGTTGATGTTATATACAGTGGTAAGAGATCCAGAGTTCTAATATATCAGTGAACGGATCACAATGAAATACCACTCATATATATGTGCTGTATTTCTCACTTAACCTGTCAGTGCTGAAACAGGGTGAACTCGATTCTCTGTTTCTGCTTCCATGTGTGAAGATTACATGGGCAGAGCCTCTACAGCGATGAGGGAGACCCACAATTTCTCTCCTTCTCTCTACTTTCTAGAAAACCAATATGTGATACAATGAGTTTGGTAAATCAAGTTCTGTCCTGTGCACCCAACTTGCCACAAAGCAGGGTGCACAAATGTAGATTTAGGCAGGGAGTAGGAGACTCCCATTTTAGCCTGAAATCTGAGTCACATGCTCAGATCCAGCTTTATCAGCCCCACCTCTACTTTGAGAATTCTGGTCACCTCCCTTTCTATCACCAATGTGTCTCATGACTCTCACGTGGTCATCAGTTCATTTTGTACAGTTTTTCCATAGTTAAAAACCTAAAGGGTAAAGGGCGTTCAGTTTAAGGCCCATTCCTACACAATAAATTTATTTTATAATTTTGTACTAAGTTCAAAGAACTAATAACTGCAAAGGTACATAATGTATCAGCTACAGTTTTGGAATGTAAGGGTGGCCAACCACATTTGTGGTTCCCCTACTCTAATGTATCTCTTTTTCTATGCTGGATAACAGGGGAAGGATGAACAACTGAGAAGGTATTTCATAATAGTGACAGTTGGCCTTTTTGAGTGTCATCTACTAGGCAGACACAGTGCTCCAAACTATGCATATTTTCCTATCCTCACAGTAACTACTCCAGATTTGTTCAAAAAGGTTAAATAACTCGGTCAATAGCAAGGAAGTTTCATAGAGCTTGCCTCTCAGAACAAGCCTGAATTTCTACTGCGTTACTTGGAACAATAGAGACTTAAACATTTTTGTGCCTGATGACTTTCTCATCCCCTAAGTATCATCAGTGAACGTCTTAGAACATATTGAATCTTTCACTTTCTTAAATTCCCCACAGCAACGCCCTAGTTATAACTCTCCTCATCTCTCATCTGAATTGCTGTTAGAACCTCCTTGAAGTTTTCATGCCTCTATAGGTTCCCTTCATCTATAAACTTCAATTCCATTCACTTACTGATTGTATAACTTGGAGTAAAATACAAAACTCTTATGAATGCTTTTTCCCCAGATGTAAATTACATTTTACAGTTTTAACATAGGATTAGGGCCAGGTTTAAAAAAACAGAATTTCCAGGTTCATTGATTGTTACTCAACAAATGTTATTTTGATTTTTTTCCTCTCCTTATATAAGAGTTCTAAAGCTTAACTGCTGAAGGCTCGTCTTACTCAGAATACTTTGGCAAATCCATATAACATACAAAATAAAACGCATGCTCTTTAGATTGGCATTCATGATTCCCTGCCATGAATAATGATCCTTTACAACCATACTACTTGTGGTTCTCAGATCATACCATGCATGACATGCCTTATACAGTGAGAGGTATTCTTAAATCTGCCTGGAGTTTTGTTCTTTTCTTCCTGTTAAAATCCAACTTATCCTTCAATGTTTACCTTATATTTCTTTTCCTTCAAAGCCTTTCTTAACCTCTAGACTAATTATATCCTCTGTATCCCCATAAAACTTGATTTTTTGGGTTCATTTTGATTTTGATTACATTTCCACTCCTAGAGTATATCTTCACTTTCCTCCTGTACATTGATCCTAATAATTCCCTAATTAATATTTTTTTATTTCTGTTATGAAAAATATGCTTCAAAGGGTATGAAAAATTATCTGAATAATATTTACCAGTCTTAAATGTGATGAAAATCAGATACAAGAAAATGTATCTTTCTGGAGAAGGAAAGACCTCAACTAAGATCTCAGATTAAAGACTAATTTCCTTTACTGAGTTGTATGGAAGAAAGAGCTCATGATATGTTGATCTTCTTTTACACACAAATACCTGGACTTTGAATACTATTTTTTAAATGTTTTGAGAATTTGGGAAAACTTTCTGTACATTTGTGGGTCAGTGAGGACACAGTGTCTATAAGACTAATTCAGAACCACAGAGAAGCATGGAGACATCAAATTTATCTGACTGACAGTATCAGCCTTCTCTGAAGTCTGATTATATAGCCACATGGAAAGAGTCTATTTATTTAATAAAATTATGAACATAAAATCATTTTAAAATGCTGTTCTATACCCCATTTGAAGATAAAAATTATATCTGATACATTCCTCCACAGTATATGCACTGTAAGAAGTTAAACAACTGGCATGTAATATATTCATTCTCTTTATGAGGGGTAGGGTCCGGGGAAAGGAAAGAAAGAAAGGTCCTTGTCAGAACTTCAAGCAAATGTCCGATGCTATATTCTCAGAGGAAGAGACCTGATCTGTTGAATGCCTTTAACAGAACATCTCTGGGTTAAAGATTAACTAGATCCAGAATCTATAAGGCATAGCTCCTTGGAGAATCAGTAAGCTATATACTCTCTGGGGTATTAAAAGGAGATTTTTCATAATTTAAATGACTTCTGTGTGAAGTAACCACATGAAAATTACTTACAAATCTCATTTATTATTCTGGGTCGAGGTATATGTCCAATGCAAGAAGAATATTTTATTCACCATTTTAAATTGTTTTGTGAAGGAGAAATGTTATGATGTTTGATCTTCCATAGTATTGAAAATGAAAATCTTGATATTTTAATTTCTTCAGAAAAGATTAAAACTTTATGTAACTGACAATTCAGAAATAAAAATATAAGTTGATCCAGGAGCCACAAATCCTGATGTAAATATTACCATTTAAAAAATTTTTAACATTTATTTTTGAGAGAGAGCGAGAGAGAGACAGAATGTGAGCGGGGAAGAAGCAGAGAGAGAGAGGGAGACACAGACTCTGAAGTGGGCTCCAGGCTCTGAGCTGTCAGCACAGAGCCCAATGCGGGGCTCAAATTCACAAACTGTGAGATCATGACCTGAGCCAAAGTCGGACTCTTAGCTGACTGAGCCGCCAAGGTGCCCCTGCTGTTTTTGTTTGTTTGTTTGTTTTTGTTTTTTTTTTTGAGAGAGAGAGAGAGAGAGAGAGAGACAGAGACAGAGAGCTTGAGCGAGAATGAATGGGGGAGAGGGGTGGGGGGAGGGAGCATCTTAGACTCCTGCTCAACTTGGAGCCCAATCCAGGTCCATCTCATGACCTGACCTGAAATCAGGAGTGGGATGCCCAACTGAGCCACCCAGGTACCCCAATGTTACCATTTTTTAATTACTACTTACTAGGGACTGATTATAAAGTAGAACATGAGTTTGGACCTTTAAATTGGTCTGAAAATCACATGTAGGAACACATCCATAAATTTTTATTTTGTATTTAAAATTTACCTTTTTATTTTTTCCCAAGGAATTCAACAAGTCAATTTTTGCCTACAAGGACTCTATGAGCCTACCTGACTCCTGGGGATAGTACTATTTCTTCTAAATAAAACATGTGGCTTAGCTTTTTTATTTTCTTTATTTAACATGTTTATAATAACTCCTGATTTATTTTACTAGGAAAATATCTTTAATTAACAATAAAATATAATATTTCCCCAAACATTATGCATTTTGAATGAAACATGAATAACATGTACATGAGTTAGAGCTATTGATAATATTTCACATAGACCATCACATCCTAATGAGTGAGTATATCCACTTACGGTAAAGGTAAATCAATGCCTCCAGCAAAGGTATGCATATATGTCAGCCCACTTGAATTATGCATTTAGTATATAACTCAAGAGTTTCCTAAACCCTTCATCAAAACTGGCACGGGAGAAAAATTGGCTCAGTATTTCTGTTGAAACTGGAAAAACAAAAGACTGCTTTCCACCAATAGTAAAGTGAGATCAGGTGAAGTAGGTAATATTTTATATTTTGTATCTACTTTGACATTTTCATTTAAGAAATGGCATACCATCATAGGAATTTAAACATTAAAATACGCTATAGAGATTAAGCCTTGTGAGAAGGAGAGTATGGGTTCGGATCCACTTATAAGAAATGTAAAAAGTGGATTGTGACTTCTGCTTCAGAGTAAGGTATAGAAACAAGGATTGAATGTACTCTTCCCCTGAAGCAACTTAGAAAAATAAGACAAAATATATGAAACAATGGTTTTTAAAACATGAAACATCATGCGACTAACAGTGTTCCTTGAAAGAGTAGAAACAAGGGAGGCGGGCCCTGTGATTGCTAGAGCTTACTGCCTTCAGCAGGAAGGGCTTGAGGAAGGAAACCCAAGCATAGTCCATTGGACTCCCAAAGTTGAGAAGATGGGGCTGAAGTCCAAGTGATCAAAGAGGCTAGAGTTTGCAGAAGAGAGAGCTGGAGAGGAGAAAGCTGTAGTGAGAGTTGTAAAGACAAAATCTGCCTTGAGTTTTCAGGAAGTACTGATCAGTGCATACTTGTCCGGAAACTACCACAGGCTGGGAAAAGAATTTTCCAACACAGAGAGAATGGTAGCTGGTGCTCATAAAGAGCTGGAAATAGTGCCTGTTTTCATCAGCCACTCTAGAAAACCTGGACATTGGACACAATATACACAGCAGTATCTTACTTCAGTATTGGGGCATAATTAGCCCTAGACTTTATGTTGTTCTAGTCCTAATTAATGAGTCTTTAATTTTTTTTTTTACATTTATTCATTTTTGAGAGGCAGAATGAGACAGAGCATGAGCGGGGGAAGGACAGAGAGGGAAGGAGACACAGAATCTGAAGCAGGCTCCAGGGTCTGAGCAAGCATTCAGCATAAAGCATGGGACTTGAACCCACAAACTGTGAGATGATGAGCTGAGCCAAAGTAAGATGCTCACTGGACTGAGCCACCCAGGTGTCCCAGGTCCTAATTAATGAATCTTAAAAGCAAAACCAGAAAGGAGGAAGCTACTTCCAAGTAACTTAACTGCATCCCAGAAAAAACACTCTAGAATATTTATAGGAATAAAAGAAATCAGCACTCAAGAAAGTACAATTATCAGTATCTGCAAAGGAAACACCTTTTTCTCTGTACAACTCACATTTCTGACACCAGATGTGTGGGTTTTTCCAAACCAAGTAATTCTCCAAATCTTGGTACAGAGTGAATGTCCTACCAAATTTAACTCAATTTTGACACTAACTGCCTAGAATTAGTGCAGACCCTGTAGGTTAAGATATTAGTCCTATAAGACTGCCCCCCTCCGCTCACTTCAGATGTTAATTGCAAGTCCCAGGTTGTCATCTGTATTTTTAACAGACCAGCTATAAAATTGTGGAGTTCCCACAACCAACTTCCTTAAGTTCAAGAATTTGCTAGGATGCCTCAGAGAACTCAGGGAAATGCCTGACTTACTGGATTATTATAAAGGATACATCCCAGAACAACCAGATGGAAGAAATGCATAAGACAAGGTATGGTTGCAGGGGGCAGGAATGATGGAACTTCCATGTATTCTCTGGGTGTGCCACCCTCACAGCACCTTGACATTTTCACTGAACTCCAGTAGCTCTTTAAACCCCTTCTATTAGGGTTTTTATTGAGGTTGCATTATGTAGGCACAATTAACTAAATCACTGGCAATTAGTGATTAACTCAAATTCCAGACCCTCTCCCTTCTCTGGAGGGGCAGTGAGGAGGGCTGAGTATTTCAACCCTCTAACGACATGACTGCTTCCCCAGACTGTCAGCACCTTCATCATTAGGAGCTTTCCAAAAGTCACCTCATTACCTTATTGACATAAACTTAGGTGCGGTTGAAAGAGGCTTATTATGAATAGCAAGAGGTGCTCCTCTCACTTTCATTACTCAGGAAATCCCAAGGATCTTAGGATCTCTATGCCAGGAACTGGATGTGAAGACCAAATATTTCTCATATCACAGTATCACAACCTGGCATCCAATCAAAGATCATCAGGCTTATTAAGAAGCAGGAAAATACAAATATATTCTCTGTGACAGAATTATGCTAGAAATCAGTAATAATATCTGAAAAATCTCTAAAATATTTGGAAATAAAAATGTGCTTCTAATATTTCATGGATCAAGAAGTAAGTGACTCAGAAAATTAGAATATATTTTCAATTGAATGAAAATAAAGACATAATTTATCAAAATTTGTGGAACAAAGCTTTGGAAGCTCTTAGAAGGAAATTAATAGAATTAAATCATTAATTTATATGTGGATGTGGCATGTAGGTTAAGAAGAGACATCACAGAAAGAATGTAGAAATACTCAACTGGTTTTGTTTCATCTCTTTTCACAAGTGTAAAAATTCTCCAAAGGATGAACAAATATCTCTAAAAGAATATTCAATTTATAGGAAAACCTGTAACAGTTTAAATAATTTCAAGTCTTCAGACTCAGGATCAAAATATATGGAAAGAATATAATTTGAAGATGTCATTGAAAAATCACATTCTTAATCCTAGAGAATATTTGGAGAAAGGAAGAGATGATAAAATAAGAGATGATAAATAAATATAAGATATATATAAGAAGATAAATAAATAAGATATATATATAAATATATAAATATATGTATAATATATATTTATATATTTATATATATATTTTATATATGTATATAAAATATATATTTTATATATATTATATATAAATATATAAGATATATATATATAAATATATAAGAAGATAAATAAATATAAGATATATAAGATAAATAAATATAAGATAAAAAAGAGATGATAAAAATAAACCCTTTAAAACCTGACAATGTGAAAACTGTAGAGGCCAAGGGCAGGATGGTCCAAGATGGAACATTTTGGTATGAACATTATTTTGAGTTAAAAGTAAAACTCAGCAGATGTGAGAAAATCTCTCTTCTTGGTCCTCAACAAATTTACATCAGAAAGGAGAGCCTGTACCAGGAAGAGAGTTATTAACAGAGGCTCCTGTTCATCTAAGAAACTTATCTCTTCATGATAGGGGAATCTTTGTTTTTCAGAACATCTTTCTCCTGCTTGCATCCTTCCTCTCCTTTGCATCCTCTGACCCTACCCCTCTCCTTAGCTCAAATAAGGAGCCTCATTGTCTCTGGAATCTCGTGTCTGTGTGGATTCTCCATAGTACACTATTAAATTTGATTTTCTCCTGTTAAACTGTCTTGAGTAAATTTGATTCTAAGTCAAGCTGGAAGGGCCTTGAAAGGTAGAGGAAGGTCTTCCTTCTCAACAGGAAGGAATAACTAATCCTAAAGGAAGAAACAAAGATTCTAGAAGTAGAGGAAAGTAGACTATGCAAAAGCCTGGCAAATTTGAGAATGAATTAATTCTGAAATGATTATTTGTAAGTACTTTTACAAAAGAAGGTACAGAGTTCTTAATATGTCATTATTAACATACATTTCACTTTTTAATATGGGTAGCCAACATATAATTAAGGAAAGAACTTTAGAATATACATTTTCACTAAGTAATAATTCTTAAGAGCAGAAAATAAATGTGGATTATAATAATTACTATATTAAAAATATTAATGGTAAAAATATTTTCAGCCAATAAAGGTAATTCAATTTTCCACTTTACTGTGTTGTCTTTTGGTCGATCACTAAAGTGATGTTAACCTGAATGGAAGTCTCTATGGCATAATATATAAGGTTCAATATCAAATACCAGTCATGAGTTTTGGAATTTTTATCTATGTGACTTCTAATGTATTTATAAGCACCTTGTTTACAATAATTTCCATTTAATTTCATAGCTCCTTTCTAATTTATACTAAGATAATATTAGAATCAATAATAGGTAAATAAATAAATGTGATATGAAATTGTGTTTACTCAAAATAGTTTAATATAAATTCTGAAATATTCATTTCTCTATTAGCATAATACAAAAAATTTTAATAATGTTTGAAATTACCTCATTTTTCCCTCATGACATTACTTGAAAGCTCAGAATTTTAGAACAGCATTTTTGGGTTTCTCTGATGTGGTAGGATTATAGGAAGACTACTAAAATAACATAAATATACAATATTAGTATATATGGATTTTTCTATGGTAACTTTTTAATAGAACATTATTATACATAACAAATGAAATATTCCTTGAAAGAGCAAGTTAACTTCAGGAAAGCAAATAATTTTTATTAAGAATAAAAATATACATTTTATATTTTATTATAAATAAACGCAAAAAATCCAAGCAAGTTTCTTATTTACCCTTATAATAATACATGGCTTCTAAGGACATGCCATCATTTATATATTTAACTTTTTACTCAGTCACTCAAGTATTAAAAATATCTATTGGAAATGAAAATCAAAATACGAAGTTCACTTACTCTTTGTGCAAAATCCTCCTTCTAATATACTTACTTCACATGATCAGGTTTTCTGTAAGTCCTGAAAGACAAAGGTATAGAAAGCAAGAGAAATAACCAATTGGTACAGGTAATACTAGAGTCACTTGTGCTGTTATTTACAGATATAAGCACTCTTGTAGTTGCCACCTTCCATGCTGACAAGAACACAGGTCTGCTGCTGGGATATAGTTATTGTTTTGTTCTTTAAATATAGCTATAACATCATTTCTGATACATATCCTTCTATGATTATAACAAAGAAGATATATGAGAAGCCATTTATCTATATCGTGACTCTGGTAACACTCTTGCCTGTTGCCACAGAAACCCAGATCATGGTCATGCATTTCTATGAAAATAGGAAACAGGAGAATATTAAGACTTGCAGCTCCATTCTTTAGTTCTTGTTTCATGTTGGCACAAAATCAGATCATTACTTGTTTTGACTGCCTTGTTTACATTACTGATATCTGATAGCCAGCCATCATTTGTGTTTTACTCCATAAAAAGTATGTCTTGGCAATTTGCACATCAGCAAATGTAATTGAGCACATAACGTATTGAATTTTCCTCTAAAAATACATGCTGGACAGTTTCTTGTAATTCTGATGACTGCATCATTATATTGTAAAAATTATGATGCGATCTGATACATATACATAACCATTCAAAGCTAATACCTTAGAAGTTTTTAAAAACTCTTCATTGACTGTACCTTCAACTAGATTAAATTCATTTTTACTCCCCTTGGCAATAGTGGGTTTTGTGGGTCACGATAACTGGATAAACTTTTTCTGATTCCTTTTATTGTGCTTCACATAACTAAAAAGTGTGAAAAGAAGGCTTGCATTCAGCTTGGCTTCATATTTTAGAGAAGTTTGTATTTGTCAGCAAGTCTTTTTGCTGTCTATTGTTTGAAGGCTAAAACATACATCTTTCAATAGAGATAAAAATTGTTTACATAGGTGACCCATTTTCTTTGTTGCTAATGATATAAAAGCTCCTGGAAATTAGCAATTAAGACAGGCTACATAACAGTGAGTATATACCATACTATACATATTGTTTTGATCATCTTGCATTTTTACTTAGGAAACGATGTGACCATAAACTAAAATAAAAGTAAATCTTACTAAAGCCCTTGTGTCAGAAAATTTTAGTATGGAAAAAAATAGAATTTATACATTTTTAATTAATTTTTATTTTTTTTTAAATATTTATTTTTGAGAGAGAAACAGGGTGCAAGCAGGGGAAGAGCAGAGGAGAGGGAGACAGATTCTGAAGCAGGCTCCAGACTCTGAGACGTCAGCACAGAGCCCGACCCAGGGCTCAAACTCACAAACTGTGAGGTCAGGACCTGAGCTGAAGTCAGTCGATTAACCGCCCCTACACCCTTTATACATTTTTAAAAATTACAACTTTATTTAGCTAATTCGATCTTCAAGTCACCTCAGTTGTTTAATTTTTTTTAATTGTTGCAAAATTATATCTAATGAAATGCACAGGTATTAAGAGTACAGTTTGATGGGTTTTGAGGAATGTACAGTCATGCAACCAGTATCTAATCAAAATATTGAACTCTACTACGGCACTAAAAGTTCCTTCTGTGCCTTTCCAGTTAATCCTCATCCATGTTCCTGCCTAGACTCAACCACTGTTCTTATTTCTTCCCCACAAGTTAGTTTTGTTCTTCGATACTTTCATGAAAGTGGAATCATATACTAGGCACATGTTTTGCTCAACATGTTTTTGAGATTTGCATAGGTTATGTGAAATCTTCTTTTGTTATTGCTGTATACTGTGCCTTTGTATAAATATACCAGAATGTATTGCTCTAATCATGTTTTAATATACTTTTGTGTTGTGTTGTTTCCATTTTTTTCTTTTTTATTGCCATTACAAACAAAGCTGTATTGAACATTCTTGTTAAAAGTGTTTATGATAAATACAAATTTAATTTCCCTGGGAAATTATTACCTGGAAATTATTACTTTGGAAATTAAATACCTGGAAGGCGCACCGGTTAGTTATTTATAGCCTCTCAGTTCCAAATTCGAAAATTTGGCCTGCTTTGTGAAAGTGGATCTGGGCCAATTAAATATTTTTCCTTGGTCATTTTTACCATGTTCAGTTTTGTCAATAGAGGGCGCTAGAGAAGCATTGCAGGAGGAAGGTTTGCCTCTGGGTTCCAGTTAGCTTCTGTGCCTGTTTCCGCAGTGTGGACAGTTTCTCCAGCCTTTGCCTTCTGCAACACACGGAGCTTCCCCAGCACCGGATTCCTGCTGAATGGCAGACAGAGGCAGTCAAACCGACTCCTCTGGTGGCACACGAACCTGGTCAGTTTCGTAGGACAGTGTCTCCAGTGAGATACCTTTCTATGAACAAGTTTCCTCAGAACTTTGTTAAAACATCTGTATTGAGGCATAATGTATAAAAAAAAAATCCTTCACATATTTAATATGTATAGTTTGAGGAGTTTGGAAATATGCATATACCTGTAATCCCATGACCCCAATCAAGGTCATACACAAAACTGTTATGCCAAGTGAAATAAGTCACAGAAGAACAGATATGGCATGATTCCACTTATGGTGAGACATCTAACGTAGTCAAACTTATAAAAGCAGAAAATAGAATGGTGGTTGCCAGGGGGTGGGGAGAGCAGGAAGTAGGAGATTGTCCAATGGGTATAAAATTGTACTTGTTATAAGATTGAATGAATTATAGAGAAATGCTGTACAACATATTGTCTAAGTTAACAATATGCTGTTGTGTTTTTACCCAAGACTCGTGAGGAGTCCGTTTCCACCAAGTTCCACTGACATGAAAGGGTAACACTCTTCTGCCATCCAGTGAGCACCCTACTGAGTCTTCCCCTGAGAGGTGGGCATCACGTTTTTCGGGTGCTTATCTAAGCCCTAGGAGTAGTGGCTGCTCCTTCCATGTGCTGTTCCTGTGTTCTTTGGAGTTGTCTTTACTTGTCTAGTCTCTAATTCCTTGATACATTTAATCACTTTCCATTACACTTTCCTCGTTCAAATTTCTCATGATTTCTTTCCTCTGCTTGAACCAAGACTGACACAGAGGAGAATAACCGGATCTGATAGTAAGTACAAGTTTATTAGAAACTGCCAAGTGATTTCCTAAATTGGTTGTATCATTTTATTTTATTTTATTTTTTTGTGGTTTTTTTTGGTTGTATCATTTTAAACCTCCATCAAAAATATAGGAGTTTTCTGGATACCCCATATTCTCTCTAGCATTAGGTATTATGCTGTCTTTTAAATTTTAACCATTTTAATGTGTGTGTAATGGCTGTTGTAGTTTGACTTTGCAATCCCTGAAGACCAATAACATTGAATATGTTTTCCTGTGCTTGTTGATCATTTATTTATATGGTATCCTTTGTGAAATGCTTTCCAAGTCCTTTTCTCATTTTAAAAAATAGGTTACCTTTTTATTACTGGCTTATGGGAATCTTTATATTCAGGATGCCAGGCCACTGTGAATATTTTCTGCTACTCTGTGTCTCGCTTTTTGAATTTCTCAGCTATCTTTTGAGAAGCATTTTTTTGAGAGAGAGAGAGAGAGAGAAAAAGAGAGGGTGCACCCACAAGTGAGGGAGGGGCACAGGCAGAGAGAGAGAGAGAGAGAGAGAGAGAGAGAGACTCTTAAGCAAGCTCCACACCCATCGAGGAGCCCCCCTGGAGGCTTCATCTCAGGATGGTAAGATCATGACCTAAGCAGAAATGAAGAGTCTGACGCTTAACTGACTGAGCTACTCAGTTGTCCAGAGGAGCAGACATTTTTTTTTTTAAGACACATTTATTAAGACTATTACGTTTAGCAATCAACAGCATGGGTGCCAAAAAAATAATTAATTAAACCCTTTGTTGGAATGCTTTACACTTTCCACAGAATAAAAACTAAAATAACTTGTTACATAGTTATTTATAAATACAGCCAAGTTCCTTGCCCATACACACAAGTGTTGTCTAAAACATGTCTCCTTGGTAGCAGCTAGTCCCTGCCGCCATTGTGCTTGGCTGAGTTCACAAATCTGTTGTAACCTGTAGCCTCCGTGCCACTTCTCTGACTCTCCTCTCTCTTGCTAAGCTTTGTTTCCTGGCAGTAATTAAGACCTTCTGCCACTGCCACAGCTACTGCTGCTGATGGAACCACCACAGCCACCTTGGTTTCATGGTCTGGCAAAGTATTGGCCTCCACCACCATAGGGGCCAGAGTTTCTGCCTCCAAAATTTCCTCCTTTCATGGGTCCAAAATGTGAAGATGGACTGTTGTAATTGCCAATATCATTATAGCTTCTGCTACCTCCAAAGTTGCTTATTACCAAATCCATTATAGCCATCCTCACTGCCACCATATCTACCAACACTTCAACTGCCGCCAAAGCCACCTTACCCACTGAAGTTTCCTTCACGACCCAAGTTGCCTTCCCGTGAAAACCACCTCCATGACCACCACTGAAGTTTCCAGAACTACTTCAACCTCTTTGGCTGAATTAAACCCTAGCCATCTCTTGCTAGAGCTATTCTTACTTTGCAGTGTGGTCATTCACAGTATGGTATTTTTGAACAACAATTTTTTTTTTTTAACAACAATCTTATCTACAGAGTCATGCTCATCAAATGTTACGAAACTAAAGCCCCTCTTTTTGTCACTGCCTCTGTCAGTCATGATTTCAATCACTTTAATTTTCCCATACTGTTCAAAATAATCTCTTAGATGATGTTCTTCAGTGTCTTCTTTAATGCCACCAACAAAAATGTTTTTCACAGTTACTTGAGTACCGGGTCTTTGAGAATCTTCTCTTGAGACAGCCCTCTTTGTATCTACAACTCTTCCATCCACCTTGTGTGGCCTTGCATTCATGGCTGCATCCACCTTTCCCACAGTGGCATATGTGACAAATCCAAAGAACTCTGGAGCACTTGGTGTTTGGATTTCTCATTACCACACAGTCAGCAAGCATTCCCCATTGCTCAGAATGGCTCCTTAGACTCTTATGGGTTGTTTCAAAGCTCAAACCTTCAGTGAAGAGCTTCCACAGCTGCTTATGCTCTTTGGTAAAGTTTGATTTAGACATGATGGTGGTGGGAAGGCAGACTTAACCATGCTTACTCAACGGTATCCATGTGCAGAAAGCCAAAAGCAGACATTATTAATATTACTGAAGAGCAGGGAGAGACTGCGTGGCTCAGTTGGTTAAGTGTCTGACTTCAGCTCAGGTCATGATCTTGCAGTTCACAGTCCGAGCTCCACATCAGGCTCTGTGCTGACAGCTCAGAGCCTGGAGTCTGCTTCAGATTCTGTGTCTCCCTCTGTCTCTGTCCCTCCCCCATTCATGCTCTCTCTCTCTCTTTCAAAAATAAATAAACTTTAAAAAAATTACAAAAATATTAATGAAGGGGAGTTTACAAATTTTTAAATTTTTAGTTAATTTTTTTTAGGTCATTTTCCTTAAGAAATTTTGCCCACAATGAGATCACAAAGCTATTCTACTATGTTTTCTTCCAGGTGCTTTATACTTCACCTTTTAAATTTTAGGACTACCTCAAATCAATTAATCTAATTAATCACTCAACTGAATAAACCAATTGGTTAGATTAATTGATTAAGCTCTCTAAATTCATGTTTGTGTGTAGTGTAAATAATGGTCAAAATTTGGGTGTTTCTTCCATATTGCTGTCTAGTTGATCTAGCACGATGTAATGAAAAGACTTTGCTTTTTTCACTGAGTTGCACTGAGAACTTTTAATTCCTTTACTTCCCTTATTGCCATTGGCTATATTAGCAGTGCAATTCTGAATAGAAGTCATAAGACTAGGCATCTTGCTTTGACCTCAATTTCAGGGTAAAAACATTCAATATTTTACTCTGAGTGTTTGGGTTTTTGTTTTGTTTTGTTTTGTTTTGTTTTGTTTTTTGCTATATTATAATGAGGTATAAATGACAAACTGTAAACTGCATATAATACAAGGTACCATGTGGTACCAAAGTACCATGGACGTATGTATATAGCTGTGAGGTCCTTAGTAAACATATCCATCACCCTCAAAAGTGTCTTACGTAATCCATCCCTTCTATATCTTCCATACTTACTCCTTAGCAACTATAGATCTATTTTCTGTCAGTATTGATAAGTTTGCACTTTCTAGAATTTTATATAACTGGGGCAGTATTGTATATGATCTTTTTTTGTCTGTATACTATCATTCAACACAATTATATATAGCTCCATCCACATTGTTGCATGTATCAATAGTTCATTGTTTTATTGTTGAATAATATTCCATTATATGGATATACCATAATTTGTTCATCCATTGATCTTTTGATGAATATCCAGGTGCTTCCAATTTTGTTTTTATTATAAATAAAGCTGCTATGAACTTTCATGTATAAGTTTTGGTATGTGGATGTATGCTTTTTTTTCTCTTAGGTAAATGCCTAGTAGTTGAATGGTTAGGTCAGGTAGGTTTATGCTGAACTTCTTAGGAAACTTATCAGATCCTTATGTCATCCCAATTTTATTATTATTTCCAAAAGGACTAAAGATTTGAATGTGGAATTATAACTTCAGAGGTTACAGAAGACAACATGGAGACTGTATAATCTTGGAGTGGGGAAATGACTTCTTTAAACAAGATATAGAGAGCCTAAAGCATAAGTTAAAAGTTTGAGCCTTTTCCTTGCAATAAAATGAAAAACAATCTATTAATCAGAACACTAAAAGTAAATCACAAAGTTGAAGAAAATATCTGTGTAGTGTGCACACACACCCACACCCACGCAAATGTATATCTACAATAGATTATAATCTATATAATATATAATAAATTATTACAGAAGATATAAAAATAATTCATACACATGGCAAAGCAAAAGATAAACCAACTAATGGTCAAAATATTTTGACAGGCACTTCAAAGAAGAGGATATATGAATGTCCTCCACCAAAAGTGTTAAAAAATATTAACTGGCAAATTGGTATTGAAAAACTCCAATAAAATGAAATTTCATCATCAAATTGGCAAAAAATAAAATGTCAAGAAATACAAAATTTTGATGAGGATGCAGAGAAACTAAGATTGCTAATGAGAATATAAATTAGAACAATCACTTTGAAAAATAAATTAGTACAGTCTCATAAAGCTGAAGATGTGCATAGACACTATTCCAGGAATCCATCCTAGGAATTTACCCTGGAGAAAATTTCAGCATGTGCACCAGAAGACATACCAAAGAATATTCATGGCAGCATTGTTTGTAAAAACAAATTGAAGCAAACTACAACTCCTCAAAACAAGATGTTATCACTAGGAGAATAATGCATTTAACAGTAGTCCTACAAAGAATTCTACACAGAAATGAAAATAAATGAAATGCATCTATATATATAAAGGTCTCAGGAATATAAAATGTAGTAAAAATGCAAGCCACTTGGCTTATACAGCTAATACCATTTATAAAAATATCAAAAAAATAAAAAAAACTAAATAAGTGATAAAGTATACAAAGCCTTGTATCCTTGTATTTATTTAATATGTAATATGTATATGATATAAAACATATTATACTTTAATATAATATATAAAATGTTTAAGTTGTATGTAGTATAATATATATAATTATTTGATATTACACACAAATTATATAATTTAATATATTAAATATAAATATATATTAAATTTATATATTTATTTAATCTATATTTATAGATTTACTTAATTTATATTTATTTAAATATAGATTAAAAATAGATTAAAAATAAAAATAGATTAAAATGAAGACAATGGAGTAATTTTTTTCAAAATTTCAAGGAAAATTTAAACATAGATTATTATATATGGCTAAATTACTATGTAAATATGAGAGTGAAGTAAATATTCTCTGAGTGAAAATGCTTTAGAATTTTCATCACAAAAAAAGTCTGTTTTTGAAAATAGCAATCTTGAAGGAAGTGTTTCAACTATAAAGAAAGTTGTCTACGTTAGGAATACTAAGCCATGGCGATTAAGCATGAATTAAAAGTAGAGAAATTTGTTACATAATAAATGAAGTAGAATTATATGTAGAAAAACAAGTAAATTTCAAGTTCTTAACCCTAAGTGAAGCAAATTAGGACTAAGAATGATAATGAATAGACTGGTAAAGAATATGCTCACCTAATACCACGTAAAAAGAGTGCATGATCTTCAAGTGTTAATATATATTGTACTAACCGCATGTAAGAATGTGCTAAATTCATTAGTGTGTATGTCTCTTGGCATGAGAAAAATCAAGGAGGAATAAAGCATCAAGATGGCAGGAGAGTATCACAGGTGTGGAAGACAGAGAAAAGCAAAGAAGTGTCTTGTGTGCCCATGAAATGAGTTAATCACACTCAATTATGTGTATCTTAAGTTAAAAATAGCCAATGGAATAATGAATCTATGGAGATGGACAATGAATTGAGCAAGTCAAAGAGAAGCAAGATATTACATGGAAAATTAATCAGGCCACATGATGAGAAGCCTTGCTTGCCTTAGGGCAAATGGGATTCAGTGGATTTTTTTGAAGGAGAAGTAAGGTGTAGAGTCTCATTTTAATAAAAATCACTCCTTTGTGACATGGAGAAAGTCTTATATGAGAAAAGAGCTTAGGGCGAAACTCAGGGAACAACAATTTAAAGGCTAGATGAGACAGAAGAGGCTTTGAGAAACAAAGAGAGGTGAGCGTAAAGGTCTGAGAGTGGGAGGAACAAAGGACAGGATGGGGTTCCCTGGGTTAAGGGTGCTTGCAGGGCAGAGAATGATCAACAATGTGCCTGGTGCCTCAGAAACATAAGGGCTGTTTTTGGACCTTTGGATTTTGCAGTTAGAAGGCTATGGGTGAATTCTTCCCCTGCAGTTTCACTGTTTTGATGTGGAAGCCTTATTTTGTGATTCAGTGTGTTAAAAAGGAAGAAAAGGTCCAAAATAGAGTCACTAACGCTAAGCCCGCATCACCAAACCAAGGCTCAATACCTAACCTAATTCAGCTTCAGCTTTCCCCAGGAATGTACTCTTAACCTGTCACTCTGGAATTTTCTGGTCAGCACCAGTGAGACACTGCCTCATAGGCCCTCCCTATTCCCCAAAGGTAGCTGAGGTAATCTGCTCTTTCCTTACCCCTTCCAGTTTGTATAGCTCCTTGGAGTTCCTTCCAGCTTGCTAGATGAGATGCTGCCCAATTCCTGAGTTGTAGAATAAAGACTATTAAATTATCCAATTTATTCAGCTGAATTTTATTTTTTAATAGATGGAAGTGGGATTTGAAGAAGTAGCCATGGTAAATAGAATAAATTTAGTTTTATCTGAAAGCAAGAGGCAGAGGGAGGAAGCGATTCAAGGGTAAAGGAAATTGAAGGTAATAACTTGCTGTTTTAAAATAGAATTTCCTACTTATTCCCAGAGTACATTTTTTAAAAGTCTGAAGGATTCATTGTGTTTGCTTTGCTAATGATAAATTTAAGTATTTATCTTTGGATGTAATCTCAACTAGCTGATGAGCTCTTGGAGGCCATGGATTATATTTTATTCATTATTTTAATCCCCACAGCATGTGATTTCTACATGTCTAAAAATCAAGAACTTGAAAAATTTTAACTCATCACCATATAGTATTTCATCTTTAAAATGATTCTTAAGTATTTTATCTTCTTTTTTTTTCAATGTTTATTTATTTTGAGGGGTAGCAAGTGAGGGAGGGGCAGAGAGAGAGAGAGAGAGAGAGAGAGAGAGAGAGAGAGAATCCCAAGTAGGCTCCATGCTGTCATGGGGCTTGATCTCATGAACCGTGAAATCATGACCTGAGCTGAAATCAAGAGTCCCCAAAGTAATAATTTCCAGGTGATAATTTCCAAAGAAAATTAAAATTTATATTTATTCATAAACACTTTTACCAAGGATGTTCAGCACACCTTTGTTATAACAGTAAAAGGAAAAAAAAAAAATGGAAACAACACAACACAAAATGTATATTAACACAAGATTAGGTCAATGCATTCTGGTATATTTATACAAAGGCACAGTTTCCAGCAATAACTGAGCCACCCAGGTGTCCCTCAAGTATTTTACCTTGAGTAGCAAATCTTGTTGGTAGTAAAGTGTGGCCTACCCCAAGTACATCTTTCCAATGAGAGGCAGCACAGTATAGAGCAGTGGTTTCCAAAGTGTGGTCCCCTCCTGGGAACCTGTTAGAAATGCAAACTCATGGGGCCCTATCTAGACACAGTGAGTAGAAACTCTGGGGCCTGGGCCCAGCAGTCTGTTTTCTTTCAACTCCTGGAGTTGATTCTAATTCACCCTACCATTTGAAGACCACCCATGAAAAGCAACAGCAACAACAAAAAATCCTTGGATTTAACCAAACCTGTTTGTCACATACAACCACATGCAGTCAGTGTGTTATTAAGAACTCTAGAATGGAGTTTCCTTAAGCAAGGGGTGAGGGGGGTGGGGGCACCTTGAAGAGTCATGATGAGAAGCCAGTGACATAGTGGGTGGAAGCATTTATCCTACTCTCTGCTACAATGTCGATATTCAATGTGTATTTTCCTTAAATGTGTATTTAAGATACAATGTATTGCTATTATGCAATTATGTTGTCCTAGAGAAATTTAGAAATAACATGGTTAAAAGTTGGGTCGGGGGGAGTATGGGAATTGATGTAAGCTGAGCATTTACTTTCATCTGGCAATTGTCCTGGGTTTTTTCCTAGTGTCATCTAGGTTTGAAACAAGGTCTGTTTCACTTCAAAGTCTATTTTATTTTTAGCATCAGTCCAGGTACCTTTGTGCCAAGAATGAGTTCATTAATTCCAAAAACAAACAAAACAAAAAGATTTCTATAAGGAATTCCAGATTTTCACTTCAAAACGTCAAATTCTTTATTTTTAAACAGGGGTGCATTTAGGGATGGGGGCAGAAATATGCTGTAGCAAATGCTCTAATAGCAAATTTCTAAATAAGGAAGATATATCTCATATTTGGGGAAAATAAAGGCACTGATGCTTGTTTGCCCTGTAAATGCGTTTTATTATCTGGAGAGGAATCAAAAGATAAAGGGATCAATCACAGGGAAAGGCATGCATTTTTCAGAGCTTTGTCTCTTTCTATTGTTCAGCTTTAGCAAGAGTATTAAAACAGCTCCCTATAAACAGCACTTATTCATACTGTTCACACTTTCATATAGCTTTCTCCCATCCTCTATCTTTAAATGCAAGGTCAGCTCTGTACTGTTATGAAGAAAACTGTTTTGGAATCACACCTCCCCCTCTCTTTCATGCCTCAGATATAACTCTGAGCCCTGTTCTTGAATTGACATACATTTAAAAACAATTCAGTCATGGACTGATCAGCTGATCTAGTGACACAGACCACAGCTTGCTCTTGCCATTGTTTCTTTGTTGCTGGTGGGCTTTTGTTTGAATCCTGCAGCATCAGCCCTGACTGCAATAATTGATTGACTGAGCTATGCCACGGGGCACAACATAACAAAGGAAGAAAAATATGAACAGTTAGTGAAAGAAGCCCTGGGAAAAGACATAAATAAAGGTAGTGTACCCAAATACTGCAGTGTTTGTAGAATCCTCACCGAGGCAAGGAAACCAGGTGACGGTATCTTTATTTTAATGTTTGGGAGGTGAATTCAAGGAGAGACATTGTGTTCCAAGAGGCCTGGTAAGCCTTCAGATGATCATTTCCTAAGCTAATGGGACAAACACACCCACATATAGATAAATTCTGAACCTCAATGGCCTTTACAGTTTGTACTTCTTAGATAATATGGTAAGGAATATTTTAGAAAAGTCTATGGTAGACAATAGCCATCAAGTCAATAAATACAGCCTGGCTACATCTCTGGTAACATTAGCATATAAATCCATTTGTGCGAACCATTCAGAACTCAGCATTTAGCCTTTTCCATGAATTTGAATAAGACTTACTAAAATCCTTTAAACTTTCAGTGAGGTTTGTGTATACCTGAGGAAATCACAGCCTTTTAAAAATCTCAGGATGGGAAAGCACCTTAAAGGTCAGATTACCCCGTTACCTTGTAATGAGTTGTTTGGGAAAAAGCAGTGTTATCAAGTTATGTCTATGGTAAACTCACACACAGTTGCTAATTGGGCAGAAGCTTAGCATCTGAGGCACTTTAATTGATGACAATTCATAGAGCAAGTTTCAGACAAAATTATTTAAACAGTGAAAAAGATCATTTTGAGCTCTCTGCCTTTTGCAAGAGGACACAGAGTTTATATTGTATTGAATGAGGAGATTTCTTTAAAATGTTCTTGTTTATACCTAAGTGGGCTGGTTTCTGAAGACTTTTCTTCCATCCTCCCATTTTTCCTTCCTTTTTTCTATTCTCTCGCTATCCCTCCTTGCTTCTTTTCTACAAGATAAAAGCCAGGTAAAAGCTAATTACGGAACTCATCTCAGGAACTGTTTAGAAACACACCTAATAAAGCTATTTAGTCTAAAATATGAGGAGAGAGAGTTGGCTGGGTAAGACTGCTTTACATAAGAATTTCACAGGATTTGTGTGTGGGTATAGTCCACTGGGAGACTGAGAAGAGCCCGGAAAAATTGCTTTGAAATATCTACCTGTGAAGACCTGGGTCAATTAAGCATCTGGCTCTTGATTTTGGCTCAGGTAATGATCTCACGGTTTGTGGGTTTGTGAGTTCGAGGCCCACATCAGGCTCTGTGCTGACAGAGCCTACTTGGGATTTTCTCTTTCTTCCTCTCTCTCTGCCCCTCCCCCCCATCTTAAATAAATAAACTTAAAAAGGGGAGAGAAATACCTACCTGTGAAGAATTCCCAAAGACTACGATAGTTACAGATTTTGACCAGTGATATTTCAAAATTTAAAAATGTTTGCTGTAATATAATGCCTTTCTATTTCATCAAGATTTTAATACAGTATGAAATCATCTTTTGTTAAGTGGTTAAGTGGGGTTGAATGAAGAAAAAACAAACAAACAAAAATCTGGGCTTTATCTCTGTTAACACAGTGCAGAACCAAAACCCACAGATAATGAGAAATGATTGAGATCAAGATTTTAGCAGATTTTACATTTATTGAGGAAAAGGGTCAAACATTGTGTTATGGACTTCCATCAAGTTTTTCCCTATACTCTATAAAGAGGGATGATTATTTTTCTTATATTCTACAGTGAGAAATTAGAAACATAAAGAAATTAAGTCATATCCAGAAAAGCACATGGGTAGTAAGCAATGTGAATGTGCTTCAAGCCAGGGGAGTCTGACATCAAACACAAAAAATAGATTAAATGATAAAAAATTTAGAATAGAAAGGAAAAGAAAAGAGAAGAGAGAGAAGAGAAGAAGAGAAGAAGAAAAGAGAAGAAGAAAAAAAGAAAAGAAAAAAGAAAAAAAGAAGAGAAAAGATAGAATAAATGAATGAATTGTGGACTAAATGTTTATGTTCCTGAGAGATTCATATGTTGAAACCATAGTTCTCTAACACATTAGACATTAGGCTTTAAGAAGTGGGGCCTCTGGGAGGTGATTAGGATTACAGGAGGTCTTGAGAGTAGAGGCCCAATAAATGGGATTAGGGTCCTTAAAGGAGTCATTAAAGAGCTTGCTTCCCCTTTCTGCTCTCCACCATGTGAGGACACAATGAGAAGTCAGCAGTCTGTATCCCAGAAGAATGCTGTCACCAAAATTCAACCCTGTTGAATTGATCTTGGACTTGATCTTGGACTTCCAAGAAATAAATTCTTGGAACTCCGGAACTCTGAGAACTCTGGGTTCTGAGAACCCTCAAACTCTGAGAAATAAATTTCTGTTGTTTTAAGCCGCCTTGTCTACATTATTTTATTATAGCATCCTAAACTTGGATAGATAATAAACAAATAGGTATTTGTTAAATATTTTTTCCAAATAAAATGTTATTCTGATTTCATAAAATTATGATTAATATATGTTATAGATACATAATGCATTTTTAAAACATAGACATTATGTGCTCTGTAATATAACTGCTCCCACCTGGAGTGGTGGTTTAATGACCAACTTAATCTTTATAGTTCTGACATATTGTATTATTAATTCACAAAAAGAAGTGGTAATGAATTTAAAAGGCCTTTGTTTGCTAAGATGAATCCAAATTGTGTAATAGTAAGAGGTACTATTTCTTCAATCTGTAGTATGTAACTTGGGCCCTAATTACATGTCTGCCAATCTGTTTTGGTCCTAGGATGAGATTTCATTCCTTAAATGCTAAATTAATGATTACAAAAGGAATATGGAAATTGCAAAGACATGCATTTTTTTAAGTTTACTTATTTTTGAGAGAGAGAGAGCTCATGCACATGTGCAGTGGGGGAGGGGCAGAGAGAGAGGGAGAGAGAGAGGATCCCAACAGGCTCTGCACTGTCAGAGTGAAGCCCAATGTGGGGCTTAAACTCATGAACCTTGAGATCATGACCTAAGCTGAAATCCAGAGTTGGACACCTAACTGACTGAGCCACTCAGGCACCCCAGTATGTGCATTTATTGATCATGTGGCTCTCAGAAGTATTTTGGTAGTCTAAAGTAAAAGGTTTATTGACTTTTTCTTGGTTTTGTTTTTAATCTTTTATTTTTCTGCTCCCAGGTGCTATACACATTGAAAGGCTTAGCTTTTTACAAATTCATGTTCTTTACTAAAGGAATTAGAAATAGTTTACTTTAAGAATCAACTCCAAAAAAGTTAGTAGATACGATTTAACTTCAAAGAAATTTTATTAAAGTAAAAAGAGAGATGTAAAGTGGCATAAACAATGTAATCTTATTACTTGAAAATAAGTACTTAATTATGCTTCTAGCAGAGATGAAAATACAATAACTGGATTTATCTTCTTTCCTGAAACAATTAAGAAACAGGAATAAAATACATATAATTACATTCTCAAGCCATTGGACATCAAAAATGAAGGCCAGGAATTTCTGAGAGGACACAGACAAGGAGATACCTGTCATCTCCACGGTTAAATGCCTATGAAAAATGTCCAGGCCATGAAGTAGAGCCATTAGAGGTGAACAGAGCAGGCCAGAGTCAGAGACTAGCCATCTCCCTGAGTTGAAAGGACTAAGCTGGGTATTCAGGGAGGCCAAGAAGGCTAGAGTTCATTGGCCAGAGTATGGGAGAAGAGAGACTAAAATAGAAAGTGGAGATTTGCAGTGTTCTTTCCAGTATTTAGTTGAGTACTGATTAGCATTTACACATCAGGAAAATGCCTGAGGCTGGGAAAGAACCACATGGAAAGACTGAGGGAATGCTAACTCCAGCTCATACAAAGCTGGGAATAGTGCCTGCCCCCTAAGCCACATTAGATGGACATTCTTATAATTCAGGAGGTGTTGGTTAGACTATTGAGAATGGTTTTGTCTTCTGGAAGAGAGTAATTAGTCCTAGACTAATATATAATATGCAATTAGAAGGAGAGGCAGAAAAATATTAGAAGAAGTAATAGGCCACAATTTTTAACCTTTGATAAAAGTTGTTATGTGCATGTGAAGTAACACAGTATCACTTTCACATATATTCAGTTAACTTGCAAATGAATACAATAAATCCATGACAAATAAAATGAAATTTTATGAAAATTTATAATTAATGAGCAAAAAATGTTATAAAATTTAATCATAAAAATGGACAATCCAAAAGAAGAAAGAAAGGAAAAAAAGATATAGAAAAATAAACAAATAGAAAAATGATAGACTTAAATACAATTATATCAATAAACATACTAAATATAAATGTCATGAATATCTCAATTAAAAGGCAGAGATTGTTAGATTGGATAGAAATGCAAGACCCAACTCTCCATGTATCCTACAACAAGTCTAGTTTAAACATAAAGTATAAATAGTTGGAAAGGAAAGGAAACGAAAGGAAAGAAAGGAAAAAAAAGTATGGACCATCCCAAAGATGATCATGAACACTGGAGTGACTATATTGATATAGACATTGCCAATCTCAAAATAAAGACTATTCCAGGGTTAAAGAAAGAAATTTCGTAAGAGTATATAAGCATCCTAAATGTTTATGCACCAAATAACACACCTTCAAAGTATATGAAGCAATAACCGATAGAATGTAAATAAATAAATAAAATCAAAGATTTAAAACCTCTCCCTAAGTAATCAAGAAAAGAGAGAAAAAAATAGTAAGATAACATAGACTTGACTACTATAGACCAACATGATCTGATGGGTATTATAGAATACTCCACTCAACAAGGGCAGAATATACATCCTTTTAAATTGCCAGAAAGTATGTATAAGTAGACCACATTTGGGACATAGAAAAATTCTCAGTAGATTTTTAAAAATTTAAGATATACGGGAGCACCTGGGTGGCTCAGTCAGTTAAGCTTCTGACTCTTGATTTTGGCTCATGTCATGACCTCATAGTTCCTGAAATCGAGCCCCACGTTGGGCTCTGTGCTGATGGTGTGGAGTCTGCTTAGGATTCTCTCTCTCTCTCTGTCTCTCTCTTTTAAGCACACACTCCCTCTCTCCCTCTCAAAATAAATAAACACTTTGAAAAAATTTAAGACATAGTAAGTTGTCTGACCATAATAAACTTAACTAGAAATCAACAACAACATAAGATTTCTGAAAGTCCTCATTTTCTATAACCCATAAGTCAAAGAACTCAAGGGGAAGTTAGAAAGTATTTTTGAATGTAATGAAATTGAAAACACAACATATCAAAATTTATGTGATACAGGTAAAGTAGAAATTAGAGGGAAAATTATTTTTTTTATTTATTTAAAAAAAATTTTTTAGGGGCGCCTGGGTGGCTCAGTCGGTTGAGCATCCGACTTTGGCTCAGGTCATGATCTCATGGTTCATGAGTTCGAGCCCCACGTCGGGCTCTGTGCTGACAGCTCAGAGCCTGGAGCCTGCTTTGGATTCTGTGTCTCCCTCTCTCTCTGCTCCTCCCCTGCTCACATGCTGTCTCTCTCTCAAAACTAATAAAGATTAAAAAAAAATTTTTTTAATTTTTAATGTTTATTTATTTTTTTGAGAGAGAAACACAGAGTGTGAGCAAGGGAGGGGCAGAGAGAGAGGGAGAAACAGAATCGGAGGCAGGCTCCAGGCTGTGAAGTATGCACCAAGCCCAACCCAGGGCCAAACTCAAGAACCGCCAGATCGTGACCTGAGCCAAAGTCTGATGCTTAAACAAATGAGCCACCCAGGCACCCCTATTTTTTTAATTTTTTTAAAAAAATATGTATTTATTTTGAGAGAGAGAGATAGAGCATGAGCGGAGGAACGGCAGAGAGAGAGGGAGAGAACAAGTGCCAAGCTGGCACCTCACTGTCAGAGCAGAGCCTGACTCAGGGCTCAAACCCATGTATCGTGAGATCATGACCTGAACCAAAATGAAGAGTCAGACACTTAACTGACTGGGCCATTCAGATGCCGCTAGAGGGAAATTTATAACACTAAACACCTAACTGAATAAAAGAAGTCTCCAATCATTGACCTAGGCATCTAATTTAAAAGCAAGAAAAAAAAGAGTAAACAAAACCAAAATAATCAATACAATTAAATTGAAGATCAGAGTGAAAATCAGTGAAACTGAAAACAAAACCTACACAAAAAAATAGAGAAAGTTAGTGAAATCAAAACTCGGTTCTTTAAAATAAAATCAATAATATTGATAACTGTCTGGCCAGACTGATCATGAAAAAACAAAGAAAGTATATGAATCATCAATGTTAATAATGAAAGATGGGGTGCCTGGGTGGCTCAGTTGGTTGAGCATGGACCTTGGCTCAGGTCTCACAGTTTGTGAGTTTGAGCCCTGCACTGGGCGCACTGCTGTCAGTACAGAGTCTGCTTCGGGTCCTCTGTCCCCCTCTCTCTCTGACCTTCCCCTGCTTCTGCTCCCTCTCTCAAAAATAAATAAATCATTTTAAAAAAAAGAATGAAAGAAGTGATTTTACTACATATTCTAATATTACAAAGCATAATATAGAAATCTTTAAAAACATTCAAATACCTATATATATATATATATGTATATATATATATATTTTTTTTTTATAAAATGGACAAATTTCTTGCAGGAGACAAATTACCAAAGTCCATCCAAGAATAAATCAGTAATCTGAGTAGCACTATACCTATGAGATACACTGAATTTATAGCTTAAAATTTTTAACAACAACAAAAAAATAACAAAACCTCTTGGCTGAGGTGGTGTCTCAGTACAATGTCTCCCAAATAGTACCAGTTTTAGCCAAACACCCCCCCCCCGAATTGAAGAGGAAACAATCTAACTCAATTCATTATATGCAAACTGCATTACTTTCATACCAAAACGAGATGGAGATATTCCAAGAAAAAATGTATATATCAAAATTCCTCATGTATATAAATGCAAAAAAAGGCGAAAACTTCACACAAAAAAATTCAACAATGTATAAAGCTGAAGAAAAAATCCTTTTCATGATAAAAAAAATGTTTTAGCAAACTAAGAAGAAAAGTTTCTCAATCTTATAAAGGATGTCAAAAAATCCTACAGCTAATGTCATTCTTAATGAGGAAACATTAATTGTTTTCTTTCTAAGATTAGTGTGTTTGCTGTCTCCACTTGTTGTAAAAATTGTACTGGGGCTTCTAGTCGGTACGATAGAGCAATTAACATAAATAAGTGTCATTCAGATTGGAAATAAGGAAGTAAACTTGTCTTTATGTACTTCAAAAGTGATCATTTATATAGAAAATCGTATGGAATCTACAAAAGTACTAAGTAGGAAGTGACTTTAGGAAGGATGCAGTACAAAAGACTGATGGAGTTGTGACAGAAAGCGAATCAGTAATTGGTTGTGCATGGCCGAGCAAGAAGTGATGGGAGAGAGAAACTCTGAGGGACGTGAGGCAACTTTGGAGGTGAGGGCATGTTTATTGTTTTGACTACATTGATGTTTTCAGAGGCATACATGTATGTGCAAACTAGTCAGATTGTTCAGTCCAAATATGTCCAGACTAAATTCAGAGGTTGCCACCATACTTAGATAGAGAGTTCTATGGCATCTACCCCTTAGTTCAGCATGTTTATTAAAACTTTAGGAAAGAGGGGTTGAGAGTACATTTCATTACCTTGCTAAGGGTAATTAACCTGTAATCCAGGAAAATATGTCTGGATTTGGTAAATGCAGGCATTGAGATATAGATATAGGTAGACTTTTGAAATAGGTTTAAACATAATATTCATCTCCCAAAGTTGTGAAAATTAAAGAAGTTAATGCCATTCAAGTATTTAGAATATTAGCTATCCCAAGGTCAGTCTTCAAATTCTAGATGTTGTTTTTGATCAGCTTGGTTCCTTTGTGTGTTCATAGCAATTTTTAAATATTTATAATAAATATTTTAAAGGATTTTTCATCTCCTCTTAATCCAACTTTATCCACTTGGTTGATAGTAGTCTTAACTGTCTGTCTCAAAATTAGTATTGTAATATACTAAATGTACCTAAGTAATCTGGAGAATGTATCTTTTATATTATCTATTGTTAATAACTTATTTTGATTGCTAAAAGTTTCCTTTGAGATTCTATTCACCTTATTGCCTTTCTACTTATAGAAGTTTCAAATTTCAAACGAGTTTTGGTATAAATTTAGAACCTTAGACTCTCTCAAGATAGTAGATAATTATATGGCTGAAGTTTAGTTTTTTTAATGGAGATATACTATATTCACAGTACAGTGAGAGAAGAGAAATTGATTCAGAAAACTTTACCAAACCTAGTTCAAAATATTGTTTCATCATTTTTATTCCTGATTTGTCTTAATATTTTTCATTATGTGGTGTTGGAAGAGATCATCTGTAAATAATGCAAATATTTATTTATAATATATAACCAATCAGGAAGCAAGAGAATAAATATCTACAGCTTTAGTCACCACTTGAAAATTAAATGTTATATTGGTAAGATGATTATCTATAGGATAGTTTGATAAGCGTCTTACTAAATGAAGAAATAAATATATTTGGCCTCTCTGCCTCTTTTTCTTTCTCTCTCTCTCTGTGTATACATGCATACATGTACATATACACACATGTACTCATATATATATATATGTATAAAAGAATGTACAAACCAGATATATAAAAACTGGATATATATAGCTATATACAAACTATAAATAATATACAGACATATTAATGCACATTTTACATATGCATGTAATATGTTACACTGCATTTGTGTACAAATTCTGATACATCAGTGCATATATACATGTACACATCCATATGTACAAATATGTATATGTACATGCCATAATTGGTGTATGATGTAATAATAAAACAGTTTTAATTTACTGTCTACCGGCACGTAAACTGTCCTTGATTATTTTTTAACCACATAAGAAACTATATAGTTAGAACTGGTTGACAGGATAAAGGAGGTAAATATGAATTGATACATGTGGACTTGGTCAATGAAAATTTTGCAAGCTGTACATAAATTTTGTAAACCTAATGATTCTTGAAAACCGTTTCCAAGGCTGTTTAAGTCTCATGTGGAAATCTAAATGGGATCTTACAGGAACTGGATTAAAGAATTTAGCTCTTGTCAAATATTGCTGGTCTCTGCTTTTTAATTTTTCTCCCCCTCATGCCTTTAATACATGCTTAGCCATACTAGGCCAAAAGTAGAACTCTCTAGCTGATATTTTTTTCTTCCTATTGTGCAAAGGAATTCTTCTTTAATGCTTACATGGTTATTTGAGTCTTGCTGTAGAATGCTGTGTACCGCAGTTTTGCTTTGAAATGAGTGATCTTTTTTTTTGTTTCAAGGTAAACAATTTTCTGCACTACTTTTGTTGCTCATTGTTAGAAGTCATCCTATTGCTTAGTTGTAAAAGGAGATTTAAAAAAGAAATCACTGCAAACAACTAGCTGTTTGATCATCAACGCTTCCTTTTTTTTTTTTTTTTCTTCCTCCTTTTGTATTGGTCTTAGCTCCTATCTGTCCTCTACGACACGTCAGTGTATGACTAGCTGGTACCACTCACAGTGGACGCAACTTAATCTTTGTTAGAAAAGCACCCTGTTTCTCAGAAGTCACACAAACATCTTAGGACGAATGGTCGATTGAATTGTTTTTGCCAGCCGTTGTACATATCTGACCGCATGCTTTCTTTGTGCAGGATTTGGAATTTTTTTCCCCCTTTCAATTTAGAGGGTATAATCAGGCTTGATTTCTCCCTGTGTGAACACGCTTTGTTCTTTGGGTATTTTCTACAGAAAGAGTCAATTTCAGTCCTGAGTTTATCTTTTAGTAGGAAAACCTCGTTATCGTTCAGGATTTTACAAGCAGAGATAATACTCTTGCTTTCCACTTCCAACTGGAGCTTTGTCCTCTGGACACTGAATCAAATGATTGTATTTCATAGATGGCATTTCACCTTATTATTGACGTCATTTCTTCCATTAGAGCCTGTATACGTATTAAAACTGGGGGAAGGATTTGGTAAGAGACTGGTATAAGCCGACTGAAAAGGCATGTAGTCCCCTGCTGAGAGCCTTGTCTAACACACTCTACCTTCCTGTAACTTGAGGGAAAACTGGCAATTGCTGTTCTTTCGGAGCAAGTTTAAAGTAATCCTTGATTAAGGATATTTCAACGACAGTGGGTGTTCTCCAAATACAAGGCAGGGATAGGATTGGAGGCATACAAAATATTTCATCTGTTGAGACAATGAAAGTTTAAAGCAGGGACAAATATATAAGGACTTTTCATTATTATGGTTGAAATAAGTGTATGTTGGGAGGGCACCTGGGTGGCTTTGTCGGTTAAGTGTCCGACTTTGGCTCAGGTCACGATCTTGTGGTCTATGAGTTCCAGCCCCACATCGAACTCAGTACTGACACCTCAGAGCCTGAAGCCTACTTTGGATTCTGTGTCTCCTTCTCTCTCTGCCCCTCCCCCACTTGTGCTCTGCCTCTCTCCCCAAAATAAATAAACATTTAAAAAAATTAAAAAAAAAGAAATAAGAAATTTTTAAAGATTATTTATTTTGGCAGAGAGAGAGGAGAGAGAGAGAGAGAGAGAAAGAGAGAGAGAGAGTGGGGGAGGAGGCAGAGAGAATCTGAAGCAGCTTCCACACTGTAACTGCAGAGCCTGACATGGGGCTCAAACTCATGAACTGTGAGACCATGACCTGAGCTGAAATCAAGACGTGGTCGTTTAACTGACTGAGCCACCCAGATGCCCCCCAAATAAGTGTATTTTAGTCAAGCTATATGAATGGATAACATGGAAAAGAATATCCTTCTCTGATTAAGTATTAAACCCATATATGTATTTATAACTATTTTGAATATATTTTTATAGGACTCATAAGTTAGATTTATGTACTTGTGCTTAGAGATTGTTCAGTAAAATATAATGGTATTTATTTTTTACTAAAAAATTTAATTAAGGTATAGTTGACAAACAATGTTACATCAGTTTCAAGTGCATAACATGGGGATTTGACAAGTCTACATGTTATGCTATGCTCAGCACAAGTATTGCTACCATCTCTCAGCATACGGCACTATTATGATACTGTATTTTAAAAAATATATATGCTAAAGCCTGAGAATGGAAGACCAGATGCTGACTTATTTAAAAACCCCAAATTAAAAAAAACATATGAAAAAATATTTGGAAATGGAGAAAATTTCAAATAGTTTTATGATATTTGAATTACTTTAACAAATGAACATAAACTTAACACAAAAATAAGAAAATAATACATTATTATGAAAAATGCCTGAGTTTTCTTGTGAGTTGGTTCCACTAGAAAGATTTAAAATGGCACCCCATGATAAAATTTTGGAATAGAGACTACTGAAAGAGGATGATGGAGGAAATCGCAAAGGTTTGATTTGCAATTGGCATGCTTTTAAAAGGATTAAAACATTCATAATCAGAATATTTGTTACAAATGTGTGCAAAGATATCACTCCATCTCTGTACTTAATGTTCAATTTGAGTAATGTTCTCTGTTTATGTGCTTTATCAGAAAATAACTATACCATTTTCATCACTAAACATCCATATTTAAATACACATTTGTTTCAATGCTATCATCATAGTTTTTTGCCAAAGATTATTTACATGACAACAAAAGAAAAATTCTTACTGTAGCCAAAGCATTTTCATTTTCTTTGCCATGTGCAGATGTCTATAATATTCCTTTAGATAAATGCTTTCTGTCAAAATGGTAATTTTGTGTTCTCTTAGTGAAAACTGCTTTGAAAAAAAAAATGAATTTAATTTTACTTCTTTGGAACATGCGAGCAGGTTATTTCTGCATTTCTCCCACTTGGTATTCCCCACCAGTCCTTTCTGATGTCTTAACTGTGTTTTTGCACAATTTCTTTTTTTAGACATACTTCCTTATAAATCTGTTACCCATGACTCTCTATTACTGGGTTAAGTATTTGTTTTAATCTTCTACACTAATGGAGCGCCAACCATTTTTAGTAAGTTGTTACTAATGTGTTTTTACAAATTATAAGAATGCTATACATTTTTGTTAGCTATAGCAAACAATTATCTATAATTTATTAATTTTATTAATATCGTTCATGTAGCTAAATTTATAAGAAGCCCCCATGAGATAGTAATATCATTTTTTCATTTGCAGTACTCTTAGACAAATTGTTTTCTGTCTGTAATATTAGCAGATGAAACAATTGAAAAAAAAACAGAATTGATATCTAGCTTGCAATAATACATGAAATAAAATGGAGGAAATTAGAAGAAGTTTTGAACCAGAGTAAGAGAAGAATCATATATCTTTGGGGTTCTGTCACTTTCTTTTTGGTAACTCTGAAAGTTCAGAGAGATATAAAGCTAGGAGGGATATTTAAAAATACGAGACAGTGATTCTCTTCTCTCTCATTAAGTATAAATAATACATAATCAGTTACACATTTGCATGGATGGGGATAATTGAAAATATGTGTAGTAAAGAATTTCTGACTGTAACCAACTTAACAAAATCTATTAGTAGACCCTATGATATGAATTTAGCTTATTACAGAGTAAACTCTTTCTTTCTTTCTTTCTTTCTTTCTTTCTTTCTTTCTTTCTTTCTTTCTTTCTTGTTTATTTTTGAGAGAGAGAGACAGAGAGATAATGAGCAGGGGAGGGGGGAAGAAAGAGGAAGACACAGAATCTGAAGCAGGCTCCAGGCTCTGAGCTGTCAGCACAGAGCCTGACGTGGGGCTCGAACTCACCAACTGTGAGATCGTGACCTGAGCCGAAGTGGGATGCTTAACCAACTGAGCCACCCAGGTGCCCCCAGAGTTAACTGTTTCTGATAACACTCATTAGGTTGAGAGTTTTTAGACAATATATGAAACTATGTTTTCATTAATCCTGACTTAATAAATACATTTTACCTAACGTTCAGTCTTCATTTTGGAAAAATTACCATGTTAATTATCATTTATAATTCAGATTCTTTGTTAAACTTTTTATTTTGAGGTAACTGTAGATTTACATCCACTTTCAGGAAATAAGACAGAGAGATTTCACATATCCTTTACCCAGTTTCCCTGGATGGTAATATCTTGCAAAACTTTAGCATAATATTACAACCAATTCTGACATTGATACAGTCAGGATACACATGCCCATCAGTATGGTGATCCTTGTTGTTGCCCTTTTTATAGCCACAACTACCTCTTAGACTCAACTCCTGGCAATTACTAATCTGTTCTCTACTTCTATTAATGTGTTATATCCAAAATGCTAAATAAATGGAATTTTACAAGGTGACATACATTCTGGCTTTTTTTTTCACTCAGCATAATTTTTTGGAGATGTATCTAGGTTGTTGCATTAACATAAGTTTTCATTTTTCTGGGATAAATGCCCAGGAGTGTAATCCCTGGCTCATATGATAGCTGCATGTTTAATTTTTAAGCAAACTGCCAAACTGGTTTTTAGAGTGACTGTACCATTTTTCATCACCGCAAGTAATGTATGAGTGATACACATCTCTGCACTCTCAACAGCATTTGGTATTGTCACTGGTGTTTATTTTAACCATTCTGATAGGTGTGCGGTCATAGCTCAGTGTGATTCAATTTGCATTTCTCTAATGGCTAACGATGTCAAACATCTTTTCGTGTATTTCTTTGCCATCTGCATACCTTCTTCAGTGAAACATCTCTTTTCATGTCCTTTGTCCTTTATCTACCTGGATTATTATTATTTTTTTAATGTGGTGTTTTGAAAATACTTTGTCTATTCTAGATTCTAGTCCTATGTTGGATATGTGGTTTGCAGATATTTTCTCCGGCTCTGTAGCTTGTCTTCTTATCCTCTTGAGAGCGTCTTTTGTGGAACAAAAGGTTTTAGTTTTGATGAAGTGCAATTTATCAAATTTTCCTTTAAAGGATCATACTTTGAGGGTCAAATCTGAGAATTCTTTGCCTTCACCTAGATCTCAGTGGTTTTCCCCTACAACACCTCGAAAAGTTTTATAGCTTTATGAGTTAAATTTTGAATTAGTTTTGTAAGAGGTAAAGTTTTTTGTGTGTGATTTATTTATTTATTTATTTATTTATTTATTTATTTATTTATATTTGTCTACAGAAGCCCAAATGTCTCAATACCATTTGTTGAAAAGGCTTTCCTTCCTCCATTGAATTAATTTTGTACTTTTATTAAAAATAAATTGGGCATATTTTTGTATCTTAATTCTGAGTTGTCTATTCTGTTCTACTGATGTGTGTCTATTTCTCACCAATACTACACAGTTTTGAATACTGTAGCTATATGATAAGTTTTGAAATTAGGTATATTTCTCCCTTTATTATTCTCTTTCAAAATTGTTCTAGCCATCCTAGTTCATTTATCTTTCCACATATATTTTCGAATAATCTTATTTATATCTTACAAAAAGATTGCTTGGATTTTGGTAAGAATTTTGTGAAATGTATATAGCAATTCATAGAGAATTGGCATCTTTACTGTGTTAAGCTTCTGACTCTTGACTTGGGCTCAGGTCATGATCTCAGAATTTGTGGGTTTGAGCCCCACATCTGGCTCTGTGCTGGCAGTTCAAAGACTGGTTGGGGGCGCCTGGGTGGCGCAGTCGGTTAAGCGTCCGACTTCAGCCAGGTCACGATCTCGCGGTCTGTGAGTTCGAGCCCCGCATCAGGCTCTGGGCTGATGGCTCGGAGCCTGGAGCCTGCTTCCGATTCTGTGTCTCCTTCTCTCTGCCTCTCCCCCATTCATGCTCTGTCTCTCTCTGTCCCAAAAATAAATAAAAAACGTTGAAAAAAAAATTTAAAGGAAAGCTTTAAAAAAAAAAAAAGACTGGTTGGGGTTCTCCCTCTCTGCTGGTCTCTGACTTATGCTCTGTCTCTCTCTCAAAATAAATAAATAAACTTCAAAACAAAACAAAACATAGTGTATCTTTCCATTTACTTAGGCCACCTTTCATTTACTTCATCAACATTTTATAGTTTTTTTAAAATTTTTTAAATGTTTATTTATTTTTGAGAGAGAGACAGAGAGAGAGAGCACCAGTGGGGAGGGGCAGAGAGAGAGGGAGACAGAATCTGAAGCAACTTCCAGGCTCTGAGCTGTCAGCACAGAGCCCAACGCTGGCTCAAACTCACGAGCTGTGAGATCATGATGGAGCCAAAGTCGGATGTTTAACTGAATGAGCCACCCAGGAGCCCCTATAGTTTTTAGCATAAAATTCCTGTATGTGTTTTGTTAGATTTACATTTATTTCTGTTTTTTTTTTTTGGAGATTATAAATGGCATTGTATTTTAATTTTGGTGTTCTTATATTCATTGCTAACATATCGATAATATAGTTGATTTCTATATTGATTATGTATCCTGTGACATTGCTGAATACGATTCCTAGGGATATTAGCTCTAGGGATATGTTTCATTAGATTTCTTCAAAATTCCTGCACACACAATCATGTCATATGCAAATACGAATAATTTTTAAAATTCATATGTCTTTTGTTTAGTTTTATTGCATTTGCAAAATCTTCCATTACTATGTTGCATAAGATTAGTGAAAGTAGACATTTCATTAGTGAAAGTAGTATTCCTGTGCTTAGGGGGAAAGCATTCAGTGTTGCTTCTTTAAACATTTGGTAGCATTCTCCGATGAAACCATCCAGAGAAAAGTCTGGAGACTTTTTTTTCTGGAGTTTTTAATTTATGAATTCGATTTCTCAATTAAAACAAATTAACATTTATTTATTATTGAGAGACAGAGACAGACAGAGTATGAGCATGGGATGGGCAGAGAGAGGGGGAGACACAGAATCCGAAGTGGCTCCAGGCTCCGAGCTCTCAACACAGAGCCCAATGCGGGGCCTGAACTCAAACCGCGAGATCATGACCTGAGCCGAAGCCGGATGCTTCACTGACTGGGCCACTCAGGCGCCCCAATTTCTCAATTTTTAAAATGTCTTTATTTTTATTTTTGAGAGAGAGAGAGAGAGAGAGAGTGCAAATGGGGAGGGGGGGAGGCGGGGAGCCGAGAGGGAGACACAGATCCAAAGGAGTCTCCAGGCTCTGAGCTGTTGGCATAGACACTGATGCAGGGCTGAATGCCCGGACCATGAGATCATGACCTGAGCTGAAGTCAGACGCTCAACCGACTGAGCCACCCAGGCGCCCCTATGAATTCAATTTCTATACTAGCTGTGGATCTATTCAAATCATCTATTTTCTGTAGGGTGAGTTTTGGTTGTGCTTTCAAGAAATGACCTGTTTCATCCACGTTGTCCAATTTATACATGTAGAATTGTTCACAGTATTGCCTCATTTCCCTTTTGAGGTCTGCAGAGACTATTGTGATATGTCTTGTTTCCTGATGTTAGTAGTTGTTTATTATCTTCCTCTGAGATCTTTTTGATTTTTGGTATGACAAGTGATTTTTTTATTAAAACCTAGATATTTTTGGTAATGTATAATTAGCCTCTTCATTTTATTTAAACATTTTATTTGGTATTCTCTGTATTCTTGAAGAGAAGGCCAGGAAGAGAGTGCCACCTTATTACATCCAGGTTGGGTACAATGCAAGTTCCCCATTGATAATTGTTGACACTAGGGATGGGAAGGTTCTCCCTCCTGGTACTAGAGGGAGGCAAGAGTTCTGGCTTCCCACAGGGCTACTACTGCATTATCCAGGTTGACAGGTATGGAGTCCCCTATTACTGCTCCCCACATGGCCTCCATTGACACCATTAGGGGTGCAGCCTCATTACCACTGACCAGTGGTGAATGTTCTGACTCTCCACTGACTCTTAGAAAACATCACATACACGGAAATGAAACAATCATGGGATACAAACCACCTATCAAAAAGAATCATGGAATTCAATGACCTATCAAAAAGAAAGCAGTAAGATAACAATACTGTTTTCAAAATAAAATCGTAATGGAGGATTCAAGTGCACACTACACAAAGCTCATCAGATCTGAAGATAAATTAAGGAAATTTAGAGCAGAGACGAAATGGATATAAATTAAACAAAGAAACAAACAAATAAAAACAGATCCGAGGGGCACAGTGAGAGATGGCTATGCATTAAATATGATTTCCAGGGAGAGCTGGAGGGCTGAAGGGGTAGTCGGAGTATATGGGAAAGAAGCAATAATCAATAAAGAATGGTAATCAAAATTTTAAAGTTTAAAGAGTTTAACGAAAACTTGAAATTTTGGACTTTAAAATTCTATTTCACAAAGAACAAAAGGAAAGTAATTTTAAGAATCCATAAAAGTTATGAATTTTAAAATTCACAAAGTATACATTAAGAGAAATAAAATGTAAGAACATGTAAAAAAAAAAGAAGGGAATTATAATCTACTACTTATAGACAATATACTTTTCTACTTAGAAACTCAAAGAGAATTAGTCCCAAAAATACTTCAATTGGTAAGCAAGCTAAAAGGCCAATCTCAAAATCCATAGAACATTATGTATTATTCATATAATAATGATAACAAAGATAAAAATCATGTGGTTCTTACTGAGTCCAGAATTTTTGAAGTACTTTATAAGGACTGTCATACTGCAACATTATGAGTCAGTTATTATTATTATTATTATTATTCTCACTTTATAGCTGAAAAATTGAGGCATAGAGAAAGAAAATAACTTCTTCATGGTCACACAGCTGGTAAATGGTACATAAATAGTACATAAAATTTCTTTCCCTATAAACAAGATTAAAATCCACTAGGATTTTGACTCATATTAACATGAAAATATATTTTATTGGGAAGATGGTATTAATCACAGAAACTGAGAATAGAGAAGAGGAATAGGAACTTGCCGGGACATGTGGGTCTTGGCCCCAAGAGACGCTCTTCAGATGCCTCCAGTTTTGCCCCATGAGTCTTTCTTCACAGCATCTGTGAGGAAGGGTCGATTGGTCCAGCTTGGCCCTGTGCCTGCTGCTGGGCTGGTGGTTGGGAGAGGAAGTAGGGTAGAAGTCAGTTGATTAAAAGCTATGCTACAAACATGCAGAGTTAGCTGAGCAGAGTTCTGCAAGGAGAAAGGGTGTAAGAAGACAAAAAGTATGTATACATTTGAGACCTGGTCTTTTGGGGGAGATGGCTAGTTGGGTTAGGCACCAGCAGGAGTGTATATCCGTTACGACAATAATGAAGGGATTGATTTCCTGCTGAAACCTGAACATATCTGCTTTAAAGATTACATGAGGCACATTGAAGAGTCTTATGTTTGTAACTTTCTATCTAGGATTCATTTTAAGTGGCTTTTACTCTTTCTATCTTGAATCAAATCAAACAGATGACCCGGAATAGAAGTATACTCCAGAGAATTTGAGGGATCCAAATATTGTTTTTCACTCAGTCAAACAAGGGAATTTTGAAAGTACACTTCTTATAGTACCATCAGTCATGGCGCAGAAGTTTAAAAATCATGGAAAGAACTGAATGCATAGTTAAATTATTGTCAGATTACTGTCATCTGTTTTAATAGTGTTGGGATGCCTTTTATTGGAGCTACTTTGATATTTATAGTGCCTTTAAAAAAGACCTTGAATTTAAAGATAAACTTCTGAAATAAATGGTTTTTTGTGTAAACTAGGATTTCTCGATCTTGGCACTATTGATATTTTGCAATAGATAATGCTTTGCTATGTCTGTGGAGTCTGTCTTGTGCATTATAAGAATATACCAGAATTTCTAGCCTCTACTCATTAAATGCCAGGAGTACTGTTCCAGCTGAGATAATCACAGATGCTTCCAGACATTGTCAAATGTGTCCTTGGGAGCAAATAGTCCCTGGTTGAGAACTACTATTATAGGCAAAAAGAGAGAGAGAGAGAGAGAGAGAGAGAGAGAGAGAGAGAGAATTCTGGGAACACCTGTTTGGCTCAGTTGGTAGAGCACAGCACTCTTCATCTTTGGGTTATAGGTTCAAGCCCCATGCTGGGGGTAGAGATTACATAAAAATAAATCTTAAAATAAAAAAGAAAGGGAGGCACCTGGGTGGCTCAGTCGGTTAAGTGTCTGACTTTGGCTCAGGTCACGATGTCTCAGTTCATGGGTTTGAGCCCCACATCGGGCTCTGTGCTGACAGCTCAGAGCCTGGAGCTTGCGTCAGATTCTGTGTCTCCTTCTCTCTCTCTCTCTCTCCCTCCCTGGATCACTGTCTGTCTGTCTGTCTGTCTCTCTCTCAAAAATAAATAAATGTTAAAAGAAATTATAAAAAAAAAAGGAAAGGAAGAAATTCTGGACAATGCAATTAACAGAAGACCTTAACTATATATGGTAGAATATTGCCAGAGAAGGCTGAAAGGACAAAGTCCTACTGTTCTCAAAAGTGCTAACCTTAATGTTTTGTAGGAACTTGGCATCACACTTTTTGATTTGAAAATCATCCCAGGAAGTGGCTCTCAATGTGGATGCACAGTTAGAATAATCTGAGGGACTTAAAAAAAAATATACTGACACTTAGGCCACAATCTAGAAAAATTATATTTGAAATTCTGGTGGCGGAACCAGAGATTTTTATTTCGGAGAAGGTCCCTCAAGAAATTTTAATATACAGCAATATAATATGCACTAATCTAAAGCAACTGTCCTTTAAAGTCCACCAGGACCAAGCCCAGGAATTTAGCACACTTGGATTTTTGCCCGATTATTCACAAGGGTCAAGGAATTGTAGCACATACAGAAGGTGCAAGGACAGAGTGTCTCAGGACACTGCTCCAGTGATTTGAAGTAAGAATCTGGTTGATCATTAAACTGCATAAAGGCAAGATACAATTAGCTAAGGTATTCTCTGATAAACTGGTCATCAAAATGCCAATATAATTTTATATGGGTCCAGGCATTGAACCGGTTTACTAGAAAGCTAGATATTACAATTTTACCATCATATAAGACATCCTTGGGAAAGTTTCAATTCTGTTGGTATACAGTTCTACATGAAGGACAGTATAAGTTCTACCAGGACAGTATACTTTTCTGGATTTAACAGCAGGCCTGATTCTATGTCCATCTATATTTAGCCTATGGATCTAACACCACCATATGTTTGGAATCACTTCTGATCATAGGAGAATTTAAAATAAACAATCAGGAGAACATATGAACTTTTGGCCAAAGGGACTTAAAATTTTTCAAAAATACTGCAACTGGATATTCTGGGTCAAGTTCCCCAGAAGTAGAGTTTTCCGCGTGATTCTTGTTCCAGTGACCTTTTAGGGGCTACTTTCAGAAGACAAGGAGTGAGGAAAACAGGGCATTGCAGAGAAAAAAGACAACAAGCAAGACTGTGGTCTTAGGTGGAGACTTGCTTTAGCTTTATCCTAGAAGGGAAACTCTGGGGACCAAATTACAGGGCAGATAAAGGCTCACCTTGAGGCAAGGGGAATCAATTTGTTGATTCCCTTTCAGTCAATCAATGGCTCATTGGTGGGGGGAGAAAAGTCTCCTGAGATTGTGTTTGGCTGAGTGCAATTCTCTGGAGAGGCATCTGGTTTGTTGTCAGCCACATGCACAGTAGCTAGGGGACCAGTGAACCCACTTACCAAGGGGATCTGGGCAGAGTACCAGCAGCATTCACTGGTGTGTGCACCGTAATTACTTCTTTTGATGTTTTCTGATGCAGTATCCTATTTTAAACATAATTGAATCAGGGATTTAAGACTGGCAATATAACATTAGGTTGTCTGTATTTTTTCATTACCTGAGCTATTTATAATCGAAGCTTCCCTATCATTTTCGGGGAGAATTTTTAGATATAGCCAATGAATGCTGGTGGTAATCAGCTCACTAAAATAAGACCTCCCGGTTCCAAAATAAGAGGTAAATTTTATATGGCTGATTCCTCCTCTTTTTACTGAGAAACAAAAATCCAAAAATGAATATTTCATAGAGCTTGTGTATTCATTTATTCAACAAATATTTATAGAGTACCCTGTATATACTTTACAATGTGATATAATTTGGGGGTATAGAAGTATGGAAAATAGATACTTTCTGGAGACAGTTCTCTTGGAGCTTTCATTATAATTAAGAGAAAAAGGCAATAAACAAATCAAAAGACAATACTTTATATACCCAAAGACATAAAAACATTAATTCAAAAAAATATATACACCCTAGTTTATTGAAACATTGTTTATAAAATCCAAGATATAAAAACAATATAAGTGTCCAGCAATAGACCAAAGGATACAAAAGATGTGGTGTGGAATATTATGTAGTCATAAAAAAGGATGAGACGGTACCATTTGTGATAATATGAATCGACCTAGAAAGTATTACGCTGAGATAAATCAGACTGAGAAAGACAAATAACACATGATTTCACTCATGTGTGGAATCTAAAAAAAGCCAAGTGAATAAACAAAGAAATAAAAAAAGCATAATCAGACCTATAAATACAGAGAACAGACTGATGGTTGCCAGAGGAGAGAGAGGTGGAAGGATAGGCAAAATGGGTGCAGGGGAGTTAGAGACACAGGCTTCTAGTTATGGAATGAATAAGTCACGGGAATAAAAGGCATAGCATTGGCAATATAGTCGATAATAGTCTAACAGTGTTGTATGGTGACAGATGGTAGCTACACTTTTAATGAGCATACCATAATGTATGGAGAAGTCAAATCACCATGTTTTACACCTGAAATTAATGTAATATTGTATATCAACTATATTCAAATAAGAAATTTTTTTTAAAAAGATAATACTTTTTAGGTGGCAATAAGTGCTATAGGGAAAAATAAAATAGGTAAAAAAGGATGGATACTGGTGGAGATGGGACTGAATTAATGCTATTTTAGATGCTAAGGAAGGCTTTCTGTTAAGTTAACAACTACAGAGAGCTGAATGGAGTAAGCTCTGCAGATACAACATTGCCTGGCCTAGAAGTGTCCTGTTAAAAATACCTAACACAAGGGGCACCTGGGTGGCTCAGTTGGTTAATCATCTGATCTCAGCTCAGGTCATCATCTCACAGCTCTTGAGTTCGAGCCCCGCGTCGGGCTCTGTGCTGACAGCTCAGATCCTGGAGCCTGCTTTGAATTCTGTGTCTCCCTCTCTCTCTGCCCCTCCCCCACTGGTGCTCTGTCTGTCTCTCTTTCTCTCTCTCAAAAATAAGTAAACATTAAAAAAATTAAAAAAAATACATAGCACAAAATGCCTCAATAAATTCAATGGTGGTTTTCCATCAACAAAAGTTAAGGCATGGACAACCATTTTAGTAAACATGGTAAAACAGCAGTAGTTGTCTATCACATCTGGTCACTAATAAGATGTGTCTGAGCTGTACCAAAGGCGTGGGGACATCAACATAGATATGGTGGTTATTTGAAAAACAAATATATTCACAATCTTTTGTAAGAAACCACCAACAGTATGCAGTAAAGTCTAGTGCATGCTTAATAAAATAACCCCCCTTTATTTAATTATAAATTTACAGGTTGAGTTTGATTAGAATTTAGTGTTTATAAAACAATTTTTTTTGTTAAAGGTTTGGGAGCATAAAAGAGGCTGTTGATTCTAAAAAGCCTCACTTAGAAGGACATTACAGGTTTGACCTTAGGAAAACAGAAAACAACATGACTACATTTTATGATTATCAAAGGGATGAAGGAGGAAGTCAAATGAAACTGTTCATAGTATCTCATAAAATGAATAACGCTTTGAATTAAACTGTGGGCAGTGAACTGAATATCAATTTAATTCATTAGTTGTGTAGGAACTAAAATTTTAATGATTTATAGCACTTTTCCACTTACTGCCTTATAGACTCTTAAAGCTCCTAGAGCATCCTGATGGGGAAAAAAAGATTTTGGAACTACTTAAACAAATTTTCAATATGGACAGCCTCAACTACTTAGTGAAGCTTTAAGAAACTCAGTCGCCTCAAGAGAAGCTAGTTTTGATGCAGAAATCTTAGTGCTATTTCTTTCCTTAATCATATCTGCTAATGTCTAAAAATGTGTCACAAGCAATAGTATAAGTTGCATACGGCAGTGCTGAAGGGTTGTTGGAAACCTTGACTGTTTACCAAAGAGCATACTTTTGTCTTATTTCGAGAATAATAGTAGACTAGCCTAATCATTAATGGAAAGCCAAGCCAAGTTCCTACTGCACTTTCCTTTGTCAAAATTTGAGATCCTTTTATTCCTCACCACCAGATTTCTGAGTGAAATAATGTCCTTGGGAATAAATGGACATATTTAGTTTCTAATAATATCATTTTGTGAGTCAATTATTTTGAGTGTTATGAACAGATGGTTTAATCAGAGAATTGAAGCAAGTAGACCTGCCCTAGTCCTGTATCATTGACAATACGTGGCTTCACAGATCTAATGAGACTCCTTGAATTTTGACTTCTGAACCAGAAATTGTATGCTGCTGAAATGGTTACATTTGAAAAAGCTCAGATTGTGTGTGCTGCTGATAGTATATGGGCCTCTCCTCAGGGTTTACTTCAGTAATATCTGTGTTAAAATAGGTTAAAGAGAAATTGTGACATCTGAATTATTTCCAGAATCTAAAATATTCCCGTAGGCTTGAAGAAACCTCAAAAAGTACTCTTAAACCAGTGGTTCCAGAATAAATATGTTCACATGCAATGTTAAGCATGCCTGTTATACATAAACATTTTTTAATTATTGCAAAAAGAACTTTAGGACCTTAGTAGGGAACTCCACTTCACGTTCACATCCTCAAGTCAAATACGTGTGTCTTGAAATGAAATTCTTCTCTAAGTCAGACATTACCGATGGGGATTCTATTCTACTTTATATTAAAAGTGTGAGTCTGCCCAACAGGATTTTTTTTTGACAATTCTAGTGTGACTTTTTTGATATTAGAAATAAGTAGCTAAAAGGTCTTCTTGAAAACAATAACAATTGACTCCTGTGTTACTAAGTAAGGTGTTCACAATCCTTAAATGAAAGTGTTGGTTAGAGAACATGAATTAGAATCCATGATACCTTTTTGATTGGTAAGTATGCTACTTTTTGTATATTTTTATACCAATTAATGAGATTCCTAAAAACAGATTAAAAGATAAAATAGAATTTGCAGACACCGTAAGCACATTTTTTTGAGTCACTAAGACATGGTGAGTTTTCATTTTTCTTTCAAATGCTGAAAATCAGAAGGACTGTGACTCACCTTTAAAGGATAGATGAGTTTTAAAAATTTGTGAGCAGTTTATGGGGTGCCGGCGTGGCTCAGTCAGTTAAGCATCTGACTTCGGCTCAGGTCATGATGTCACAGTCCGTGAGTTTGAGCCCGGTGACGGGTTCTGTGTTGACAGCTCAGAGCCTGGAGACTGCTTCAGATTCTGTGTCTCTCTCCCCTGCCCCTGCTTGTGCTCAGTCTCTCTTTCTTTCTCAAAAATAAAAAAAACATTAAGCAAAATTAAATATTTATGAGGAGCTTATATAGAATGAAGGATATGACTCTATAGGCTTTTTCAAATTACACCAATTCAGTCTGAATGTATTCAGGCTTGAACATCTAACTACACAACCCTTTGTCAGGTGATACTACTTTTTTATGGGAAGAGAAATCCAAGTTCACTTAACCAGATATTCTGTAAGATATATTTATTAACACTGGGAATAGGGCCTCAGGGAAGTTAAGTTTCGCATCTATATTGAAAGTCAGACGTGTGTGACTAAGATGAGACCAGGAAGCAGGAGGAGGAAGATAAGTGTTTTTGGAGAATAAAGACTCATGTGTCTAATATTCTGAGAGTGTTGCATTTCCAAGTATTTCTAAAAAAAAGGTTAATTTTCAGAAACTTTAAGTGAACACATTAAGCCCTTGGCTAATAAACTCTCAGATAGGAAAAGTGTAAAGGAAAGAAATCAGAAACGTGACCAGGAAACATGGCAGGTGCAAGCTGATCGCTTTGACTACATTTTCAAATAATATTCCTTTGTAAAACTTTACATGCTAGCATAAAGTTGGAGAAAGGAGTATGTGTAAAACAGGAGAGGAAAAGGTTAAAGGTTAAATTATATATAATTTTCCCTAACTAACGACTTGGATTCCCCTCCCTAGGCTCTCTTGCCCTGGTTTTTAAAACCTCACTATGCCCCTGATTGAAATGATTTGGTTTGAAAAACAGGGTTGAAGACTAAAAACAGCAAGCTTTAAGTGCAAGCAGATCCTATAGTTTTAAACACACTTGCTCATTGTTGTTACTATTGTTTTAACTAAAGACTAACTAAAAACAACAACAACAAAACTAAAGATACAGGGGACAATCCAGGAAAATGTCAGTTGCTCAATATTAGCTCAAAGTTTGGCATTTCCTCCTTCATACTCAGAGTTATGGCTCTTTTCTCCTTCCCCAAATCCTACACTCTGATATTGACCTTCTAGCTCTTCATACTCTACAGTCAGTGAGTAAAGGGGAAAGGGAAGGTCCTGTGGGTTACCTTCCCCCCACCCCCACCCCAAAGACCAAAGATGACCTTCCAGACAAGTGCATACTTTATTTTGGCTAAAGATTTGGCTTCCAATTCTCAGGCGGTATGTCACAGTGGTGAGCTGAATGGGGCCATATATTATTCCCCAAGGACATTTGCGATCGATCCTCTTGCCTAAGGCCCAAAGTAAAAACAAGCAAAGTGTCGCCATTTATTACTTTCGCTAGCATGGTTGGTGTTTTTCAATATGTGATACACGGATCAAAGTTATCTGAATCCCCTAGGATGCAGGCTAAAAGCGCACACACTCACTCTGTATCCTTCACTTCCACCCCATACACATATAATGAGTCAGAGTCTGTGGAGGTGGTTTCTGAAAGTCTGCAGATTCAACAGTCCATCGAGGTGATTCAGCACCCTGAAGGCTAGTGGTAGCTCTGCTCCAAGAGCCCCTCGTTGTGGTGTTTAAGGTCTTGCCCTCAGGCATGAAGTGACCCAAAGACTTATCAAAGGAAAATGGGAGTATTTGTCTAAATCCACCAGCAGTTAAACTCACCTTACTGAATTGTCACCTAGTGTTTCTTTGTTGTCTGCATCCTCAGGGAGGAATGGAGAAAATGAGTATCAGGCACCGACCTACTCTAAAATTCAAGGGGATACACATGCCCTGTGTCTAGATACTTAAAGATGATAAATGAAGCCAATAAGCTGTTAAATAAAATGTTTCACCTCCTTCTTTGGTAAACATTCCTTCAGAATGTCCTGAAAGGTCAGGTCTAGTTCAGAATTTTCAGATTCCTTGAAGTTGTACGTGGGGTACTTTGTGGCACAGGCAGAGCTGACGGCAGACACATAACCTCCAGCCCGTAGCCCACCCTTTCCATCTCAGTCTGCCCAAAACTATACTTCGAGGGGTCTCGCACATATACCAGTGGATACCACATCCTGAAAATATAAGTGCCATTGTCTCTAACCACACGAAGAGCTACTCCATGGCCACGGCCAGTCTTCGGGCCTCACATTTGTCCTTGGAGGAAAAGGCCCTTGCGGCTTGTGGAAGTGAAATATGGGCTACTTTCCATGGGCTTTCAGAGGTAGTGCAATGGGCTCTTGTAAGCATGTCCCCTTGGCCTCACACCTTCTCATCCTATGAGAAAGGGGGTGGCTAGAGGAAGGCCAGTAGAGGACTTGATAAAGCACAAGCTGCAAGGCAGGGACTCGGGGCTATCTTCTGTGCATGGTTGTTAAAATTTAAATAGTATCTGGTCTAAGTTTCTGACTGATTTATTCATTTATTCAAGTAATTTTTGAGCTGTATAAGTATTAGCTTAAACATTGGGATACATTAGTGAGTAAAACAGACTAAGCCTTTGCTCTTATGGAGCTTCTTTTCTAATGGATTCTTGAGTCCCATGTACAAGATACCTAACATCTGCTGTCTGAAGACAGTCTGAACATATCCACTGATAGGCAGTTCAATTTCTTAAATTGTTGGCTACAGTTTTCACCTGACTTTTTTTTTCAATTGGATATGTGGACACCTTCCCAAGATAGTAAAAATTCCAGCTGGGAAACCCTTTGTTGTATATGGAAGAAAACACAATTTCAAGGAGATAATACTTTTTCTAAAGCTGGGAAAAAAATAAAGAAAATGATACTATATTTTGAACTGCTTCTTGATTATGATTCTGCTGTCCCAATTAATGTGATATGCTAAATTTGTTTTTAATAAAAGGACAAACCAGGAGTTTTTTAAGAATTTTTAAACTCATGTAATATTTTAAAAGTTTGTAAACAAGTTGGTGGACTCCAGTGATTTGTGAATTGAAAATACTTTAATCGTTGTTTAAAATATACCAAGATATAAGTTATCTATGCAAACAGCAATCACAGTATCCAATTTCATATGAGAAACTGAAGTTAAGATATCTTAAATATGGTAAATAAATCTGAATTGATTACTCTCAAAAAATATCACCAGGCAAACCTGTTGATCCAAAGAAAGCTAAGTTAGTGAGACTTAGTGCAGTAAAGGTAAATAGTCCCCCGGGGGTGTCTTTGCAGTGTTTCAGAAATGAGAACTCTGGGGAGGATATGTATCATGGTTAAGGCCTTGGGTTATTTTAGTAATTTTAAGAAGTATAGGACCTGGGTTGGGTGAGTTTCAGGTGAGTCTTGCAAGATGGAATACTGGTTGGGATTAATAGAGTTTGTGACATAGTAGTTTTGATTGGCAGGCATACAACAAAAGGGTTTTTAAGTGCATACTGATGAGTAAGTTCATTATCATATTGTCCAGGAACAAGTACTTTTCCAGAAGGTGGCTAGGCTATTTTTACCAAATCCCTGAGTTGTTTAGATTGTTTAACACAAAACCAAGAATGTGTGCTTTGTACCAAAACAAATTAGCATGAAAACAGAAAAGTGTGGTGAACTTTTCTGTTTAGTTAGAAAGTTAGTTGAACCTTGATTTTTTTCTTCTAATAAATCACTGTTGTAGAGAAGTTGAAAGTGATTTAGGTATATTTCATTTAGTAAGAAAGGAAACAACAGCCTAATCCTCTTCTCATTTATATGCAAACATATGCCTACACAGTCAAATAACCCAATTAATCTTCCATTTCTACCAGCCATACTAATATTTCATATTTCTATACACTGTTTTTTTAACCAATATTTCTTTTTTTTTTCTTGAATGTCTTGACCTCTAGATAAACCTATGAGTGAAGGAATAGCAAATTCAATAATAAAGAGCACAATCTTGAGAACTCTGGGATTTATGATTGATTTTGATTTTCTGCTTTTGACCAGGTCTAATCCTGCCATAAGAATGACTTCCTGTAAGGAAAGAATTCCTTTCCTCAAGTTTCTTTGCCTCAGACTCTCAGCTTTAGGAAACGACCCAGCAGCTGCCCTTGAGCTAAAATTGATGTGCCAAGAACACCCTTGCACTTCCTTTATTTGACGCTAAAATAAATCTGCATTAGGTACACAAGAGCAGTTAGGAGAACTGGCTCAGCTCTAGCTGCTTTCGAATTCATGTGGACGCAACTTCCTCTGAGATTCATATCCTTCTGTTACTCTTGGTGAGCAATTATCAGTGTTAGGCTGGCTTGTAACAACTTTAAAAACAAGCATTTAGGAAATTGAATCTGGTATTAATCTATTAAGAATGATAAAACTTTCTGTGTTGCCTGGGTGGCTCAGTCAGTTAAACATGATTTTAACTCTGGTCATGATCTCACAGTTCATGAGTTCAAGTCCCACACCAGCTCCATGCTGTCAGCGTGGGATTCTGGCTCTCCCTCTCTCTCTCTCTCTGCCCCTCCCCTGCTTGTGCTCCCTCTCTCTCTCAAAATAAATGAATAAGCTTTAAAAAAAGAAAAGAATGATAAAACTTTCAGCTTGATCTTATTTTGTCACTTTATTTTTATAAACTGCCAACTTTAGTTGTATTTTTTTTTCTTTTTGCATGTTTTCAGTAGTGTTGCTTGTTTGGTTTTCCTTTTAAGTCCTTTAACCATAAATAGCTTTTTTAAAATTTTTTATTTTTTTTAGTGTTTACACTTGCCTGTTCTAATTTTAATCTGTTCTAATGGTCATGTTAAGAGAATATTGGCATTCATTTCTAAAATGGGACTATGCGTGTGTTGCAATGCAGTGAGAATTACAGTAGGAGTCAGGCAACCTGAGTTCTAGTCCTGGCAGTCAAAACAGCTAATTGTATAAGTTTGGGAAAACTCTATGGGACTAAAGTTGTTTATTTGAACAAATGAAGGTGTTGGGCTATATGATTGATAAAATTTTCCATGTCTAAAAGGTTTAATTTAGCTTAATTAAAAAATATACATAGTAAATTAAATTGCATGTGGAAAAGAATGTTAAGAAACTAAACAGGTGAAATCATGATGCTTTTAGTTTATTATTGATTCTAGGATAATGTAATGGATTTATATACAAAATATGAATGAGAAACCAAACATCAAATTAAAATTTTTAAGTTAAATTGAAGACATTAATAGAGATGTGCATATTTGAGAAAACACTTGAAGAAAAAGCTTTAGTTTGTAAAAAATGAATTTAACTCAGCAAATTTAATATACAGAAAAAAAAATGTAATGTTCCTAAATAAAACTCTGGCTTTTTTCTTGCCCTTCTGCTACTGGTGAACTGTACCTGAGCTCTGGAAAACAATGATGGTTAAGAGATCTCCCCAAGGTTTTGTTATCCAGAATCGCCCTTTTCGTGTTATTGGAAAAAGTTTACCTTAACTACTCATGTGAGTTAGATAAGACCTTCCGTCTATCCTTTCTCATGACCCCTCTAAGATTTGCAGATGACTCCCTTGTGTGCCTGTGACAGGTCCCAAACAGACTTTATCCCCTTTTGCCTGAACCTGCTGACTAAACCAGACATAGACCCTCCTCCTTCCCATTCCTTGTCTCATGAATGATTAGCTGAAATTAGAACTGTTTGTCCCCTGCGAAACTAGCTAGACACAAGGATAAACATTTCCATTTTAGCTAACTGACTGAGACTTCCTTGATTGAAAAGAAAACAAAGCAAAAAACCAAGTGTAGTTGATTTGTCTACCTTGAACTTTACTCTACCTTGAACTTTACTCCTCCCTTTAAAAGTCTAGGGTAAAACTCCACAGTTTAGACACTGGTGTTTGGTTGTCTCTATTTCAATAGCCTGAATAAAAATCAATCTCCTTACTGATTGTCTTTGACATTGCCTTCTACTTTCTTCCTTTTCCTCATCTCTTTCTCTTTCTCTTGTCGTTATTGGATATCCATAGATTTTCTCAGGTTTTATTAAAGGTGAGGTTTGAAACGCAAAGAAGACACTTCTCTTGCCTTCCTGAACAGTTAAGAATCATGAGTAGCAGATGTGCATGTGTCTTCTAAAATGAGAAAAGAAAAGATTAATTATATACTGAGAAGATAATGCTTCTGAACTGAATAGCATTTTAAGGATCACATAGTACTCAGTTATGATCGAATAATTTAGTTTGGATCCATCATTACAAAAGTTTGGATTTAAGATTCCCGATTATAGGTCCTTTAGAATAGCTGATGTTCAAAATTGTCAACTTAAATAAAAGTATTTATATGGGTTTGTGTGTGTGTTTAAAACATATTTATTTCTGACTGTAATGTCCTGCAGATTAAAAAGACCCCAAATAGTGCAAAGTCAAATAAAAGGAAACACATGTGTGTGTATGTGTGTGTGTGTGTGCCTGTAATGTATACAATCATATGTATTCTAACCATTTTATCAAATTGAGGAAAAAATCCCATATATTTAAATTATTAATAGGTTTACAGTTTTTAAAAAAATTTTTTTTTCAATGTTTATTTATTTTTGGGACAGAGAGAGACAAAGCATGAACCGGGGAGGGTCAGAGAGAGAGGGAGACACAGAATCGGAAACAGGCTCCAGGATCTGAGCCATCAGCCCAGAGCCCGATGCGGGGCTCGAACTCACGGACCGTGAGATCGTGACCTGGACCGCGAGATCGTGACCTGGACCGCGAGATCGTGACCTGGCTGAAGTCGGACGCTTAACCGACTGCGCCACCCAGGCGCCCCAATAGGTTTACAGTTTTAATGAAGTTCTTCTAGCTTAAGAATTATTCTCTTTTATATTCTTTAATCTATAAAAGTAACCCAGTAATAAAGAAATGCTTATTCAGTTCCTAGAATTCTTGATTTCCATAAATTTAACTCTCCACATGCTATAACTCTATAGCATCTTTACTTCTACAAGATTTATGGATTAGCAGATCTCAAAAGATTTCATTTGAATTGGTAGCAGAAAGATATAACCATTTCTATACTCTTATTATAAAGACAGCCTGCTCTTTCTCCTTGTGAAGGCACATTACTCTAAGTGATGAGTTTCATGGCACTACACAGCATGCTTTCTTGGATCAACACCAGCTCTTCAATCCCAATGCATCTCAGAGTGTATTTTTGATGAATAAATTACCAAACTAATGAGACACACTAAGAGGTTAAGGATTGATCAAGTACTTAATCTTTTTAATGAAGGGCACAGCATGAAACACATTCCTCCAAATAGATACAATAAACAATCTTCTAAAACCTAATTAGAATAAAAATACAAAGAAAGGTGCAAAGTCTTAGGATTTGTCTACCAGATAATAACTTAGCATTTTCTGCAATAATGGAAAAGCTTTAAGTCATCAACCTTATTAATATTTGAATCAGGTGAGTGCCAGAAATGCACTGGGATACAATAACGTTTTGTTTTGTTTTGTTTTGTTTTGTTTTGTTTTGTTTTGTTTTCTGGGTCAGTCTGGAGATAGAAGTTGTGCTTGGTGAAATTAGTAATGATTTATTAGTAAAATAATAACAATAGAGGTGTACATATACTGAATACTTACAATTCTCCCAGCACTGTCATGTCTTACTTCAGTGAATTCTCCTAAAAATCATGAGATTACAGATGAGAAAACTGAACTCTAGGTAACGTAAGTAACTTGCCCAAGATCAATACATGGTAGGTGAGAGAAGCTAATTCCAACCCCACACGGTCCAGAGTCATAAACCATTAAAAACAAGAAAACCATTAAACTATGTAAAAAAATTTTTTTTGTCCTGGGTGTTTTTCCTGCAGAAATAAGTAAAATCACTTTAAGAATATTCCTTTCCTTAGTAATAAACAATTTGGAATGACAGTGATTACAGTTTAACCCATATGACATTGTCAATGAAACTTCAAAAACATGGGTCAGCTATACCAATTCTATTTACTCTGGATGTTTGTCATTCTTCAAAGACAGAGATTGTTCCTTATTTGGTTTTGTTTTTTTTTAATTTTTTAAAATTTATTTGTTTTTATTACATTCATTTTTTAAAATGTTTACTTATTTTTGGGAGAAAGAGAGACAGAGTATGAACAGGGGAGGGGTGGAGACAGGGAGACACAGAATCTGAGGCAGGCTCCAGGCTCTGAGCTGTCAGCACAGAGCCTGATGAGGGCCTCAGACTCACGAACCATGAGATCATGGCCTGAGCCTAAATTGAACACTTAACTGACTGAACCACCCAGGTGCCCCAAATTTATTTTTTATTAAAGTATAATGAACATACATTATATTAGTTTCAGATGTAAAATATAATGATGTGCTATTTGTATATATTGCAAAATGATCACCATAGTAAGTTTAGTTACCATCTGTCAAACATACATAGTTACAGAATTTTTTTCCTTGTGATGAGAACAATTTTACTCTCTTAGCAACTTTCAAATATGCAATACAGTGCTATTAACTATAGTCACCATGCTGTATATTACATCCCATTGACTTATTTTAAAACTGAAAGTTTGTATCTTTTGACTTCCTTCATCCATTTCAACTACTCTCTACCTCCAGCCTCTGGCAACCATCAATCTATTCTCTGTATCTATGAACGTGGTTAGATTCCAGATAAAAGTGAGATCATATAACATTTATCTTTTTTTTTTTTTGTCTGACTTATTTCACTTAGCATTATGCCTTCAAGGTCCATCCATGTTATGGCAAATGGCAAAATTTCCTTCATTTTTATGGCTGAATAATACTCTATTATACACACACATATCATGTTTTCTTCATCCATTCATTTGTCAAAAAAAAAACAACACACGTTATTTCTATGTCTTGGCTATTGTAAATAATGCTGCAATGAGCATTAAGGTGCATATACGTTTTCAAGTTAGTGTTTTTTGTTTTCTTTTTTATTGTTTTTTTTTCTTAAAAATATTTTTTTGTTGTTAATTTTGAGAAGGAGAGAGACTGAGTGCAAGCGGGGGAGGGGTAGAGAAAGAGGGAGATCCAGAATCCGAAGCAGGCTCCAGGCGCTGAGCTGTCATCACATAGCCAGACGCAGGGCTCAAATTCGGGAACCGTGAGACCATGACCTGGGCCAAAGTCTCATGCTTAACCAACTGAGCCACCCAGGTGCCCCAAGTATTTTTGTTTTCTTGAGATAAATACTCAGAAGTGGAATGGCTGGATCATATGGTATTTCTATTTTTACTTCCTTGAGGAACCTCCATACTGTTTTCCAAAGTGGTTACACCAATTTATATTCCCATCAAGGGTTTTCTTTTTTCCATATCCTCACCATTATTTGTTATCTCTTGTCTCTTTGATAGTGTCCATTCTGACTGATGTGAGGTGTTAGCTCCTTAGGAGTTTGATTTGCATTTCGTTGATGACTAATAATATTGAATATCTTTTTTAAAAGTTTTTATTTATTTATTCACTTAAATAATCTCTACACACAACATGGGGCTTGAACACAAGACTCTGAGATCAAAAGTCACATGCTCCTCTGTGCCAACCAGACACACCAATGATGTTTTAGGTCTCACATTGAAGTTTTTAATCCATTTTGAATTAATTTTTGTGCATGGTGTAAGACAGTCCATTTATATTCTTTTGAATATGGTTGTCATATTTTCCCTGCACCATTTATTGAAAAGACTATTCTCTCCCCACTGTATATTTTTGGCTTCTTTGTTGTAAATTAATTGGCCATGTATAGTTTATTTTGGGTTCTCTATTCTGTTCCATCAATCTCTGTGTCTGTTTAAAGGACAATGCCATATTGTTTTGATTACTATAGCTTTGCAATATAGTTTGAAATTAAGGAGCATGATGCCTCTAGCTTTGTTCTTCTTTCTCAAGATTGCTTTGGCTATTTGGGGTCATTTGTAGAATAATAGCTTTTTAATATATTTTAGTATGTCTTTATATCTTTTGAGTCCATGAAAATTCCTTCAAAATATGGCTTTGGAGCTGCTACAGAACTTGCTGGACTTTGAGAAGATTTAGCAAATATTTTGGAAATCTTCTAAGTATATACTTACAGTGTGAATCAGTGAGGCATCTGTGACCTTGTGACCTGGATTTAGCCTTTTGGGTATCAGTTATTTTCGACATAATTTGGAATTTAATCAAATATTTGAGTTCATAGTTACTTTCGTTTGAATTTAAAATTATGCTGTATAACTTTATTGAGAGGCTTAGGGAAATATAAGGAATACATCATTTTTTTTTCACAATACATCTTTAAACAATGGCAATAACTCAAGGGATCAAGTGACACATTCAATCAAGAAACCCATCTGGATTAAAAATATATATATACAGCAAAAGAGGTGGGACTTGAGAAGACTAAATCTAAATAAGAGCCTAACATTTGGGTTGGTGATGTACGAACTTACATAATGCTTTGTTTTTCAAGTACAGAGTAATAGATTATTACTTATTATTGTTAATTGTGCCATAACATTGTTACATAATATACACCGAAGTCATATACTCTTATGCTTTAAATTTCACACCATCTGCTTGAGTTGAAAACTTAGAGTATATTGCTAACCGGATCTGCTCCAGATATCACTATGGTATTTAACAAGTCACGATTGTGTAATTCAGTTTTCATTCCATAGACTGTGGAATATTTTGTAAATCAATTTAACAAAGGGCTGTGGCCTAATGGTGGGGGGCATCAGGGGTTTTGCTCACTACTGATAAAAATTACGTGAGATAGGCCATCCAACAGGTAACAGGCAGAGAAATTAAACTAAACTGGATTTATCCAAAGTTGTACTGATCTCAAATTCAAATTTTAAATGTGCCTTTTTAGGGGCACCTGGGTGGCTCAGCTGGTTAAATGTCCCACATGGGCTCAGGTCACGATTTCACGATTTGTGGGTTCGAGCCCCCATCAGGCTCTGTGCTGACAGCTCAGAGCCTGGAGCCTGTTTCAGATTCTGTGTCTCTTTCACTCTCTGCCCTTCCCCCCCTCATGCTCTGTCTCTCTCTCACTCAAAAATAAATAAACATTACCCCCAAAAAAATTGATTAATTAAAATAAATAGATAAACAAATGTATTTTTTTATAAAAAAATCAGATCTCTATCCAGCAGACTGGTATCTTCCCAATACACCTTAAATCACTGACTAATGTTGAATTTCAATGGTGTGGTTCAAGGAATAAGGGCTGCAGTTTCAAATAGAAGTAACTGTGGTATGCCCTTGCTGTATTTGTTCTAGCAAGAGGCCACCAGGTGCTTAGAAAGAAATCTACTTTTAGGAGAAAGATGGGCCTAATTTATTATAATTAAAAATACAATTAAATACATATTTCCAATAGTCTCGAAACAACCATCGCATTGCCTCAGAGACAAGCATTTGGTTTTCATGGAAAATAATTTGTTTCCATGGAGAATAATAATTCATACTCTTGGATACAAAATCTTATTTAGTGAGTCATTTTCTCTTGTTTGTGACTCTGTGCTTTGGAAGAGTTACATTAGAACTGCTAATCAGTTTATCGCTGTAGAATACTAGAATTCCAGCAATGACTTCTAGTATAAACTTATTTTCAAACTGTGCTCTAAGAAGTACTAGCGATTCAGTGAGGACCATGCCGAGACGGATGGACAAATAGCTGACCTGCCCCCGTCCATACTGGGAGGCCAAAGCAGACGCTCCTTGAACAGAAAGCTAAAATGCCAAACCTGAACTCCAAGAAACTTTAAGCCCTCTGAGTTAGAATAGTAAGTAGAGGAACAGTCATGATATAACCTATATTCATTTCATTATCTTAAAACATTTCTTTCTGGAAGCATATGAGTGGGTTAGACAAGTTGTTAGAAGATTTGAATTAAACATCTGGTTTTGTATTTATCTCGATGTATGAACGTTGAGGGCTAAGCCTCCATATCTGTGAAAAAAGAATGTTGGATCATTCAAATCACCTCTAGCTTTAATATGAAAAATTTTAATAAAGTTAACACCAATGATTACAGACAAGTTGCATTTGTCCTTTGGAGATTAGATTATAGCTCAGTTTCCTTTATTACTAATAAATAATTACCTCACATGACACTGTTAGTCAACATGACATCTAATATCTGTATGTGAAATTAAAGCTTTCAATTATTCAGATATTTATAAATACCCTCATGTTTGTTTCCAGTGAATGGTATTTGTGACTAGGATTATTTCATTCTAAACTAAGAAGTTCTCGGGCCCACTGAACTATCAGTAGTGTCTGAAGCAGTTACTAGCTTCTGTAGAAGCCTGAAAGAACTTAAGGAATTCATAAACTTTTCAAAGGTGTCCAATTATCTTTGTAGAGCACTCCGCAATTAAAAACCAAATTTGATTATATATAATTTACAGTTTCATTAATTAACAAATTTATAATTGTTTTTGAAAAACTTCATTGCACACAGTTATGGAAAACATAGATAATGTTTTCTTTTCTCAAAACATGTGACTCTCTATACTTATTAATTTGTAGATTTTTATGACTATAAAACTTAGCATTTTTTCTTTCCCATTTTGCCTTTTAGGACTCTAAGTAATGAGAGGTAATGAGACTTGGCCATAAGTATGTTAAATCATTAAAACTTTAAATTTAGTATGTTTTCCTTTTAAAGGTCTACAATACTATTTTACAAAAAAAAATTAACATTTGGTGTTAAATTTTCCCTTTTCCCTTTATCTGAAAATAGCACAAACCATAAGTGTATACAGTTCAGTGAATCTTTACCAAGTGAAGGCACCCCTATAAACATATCAGAAAATAGAATATTTCCAGGAGCATGGAAAACCTTGTCAGTGTTCCCACCAGTCACTGCCCATCTCCACGGGTGATCTCCATCAAAAATTTAATATCATAGAAGACTACCTTATTTTAAACTTTATAAAAACAGACTGTGCAGCAACCCTCTGTCATGTGTGACCTCCCTGGCTCCACAGTTTGTTTTTTAATTTGTCCATGAATTTGTCAATAAGTGTGAATGTTGGTGTGTATCTTTTGATAGTCAATAATTGGAAAATAGTAGTTAAACTGTTTGGGGAAAAAATGTTCTTACAAGTGATACACAAATGTCTGTTCCTCATTGTTATATATTATCTCCATCTTAAACAGGATTTTCCATACTAATATAATAAAGCTTCACTGAAAATAAATGATGTATAATCTGAGAATAATCTATCCATAACTATATGTAACAGGGTTTCTCTTCCCACATCTTTCAATTTCAATCTTTATCTTAAAGATTTCACAAAATATAGTCTCTTTCCTCACATAAATAATAAGACGTGCTGAATATTTGGGACCAAAAAGAATTTCATAGATGTGGCTTTTGAATTATAGAAGAAAGCTAATCAAATAGATGATATGTTATGCTAATTCCAGATTGGTATTTATACATGTTGTCTTTTTCACCTTGTATTTTGAATGTATGCCAATTTCATTTCCACTGCTTGACTCTGTCTAGGTTCTTTGGGTGGGGAGGCATCTATTTTTGTATCTCTCAATATTAGAATAACTGTAAAACAAAGTACACTCTTACTGTTTCTGTTTGAAATGTATAAAATGCTGACGTCTCCATTTTTCCAAATCATGCAATAATAAGTAGTCAAAATCTCTATTTTTGCATTTAATCTATAAAAAGATACCTTTAATATTGATTTTTGCCCTTGATTTTAAATTCTATTATTTCTGAGGCATAGGAGTATTTTTTGTTCTGTGTAATATAATTACCTGTGTTATTCCCTTTAGAGTAAATGAACATTTTTGAAATATTCTTGAATTTTCAAACCAATAACCAAAGCTAAAGTATGAGATTTTCTTTTGCCAATAGGAAAAAATCTAAGAGAAACTGGTAACTTTACCTAATCTTTAAATCAATACAGAACCATTGCCTAAGATTACTGAATTCTGTTGGATTGATAGGTAATACTCCAGGATGCATCATGGCTGACAACTTTTGCCTTGGAAACAGAAAAAAGGCCAATGGGCCAGAAAAAAGAAAAAAAAAAAAAGGATAATCAACTAAGTAATTCCACCTCATGAGAGAAAATGATGAGATATATTAAATTCAATCTTTAGGCATTTTATTGTTAACTCTCAGAAAGTCAATATAACAAAGTAAATATAGTTTCTAGTTCTTTTTTTTTTTTAATTTGGTGTAGTTCAGTCTACAGAATAAATTGGAGGAGAAAATAAAAGGAACTATCTCTCATTTCTTTTAGTCATAGTTGGTTTGAAATTGTTCCACGAGGCAGACAGACATTTTGTCGGTAGAATTGGATCTAAGTGACTCAATAGTTTTTGTTCTACAAGGAGAATCCTTATTCGAATTCCCAGCCCTGTGTTTGTCTTTGTATATCACTTGGCTTAAAGGTATTTAACATCCTCCAAGCATCAGTGACCAGCATGTGTAAATTTCCCTTTCGGTCTGGGAAGTTATTGGTTAAAATCATCCAGGAAGTATGGTAGAGATTAGTTTCCTTGTCCAGTCTTTCTTCTAAATGGCAGCCATGCTTGAGCTGTGCGGCAGAGGAAAAAGCAGAAAAATCAGAGAAGCCAGCAAGCAGATGGCTTAATTGTCAAGTCCATCCTATCCATCACTGGACCATGTGCTATTTTGGCAGTCCAGGAAATGTTATTTCTAGGAACAGCGGGAGCTGCTGCTAAAGCCAGCAAATACATTTTTGTGGTAATGCCATTGGCCAGTAACATTTAATGTCACAGCTAGAGATAACAAAATTTTATAGCACAGGTAGTAGTATTAAGTATTTAACATCACAGGTAATGGTATTAAATATCTGCTATCACATGTAATGATACAGATACCTTTGCTTCTTACTCCATCCTTAAGAAACGGTGGAACACCCACACATCCTTATGTGCCTTTAAAACCATTTTCAAAATGTAAGATATACTTATGGGTTTGATAAACATCGTTATAACAATTATAGACACACTAAATTTCACTGGTAATTTCTATTTTTAACTTGAAAGCTATTAGTAATGTCTATTTTTTCCAGGATGATGGAAACTTACAATAGAGAACTATATTTGATCATAATCTGATAACATTCAAATATTCATGGTACATACCGGTTCACACAAAATGACTGATGGTAATCAGGTTGAAATGAAAGCTTCATTTTTGTCAATAATTGGATTTATATTGAGTAATAGGAAACCAAAGTGTTGAAGAGAGTAATATTATATCACTAAAAGAATCTATGTTTCATATATTTTTGCTGTTGTGCTTGAAGAAAGAGAGAGAATATATTAAGGATACTACTTTTAAAGTTCAGTTTGGCAAAGTAGTTACTATAAACACATTTGTTTTTTAAAAAGTAAGATTTAGGGGCGCCTGAGTGGCTCTGTAAGTTGGGTGCCTGACTTCAGCTTAGGTCATGATCTCACAGCCCGTGAGTTCGAACCCCATGTCAGGCTCTGTGCTGACCACCCAGAGCCTGGAGCCTGCTTCAGATTCTGTGTCTCCCTCTCTCTCTGCCCTTCCCCTGCTCATGCTCTGTCTCTCACTTCTCTCAAAAATAAAACATTAAAAAAATGTTTTTAAATATGGTTTACATATATAATTACTGCCTACAGATCTTCAAGAGCTTTATAGAAGAGCTAGCCAACTTTTGAAAGGAGGGAAGAAAATATCTATATATATGAATGGTATAGGGGCACCTCGGTGGCTCAGTCAGTTATCATCAGACTCTTGATTTTGGTTTAGGTCATGACCTCAACATTCATGAGATCAAGCTCCTCATTGGGCTTTGCGCTGATAGTGTGAAGTCTGCTTGGGATTCTCTCTCTCCTTCTCCTTCTGTTCCTTCTCCGCTCATGTGCTCTCTCTCGAAATAAATTAATAAATGAAATAAATTTTAGTATAGAATGGTGTATAAACTGTTGTGTCTATTTTACTTGGCAAACATCACTTGCTTTCCTCTAACAAGAATTTCATGTTTATATGGTTCCATAATCACCACACAGAGGAGGGCCATTATAATAAAAAATACGACTAGTATACAAAAATACCATTAAAAGGAGGTTTTAAAGTTTTTTACATTTTTAAAATTTATTTACTCATTTTGAGACAGAGAAAAAGAGAGAGCAGAAGAGGGGCAGAGAGAGAAGGAGAGAGAGAATTCCAAGCAGGCCCTGTGGTGTCAGCACAGAGCCTGACTTGGGGCTCAATTTCATGAACGATGAGAACCAAATCAAAAGTCGGAAACTTAACGGATTGAGCCACCTAGGCACCCCAAGTTTTTACATTTTGAAAAACATTCTACCAATTCCTATTTCTGAAATATGAAGTCATATCTGCTAATTTAAATATAATTTAGATATTTCAATTTGTAAGTTTCCTTATTTTTTTTTAATTTTTTTTTCAACGTTTATTTATTTTTGGGACAGAGAGAGACAGAGCATGAACGGGGGAGGGGCAGAGAGAGAGGGAGACACAGAATCGGAAACAGGCTCCAGGCTCTGAGCCATCAGCCCAGAGCCTGACGCGGGCCTCGAACTCCCGGACCGCGAGATGGTGACCTGGCTGAAGTCGGACGCTTAACCGACTGTGCCACCCAGGTGCCCCTCCTTATTTTTAAAAAGGTATCAGTTAAAAAAAAAAAAAAGTTTTTGCGGATAGAGTCTCCTTTGTTCCCTTAAAATAGTTAAGTTAGTCCAAAAGCTATGATGATTTTAGTGAGGAAGAACAGGGAATTGATTACTTTAAGATTCCACACCTGAACTTGGAGGTCAAGGACAGTTGTGAAACAGAGGAGCAAGTGTTAGCTGTGTGTTAGGCATCTTTACCTAACTAAATCCAAGGTGCCTCATTCTCCAGGTAATGGGGTCTAACTTCTCTTCTCTTACCCAATCACGCTGAGCAGAGCCCTGTCTTCTATTAATCCTCCCAGAAGCAGTCCCTGAGGCAAGAATTCAGGTGCAAGTGATTTGTTAAGGAAATTCCCCTGGGAGGAAGCAGGAGAGGCATTCACCTAAGCCTGTGGCATCAGTTGAATCCCAGATTCCGCCCCAGCCCTCAGGGAGCTCTGTAACGGTAATAACAACCCAGGGACTGTCCAGGCTTGAGGCAAAGGAGCGGAGCCTCTGTGCTCTCATACTTAGTCAGCCATACTGTTAGGGATGGTGGCTGGGGGGTGGGGGAATAATTTCCCCTGTACTTCTGGCTCCCCATAAGGGTAAGAGCTCCTCAGCAAGTAGCAAATACAGTCAGCTGCAAAGTGCACTGAAGCTGGGACAAGGTTACAGAGATCGTCCACCAGTCCGATTAGGAGGGCGCCATCAGTGTCTGCTACAGCTCCATCTTGCAGGAGTATGTAGGTCCAGCTCTCCCTCAATTATTTCTGAGGAATCCCAGTAAGAGCCTATCGCTTCCTGGCTGTCGCTTGTTTCCTGTCCCTTCACTGTACCTCCTCTGGTTATGCCAGTGTGCTCTCCTGACCATCTGGTGACTGCTGCTGCAAGCTGTAGCCCTTCTTCCCTAGTTAGCTATGACCTGAGGGTGGACACAATCCCTTCTCTTTAATCACAACAACGGGGACTACAAGGCTGTGTGGTGAATAGACTTAAGTAAATATTTAAGATAAAGTAACAGAATTACAAAGTAGAAAAGGAAAACCTAACTGGTTCCTGTGTGCTATGGTTCTGCTATTCCTTAGAGTGACCAGCCCTGGGCTTTCTCCCTGTTCTGCCTCTGTGTTCTTGAGATCTAACTTGCCCTCTATCCCCAAATAAGATAACGATACCCCTCTGACTTGTCACATTTAACAAACCATATTTAAGGCACTATAAGAAGTTTTTTTTTTAAGTTATAAATATTTTTTCATAGAAAAAAAAAGATCATTATAACATCATTTATTAAACAGAAATCTGAGAGTCCAGTCTCAAGTATGTTTGTGTAGAATAATCACTATATTCTTACTCTTTAAAGGAATAGTGGCTATAGCCTTGCCTTACCTCTGCACCACTAAATATTTGTGTGAAAGGCTTGCCTAAGACATTTTAGCTTAGACCCTAGAATGCAAAAACTGTTGCTTTTTAAATATTAGCTCTGGGGGCACCTACCTGGTTCAGTCGCTAGAGCATGCAACTAACTCTTGATCTCAGCTGCTTTCTCCCTGCCCTAGTATACATTACATTTAGTTTACATGTCATTGTAAATTATTTTATAGAAGAGGAAGGTAAGCCTGAAGACTTTAAGGAATTTTTAGAAGTCACATGATTATTGCATGGCAGAACTAGTCTCCCATCATGCATCACTCATCTTGAAATACATCTTTTACACTATTCCACTCTTTTATTTAAGAAAAGGTTTTATAGTGACAAATGTTGTCTTATGTTTGTATACCATCTTGTGGGGGCTGTAGAGATCATTTGACACATAGTGTGGCCTCTTAGGATGTTTTGAAGCACCATTCTCTGGTAGAAGAATGTCCTTGTTTATGAATCCTGCCTTACTGAGAGACAGGAACTAGACCTGTCCTTTCCAGGCTTCCTAATAGCTCGGGCACAAGAATACAATCCAGGAAGTCAAATTTGAGGCTTTGCTACAGAAGAACAATGTAAAGAAGCAAACAGGCCCCACAGAACCCACCTTTGATAGAGGGTGGTGGTAAAAGTGGCTGGCTTTTATGGGTATCATGGGTGAAGATTCTGGCATTCAGTTCCAAGGGTCAATTCTGTAAGCAATACATTCATTTCCAAATTATTAATTTGGGGATAAAATTCATGCTTACTTCTGTGGGTGTTTAAGAGAATTAAATGATAATGCATGGACAGTGCTTAAACTTATGCATAGCACAGAATATGCACTCAATATGTTAGCTTTTATGGAGATGATGATGATGATGATGGTCTCATTCTTCTTAAATCCTTCAATGGTTCCCCAGATTTTCCAGATAGACATCCAACTCCATAGCTTATGCCACAAAGTCCTTCAGGAGCAGAGCTTTGCCTCCTTTCTTTGCAAACCATTCCTTCCTCCACACAAGATACAGAGATTTTCATGAGTTACATCTACCTACTTCCAGTTTCTGAATATACAATATTTTTAAAAGTCTCAGTGCCTTCATGTATCTATCCTTTCCCAGAATTGCCCTATTGTGGCTATGAAATTGTTTTTCAAACAAAAACATTTCCAGGAAGATTTTGCTTACCAAATTTGAATTAATGCTCCTTCCACTCTCATAGTGTGGTATCTATTTCTCCATCTCAGCATTTAATACAGTATAAAGCCCTTTGGACTTAAAGATTTGTCACACTCCTACTGTCAAGGAGAGTACAGAATATGTCTTACTTGAATGGTTCTCCATACCATTTAATCTTAGAGAACATTATTGGATCAAAACAGTTTAATTGGAGCCTTTTGGTAGAACAAGTAGGGAGACCCTGAATCAAAACAGTTAAATTGATGAAGGCAACATCCACTCCCTTCTGAAATTATTGAATAACCTATTATTTACTGTTAAACATGTGCAGATCTTCCCTTGTTAAACATAATAGTTGAATTCATCAACCTATCTCCACATAGCCACTGCTCTCTCCCTCCCTTTTCCATGAGTTTTCTATACTCACTGTGTCTACTTACTTCTTCATCTCCAATTATCCTTCCACCCATTCCAATCTGGATTCACCATCATCTCCACCACAACACCAGGCAGTTGTCACCAAGGTCACCAATAATCTCCAGATGAGTAAATCTAATGAACTTTATCCATAACTTTACTTGCTAGACTTTTTACCTACATTGAATAATGTTGAAGCATTCCCTTCCCTTTGTAACTATGTTCCAACACTCTCCTGGTATTTCCCCTCGCCTATTTGTACCCTACTTCCCAAGCTCAGCCTCTTCTATTGTCTTTAAAACTCAGAATTCTTTATGATATGATCTGAGGCCTGTATCTCTTTTTGTTTGTTATCCAAAGAAACCTCTTCTAAGACTGTGCCTTTAATATGCTCCAGATACTGTTGATACCCGGAACCTAGACCAGTGACACACTGTCAATTTTTACTTGCTCAGTGTATGATTGAGTAAATAAGCAAACACCAGAAAGCTAGATCGAGTGACTTTTTGTGGTGTACTGGGCCTTAGGATGAGCACAAAAGAGTCCAATAATGCTTTGGAAATAATGGAGAACCACTGTAACTATATGACTAGAATCTCTCATGAGTTTAGAGCTTGTGGTCTCTGAAAAATATTTATCTATGACAGGTATATTATTTAATAGCTCATTCCATCAGGAAGCTCTGTTCATAGTTTAAAGCTCATGCTCTGTTTATGACCTCTTAGGCTGAGCTGAATTGGCCATGCATACTTATACAACAGAAATCCTGAGTTTAATTTCAGGCCTACGGTGCAGAAAAGAAACAATAGGAAAAGCTTCCTATTGTTAGCAGAAGGTGGAATTTTCCCCACGGAAGCAGTAGGTTTTGTGGTAAATGGGGACTCGTGGAAGAGTGTGGCATTTTGTGTAGGCTGGGCAATGTGCAAATCGGAGAAGGAAGGATCAAGAGCAAAAAGAATAAAGACACTTCTTTATAATGTCTGTTATGTAACACATAGACATTATGCTATCTTTTGTGCTAGAGAGCTCACACTTCAACTTTAAGGGCAGTGAATTGTCCTAAATGAGAATGTACACTTTAGGGGATCTCACTAGCAAAATATCAAAAAGTCCATACTCCAAAACTATATATATACTATATGTAGGTGCTATATAAATATTGTATATATTTATACCTATACATATATGTTTATATATACATATAATATATAATATATACATATATATGTACATGTATAATACTTCAATATTATATAATGTAAGAGAACAGACACACATAAGAAACCAAATCTTCTGATTTCCCCAGAAATAACCAGAATCTCCTGTTTGTTGAGGACACAGTAGAATATAGAAATACCGAGGTTACATTACCCTAACATTTAGAACATGTCTAAGACCTAGAGGATGCCGTAAGCCTGGTATGTATTTGACAAATGCCTTTGGGTGAACAGATGATACATTTAGCTTTTAGTTTTTAAGATCAGTATTATTCCTTTTGTGAATTCTAACACAGAAGGGAGTCCTCACTAGTATTTCACCTGAGTTCTCAGGGCTGGCAATCGGGTGAGTGCTTAAATATGTTTACTGGGTATATGAATGTTTACTGGGAGGAAAAAAAAATCGATGAATGAATAAATTAAAAAATAGCCACTAGTTTCTAAATACTAAAGTGCAGGGGCGCCTGGGTGGCGCAGTCGGTTAAGCGTCCGACTTCAGCCAGGTCACGATCTCACGGTCCGTGAGTTCGAGCCCTGCGTCAGGCTCTGGGCTGATGGGTCAGAGCCTGGAGCCTGTTTCTGATTCTGTGTCTCCCTCTCTCTCTGCCCCTCCCCCGTTCATGCTCTGTCTCTTTCTGTCCCAAAAATAAATAAATGTTGAAAAAAAAATTTAAATACTAAAGTGCATAATGATGGGACAAAAAAAAATATACCATGCTGAACTGATGAAACATATATTCTTTAAGAAGCACACTTACGGTTTTTTGTATTGCTAAACAAGTTGGATTATAATAAAATAATGCATCTCAAAATTTCATATATTATGCTTACACAATTAAGGTTGGGATAAATTTTAAAATATTGAAAACAGTTAAGATCGAATTGCTAATGTGAAGCTAAGAGAGAAAAGGAAAGGTTCCTCCTTGGAAAGATTCATTTTATTATAGGTAGTGCCTTAGCCCAGGGATCCATGTAACAGTAATTTTAAAGCTGTTGTTTTGATTGTGTACTGTTAAAGTCATTTACAAATAAAGTCGTTACCAGTCTCTTGAACAATGGAAGAGATAATACATTTAGAAAGTAAAGAGTTAGTTAGTGATGTCATCTATGGATACTAAGTGAACAGTGTAGATCATTCTTGAGCACTGCCTTCTTTGGATCATCAATTAGACTTAATATTCTAGACTAAGAGTCTAGAAAAATAATTATTGCCCAGAGGTTGAAAGTTGCTTAATATAATGGAATTAACACAAACTAATCTCACAGGGGACTCACATATAAAAAACAATCCAATGAGTAGTTTCACATTACATAACTACACAGACTTGCCCAGTATTAGAAATTTTAGAAAACTTGAATTTGTTATAAAGGAGTTACTTGGTATATGTGAAAACACAACCGAGAAAGTAGAACTTACAAGGATGTCCTTTTTCTATCTAGGATGAATTATCCCCTGTTATAACAGAGCATATACCTGCAGTGATTAGAAAGTTCTTGTCCACCAGGTAAGGCAGGAAGGGGTAGAAAGATTATGATACTAAGTATATATTTCAGTTTATATAGAGGATTGAAAAGGGAATGAGCTTAAATGGCATGCATTGTCTATATCCCTGTAATTGATGAAGTAGTCCATACTTTGATTGGCTTAAGTTCCAATTCTAAATTTAGGAAACATATCACACTAATCAGAGAATTCATAGAGGTATATTTTATCTACCAAAAGACTCAGGGAGCACAATAGAATTTCACTGTCATTGCTCTAGTGTGAAGACTCATTCTTAGACTTATGACCCTTTTGGCTCTGTCATGGTTATATATTGTTCTCCCTAACAAATGCCAATGACTCTTCCCTACAGAGATAACTTACCTGGAAATGTTTCTGAATGCTTCCGTTAAGTCTATCCATACATATAGTACATTGATTCTCTAACTTTGGTGAATATAAATATCATCCAGAATATGTAGTAGAATCTCATAGTTCCTGAAGAAACTCCATAGTTTCTCATTCTAAAGTTCAGGAACCTGAACTTTTAACAAGCACCTCAAACAGTATTAGGTAAGTAGTCCAAGAAACAGGATTTGTGAAAATTCTCACATAATGATGTCACTGTATCCCGGAGTGTGTATCAATACCACTGCCCTTTGATGTTGGCTGTGCTGGTGTCAATTCCCATGAGATGCCTAACTGGGTTATGCTGGAGCTAATGATCTGGCCAGAAGGGTCAACTGGTGCCCACTGGTACAGTCACTGGTGTGTCAGACCAGCACATGTTCTGACGGGGAAGGCAACTATACTCATCAAGGCTGCCATGATGTACTGAGTGATTAGTATTTCAATATTTACCCCTGCTAATAGCAGTTCTTGGTCTATTTCCTGAAGGAGAACGCTTTCTGACTTGCCTCTGAAGCAAACTTACTTTTTTCTCTCTCTGGGGAAATATTGCTACTCAGATATCCCAAGAAGCAAGGCAAATCTTTTTCCAAGTCAGTAATAGAGTCTTATGATTTCTTTATAGGTAGGGTTCACATATGTGGGGCTAAAGTTTGACGATCAAATAACTCAGTTTCTTCCAGAGGCCAAATGGCCAAAAAATATCATATATATATGATATATATATATATATATATATATATATATATCATATAAAAATATATCATATATATATGATTTAGAATTTAAGAATTTTCCTAAATATGAGTTGTCATAAAACAAGAAAACAAGAAATAGTATTAGGAGAGGCAGCAGATTGCTTTGTTCTTTTCTGTTGTGTATCACAGAAAGAAAAAAGTTAAGCATTTACCTCTCTGAGATAATAGCTTATTGAGGGTGAAGCATGGTGGGAGTACATGGGTATCAAAAGCCCATCCAGCCTAGTGAACCTATTTATTTGTTCTTTTCCTGTGTTTAGATGTGGCAGTGATGAATGCTATTTTCACACAATACAATGCCTGTAGCTGGCACTGGGACCACATTTTTTAATGAGCTGGGAGCAGCCATCTACTTTCATATCTTGGCTACTGTTCTACTTAACACAGACCTTGAAAAAAGCACATTTAGTTAATAAGTGTTTAATCACATTTCATAAATGTGGTTTGCGGAAAGCTGTGCTCAAAAAAGTCTAATTTAGGCTATAAATTGTGTGTATTTAACTTGATTTCAACAATCTATACTGTTTTACTTTGTAATATCTGCTTCTGAACATATAAAGCTCCCCTCTTGTTTTCTTGCTTTTTAGATTTCAGCCTTTGATTTAGATTGTTACTTTAACCTGCTCCAACTACTTACCTAAAGTGATTATTTTTATGATACACTTGGAAGCACTTGTATATCCAAATGCTAATTAGGCATACCTATATATTTACATATATATTTATAAATATGTGTAGATATTTTAAATTGAGGTAAGATTGCTATATAACATTATACTGGTTTCAAGTGTATCACATAAAATTTGATTTTTGTATACACTACAAAGAGATCACCACAATAAGTCTAGTTAACATTTGTCACCATACAATTGACCCCTTTCTCCCATGTTGCTCAACCCCAACTCCCTTCCCTTCGGGTGACTACCAATCTTCTCTGTATCTATGAGTTCTATTTGGATTGTTTTGTTTTTTATACTCTACATAATTGAAATTATATAGTATTTCTTCTTCTGTATCACTTATTTCACTTAAAATAATGCCCTCAAGTTCTATTCATATTGTCACAAATGGCAAGACTTCATTCATTTTTATGGCTGAGTAGTATTCTGGTGTGTGTGTGTGTGTGTGTGTGTGTGTGTGTGTGTGTGTGTGAGTGTGTGAGTATAATCACATAGCCTTTATTCATTCATCTATTGATCAACATTTATGTTGTTTCCATATCTTGGTTATTGTATATAATGCTACAGTAAACATAGGAGTGCATGTATCTTTTTAATTTCATGTTTTCATTTTGTTTGGACAAATATTCAGAAGTGTAATAAATGGATCATATGCTAATTCCACTTCTAATTTTTTGAGGAATGACCATACTGTTTTCCATAGTGGCTGCACCAGTTTACATTCCCACCAGCAATATACAAGGGATTCTTTTCTACAAATCCTCATCAACACTTGTTATTTCTTATCTTTTTGATAATAGCTATTCTAATAGCTGTATGGTGATATCTCGTTGTGGCTATATGTGGTTTGCATATCTGTGATGATTAGAGATGTTGAACATCTTTTGTGTGCCTGTGACCACCTATATATTTTCTATAGAAAAATGTCTATTTAGATCCTCTGCCCATTTTTAAGTTGGACTGTTTGCTTTTTCACTATTGTCTGCATTATTTATATATTTTGGATATTCACCTTTTATCAGATACATAGTTTGAAATTTTTTCTCCCATTCAGTAGGTTGCCTTTCCATTTTGATGATTATTTTCTTTGGTATGCAAAAACTTTTTAGTTGGATATAGTCTTATTTGTTTATGTTGTTGTTGTTGTTGCCATTGTTTTTGTGTCAAATCAAAAAAAACTCTCATGAAGACAGATGTTAAGTAGTTTACTGCCTATATTTTCTCCAAACAGTTTTATGGTTTCAGGTCTTACATTCAAGTGTAATCAATTATGAGTCAATTTTTATGCATGGTGTAAGACAGTAATCAAATTTCATTCTTTTGTATGTATCTTTCCAGTTATCCCAACATTATTTATTGAAAATGCCATCCTTTCTTCATTATGTATTCTTGGCTCTAGGTAAGCATGGATTTATTTCTGGGCTCTCTTTTCTGTTCTATTGATCTATGTGTTTTTATCTCAATACCATATTATTTTGATCACTATAGCTTTGTAGTAAAGTTTGAAGTTAGGGAGCATAATGCCTCCACCTTTGTTCTTTCTCAAGACTTCTTTGGCTCTTTGTTGTATTTTGTGGTTCTATACAAATTTGAGAATTATTTGTTCTAGTTCTGTGAAAAATAGCATTGGAATTTTGATAGGGATTTCATTGAATCTGTAGATTGCTTGAGTAGTATGGACATTTTAACAATATTAATTCATTTAATCCATGAACATGGAATATATTTTCATTTATTTATCTTTTCTTCAATTTCTTTCATCATTAGGATCTGTCCTGGAGAATGTTCCATGTGCACTTGAGAAGACTGTGTATTCTGTTGCTTTCAGATATAATGTTCTGTATATATCTATTAAGTGTATATGATTTAATGTTTCAGTTAAAGCTGATATTTCTTTGTCAATTTTCTGTCTGATGACCTATGCATTGATGTAAGTGGGGTATTAAAGTTCCCTATTATTATTTTACTGTTGTCAATTTCCCCCTTTAGGTCTATTAATATTTGTTTTATATATTTAGGTGCTTCTATCTTGGGTGTATAAAAATTTAAAGATGTTATTTATTCTTGTTGGATGGATCCCTTTATCATTATGCAATGCCCTTTTATTAAATTTTTTTAAATGTTTATTTATTATTGAAGGAGAGACAGGGTGTGAGTGGGGGAGGGGCAGAGAGAGAAGGAGACACAGAATCTGAAGCAGGCTCCAGACTCTGAGCTGTCAGCACAGAGCTCAACGTGGGTCTCAAACTCATAAGCCATGAGATCATGACCTGAGTAAAGGTAGGGCACTTAGCTGACTGAGACACCCAGGTGCCCCCACAATCTTTTCTTTTTTAAAGTTTATTTTGTGTGATATAAGTATAGATATGTCTGCTTTCTTTTTGTAAAGAAAATGTGTCCATTTGCATGGAATACCTTTTCCATCCCTACTTTTGTCTTTTAACCTTCATAGTAGTTTTATAAGTGGTAAATCTATTACCTTTACTAGATTTGCCTTTACCAGTGGCATTTTTATTTTCATATTTTTTGTATGTTACTTGTTAGAGCTACTTTTTCAGCTTAAAGAATTCCCTTTAATATCTCTTGCTAGACTGGTTTAGTGGTGATGAACTCCTTTAGCTTTTGCTTGTCTGGAAAACTCTTTATCTTTCTTTCAATTTTGAATGATAAACTTGCTGGGTAGAATATTTTTGGTTGGAAGTTTTTGCTCTCAGCACTTTGAATATCTTATGCCACTCTTTTCTGGCCTGCAATATCTGCTGAAAAACCAGCTGACAAACTTATTGGAGTTCCCTTGTATATAACAAGTTGTTTATCTCTTGCTGCTTTTAAGTGTCTCTCTTTTTCTTTAGACTTTGACATTTTAACTATAATGTGCCTTGGTGTGGATCTCTTTGGCTTTATCTAAGTAGGAACTTTTTGCACTCCTTGAAAATGAATGTCAGTCTTCTTCTCTAGGTTAGGGAAGTTTTCAGCGTTATTTCTTCAAATAAGTTCTCTACCACTTCTCTCTCTTCCTTGTGGTATCCCAATAATAATAATGTTATTTCATTTGATGTTGTCTTAAATGTTTCTTAAGCTACCTTCACTTTTTTTTTTAATGAGAGAGAGAGAGAGAGAGAGAGAGAGAGAGAGAGAGAGAGAGAGAGAATGGGGAAGAGAACAGGGAGAGAGCATGGAGCCCAATGTGGGGCTCAGTCCCACAACTCTGGGATCATGACCTGAGCCAAAATCAGGAGTCGGATACTCAACTGACTGAGCCACCCAAGTGCCCCAAACTACCTTCATTTTTTAAAATTCTTTTTTGTTTTCTGCTCTGTTTGGGTGAGCCCTATTGTTCTATCTTCCAGGCCACTGATGTATTCTTCTGCTTTATTTAGTCTGCTGTTGAAGCCCTCTACTGTATTTTGCAGTTCAGTTATTATATTCTTCAGCTCTGTGACTTCTGTATGATACTTTCTTGGTGTTTTGTTTTGTTTTGTTTTTGTCTTTTTCTTGAAGTTCTCACCATGTTCATCCATTCTCCTGAGATTGGTGAACCTCTTTATGACCATTGTTTTGAACTCTATTAGATAAATTACTCCATTTCACTGAGGGTTTTTCTTGGGGTTTCATCTTGTTTTTTTCACTTGGAACATATTCCTCTGTTACCTTATTTTGCTTGACTCTTTCTCTCTGTTTCTATGTATTGGACAAAACAGCTACCTCTCCTCCATCTTGAAGAGTGGCCTTGTGTAGGCAATGAACTTTATCATTCAACCTTGCTGCAGCTCTTGGTTATCTTTCAAATCTTTGTAATTGTCTAAGCTGCCCGACTTATTCTTAATAGTTCCCAGTTGTTATAGGTGTGCCAAGCCTTGTCAGTGTTCCAAAGGGAGAGATCTCAGTCAGCATCTAGTTTCAAGCTTATTGGAAGCCAGACTCTCAAGCAGCAGCTTTTAAAGTATGCACACAGGAGCACTTGGGTGGATCAGTTGGTTAAGCATCTGACTTCAGCTCAGGTCAAGATCTCAGGGTTCATGGGTTCAGGCCCTGCATCAGGCATTGTGTTGACAGCTCAGAGCCTGGAGCCAACTTTGAATTCTGTATCTCCCTCTCTCTCTACCCCTCCTCCACTCATGCTATGTCTCTCTCAAAAATAAAATAAACATTAAAAAAATAAAATATGCAAACATATATAGTCCTGTGAAACTACCATCATAACCTCTACTGGCCTTCAGACCAGGTGATTTGAATATATCTTCTTGGTGACAGTGCAAAATCTAGAGCTCCCGACAACTGGATAAGCTCTTTTCTGAGAGGTACCAGTGAGATCCACAGAGGCCCAGGGAGAGTGTGACAATGGTATCCCCTGGCCTATGTTCCCTGAGATCACCTCTGTTAGCCCCTAGATGTGTGGTAAATCTGTATTTGCCCTTCAGCCTGAAGCTCCAGGACAAATAGGCCTTTTTCACTGGAAGACTGGGAGTTCAGTCTGCTGTCTGTGTTGTGCCCTGGGGATGGTAGCTTGCCAAGAACTGTCTTTCTGATTGTTTTAGTCTAGACACATAACCCCTTCCCCTCCCCTAATCACTAGAGTCAGGTGACCAAGGGGTGTCCCCTGTGTGGACTACATAAATCTTCTGGCTTTAGCAAGCCCACTGGTGCTAGCAAGGGGTAATGAAGAGGCAAAATTGGTGTCAACCAATGCCTTTGCATCCAGAGAAAGTCCCAACTGATCCCTGCACCTCTGGCAGATGCTTTGGGATTAGCTAAGAAATCTCCTTCTTGTTTGGTCCAGGTGTTTTTCAAACTGTTGCTTTTGTACTGGTTCTCAGGGTGAGTGAATCTGTGCATAAGCCCTTTGAGAATGGACTTTCCATTCCCCACAGACTTTTGTGTCTTCTGGCCCCATTGGTTTTCTAAGCTGGATGTTTTAAGGGATAACCCCTCCAGTGTGGACCTCAAGGTTGAGCTGCCTGATGTAGGAAAAAAAACTCCTTGGTCCTCAAGGATAAACTCCATAACTGTGATATCCTTCCTGGTTGTGGGTCACTACACCAGGGATGGAGTAAGACTGTGTCTCTGGTTGTCCAACCCCTTTCAGTGTGGTCTTGTTAATCTTTGTTGTGCATGAGCTGTTCTAGTTTTCAGGTCTTTCTCAGAGGGAATTCATCCATATGAAGCTGTAGATTTGGTGTGTTTGTGGGAGGCAGTAAGTTCAGGATCTTTTTATTCTGCCATCTTGAGCCTCCCCTCTCCTTTCCATTTAATGAGACTTATATTTATCTCTGTATTTTGTGGTTTAAAATTCTATCTGATAACAAAGAGGCACAGTGTAGGAATGCATGCTGAACATTCATATAGGGTGTATTGTTTTTCCTGGTGGCACATAACGTTTTAAAGAGAGAGATAACTGTTAAAAAGGGTAAAAAAAAAACCAAAATAAAAAAGAAATCTACAACTTTTTTGTGCATTTTGAAAATCAAACAATAGTGCAAAATAAACATAAGAATAAAACTAATTTTTTTTCTAGAAAAGTTTTTTTCCAGAAACTTCTTCCTCCTTTTATCTTCTATTCTAACAGTTCCTTAGAGCATTGCAGTTTGTTTCTGCTCATTGGTTTGAAGCTGACAGAAATATTTTGAACTCTTCCATTAGTGGACTATACACTTTTTCCTTTTTCACATATTCATCATCACAATTTTGAAGTCTGGGTATTGGAAGAGTTTTAGGACATAACTGAATGGGTCTCTTAAAATTTCCCTGAAGGCAATGTTGTTCCGATGTGGCTGATGGTAAACCTGGACTCATTGATATAATGGTATCTGTGCTGGGCAGTAAACAATGACTTTAATCAAGATTCTAAATGTTCTTCAGATTAAATTGCTTTCCAGGGTTCTCTGATTTTATAGAGTGAGAGTGGGTGTATCTGTTTCTATTTTGTAGTTCCATTCCCCTAGATAGCATTTCTTTTAATTCTCAAAGCTGTAAAAGAAACTAAGACAAAAACCTTGCTATTTACCTAGTGATCGCTTTTTGTTTCTCAACCCGAAGTACATCAATGTTAGTAATAGTAGAAAGGAAACAAATGTGCTCTAGTTTTTCTTTTCATTATCATTTCTTTTGAACAGATAGAAGGAATATTACACAAAGGCAAATTTGGTTACTAGTCATGTGATAACTTATCTGAACAAATACATGTTGGTTGGTTGAATGGTGTCACCTTAAAAGGCAAGGCTGTGATTTCACTCAGGCTGCAGTTGTCCTGTGTAGCTTTGATCCAAAATTTTAGAATTGTTTTCAGAACCAGAGGTAGATTTTTATGCTTTCTTTTTATTTTTTTTCCATTATTTCCTTCCTCCTCCCCACCATCCTTTCTTCCCCTTCTTTCACTTTCTACAATCTCTTTTTCCTTCTTTCCTTCTGTTTTCCTCCTGGTTGGGCACCTGGAGGTACAACTCACAAAAGTGTAGGAGCTTCCCTAAGACTGAGGCTCTCTTGAGTTTTTTTTTTTTTTTAATGTTTATTTATCTTTGAGGGGGGGAAGGGGCAGAGAGAGAGGGAGACACAGAATCCAAAGCAGGCTCCAGGCTCTGAGCTGTCAGCACAGAACCTGACGTGGGGCCTGTGAGATCATGACCTGAGCTGAAGTCGAATGCTTAACTGACTGAGCCACCCAGGCACCCCATCCCTTGAGTTTTTAACTCAGTCTTGTTCACACTGAGCCTCCAGCAATTCACCAATTATAGTTTAAGTGTTCCTTCCCCAGTATTGGTTCTGATGGAAGCTTTTGCTTATTGTAAGCTTTGCTTATTGTATCAATAAGATACACCATATCTTATTAACTTTATGACTGTGATTTTTCAGACTTCTATAGTCTTAAAATGATGTAGTGTCTTACAGTTGGTTTGCAGTGATTGATGCTGCTTCTGACTTTGACTCAACTAAGGGAGAAGTCCAGCTGCTGTTAGAGTAAGACTCTCCACCACAAACCTCTCAGGTCCTATCTATACAATTATTTTGCAACAACTCCTCTCTGTCAAGCATGAGCCTTAACATCCCTGGATTGGCTTTTCCATAAGGCAAGAACGCTGCAAGGCAATTTAGGTTTCTTTGAGCTACGACCCAGTTCTAGTGATAGCACATCTATCCAGAACTCCCTTTATCTGCATATCTTTCCATCTCTTTCAGTTTATCAAGTTGAATAGAGGATGGGAAACCCTCTGGAGCCAGAGAATCTTTGAAATAACTTGTCTAGTAAGTGGGGGGCGGCGGGGAAGACTAATAAGAAAGCATTTTGTAATAATTGAATTGACAGCATTTACTTCTTCCTGGTAGCTAAAATGGTGTTGTACAATCGATAGCAACTTCTATCTGATCAAATAATCCAGTGCTTTGCTGCAGCCAGCTCCTCCCCTTGGCTCATGAAGTAGAGTGTGTCCATCTTTTCCCAACTCCATTCCCAGTGACGCCAAGTTGGTGGCTTGAAGACAGTTATGATAGAAGAAATTTTAACACTATGCAAATCAGTAAAAATTAAAAATCGACATCTCCTCACCAAGAGCAAGTTGTTAGATATTTTCCAGATGACCACTGATTTTATTTCTGAGTTAAAATTTTCACTCTGGAAAAGCATTGTCTGTATGTGATTGATTCCATACAATACAAATGTGCAAAATATAAACATATTTTAGAAGTTTGCAAACCTCAACACATATTGGCATGAACCAGCCACTGGTGAAGTTAAATGAGATTACCACAGATTTTTCTTTTTTAATCTTATTTAGGTTGATGACAACATCAGTAAAACTCTAATTACTTAGTTTATTTATTTCTTTGTTGAATATTAAGTTTAAATGTTTTTGAAGAATTTTTTTCAATAACAAAATACAGTTGAGTGTTAAAAAAGGACCTTAATGACTTCTTTGGACCTTTCAAATTTATAGCAACTGGACATTCTTAGACTTTTAAAAAACTGTGTTTCAGATTTAGCTAGTAGTTAAAAGGTTTTTATTTAAGGAACTTTATAAAGTGGAGAAACTTTTTTCAAAGAGCAGCAATTTTTTTAGCTAATATTTTTCTCTTTGACTATTATTAAACCATGACCTTAGAAAGACCAGTTTCTTTTTCTTTTGAGATCTACCAATGAAGAGGCAATCCTCTGTTTATGGTACAAAAGAAACAATGTCCTCTGGAGAACAGCAGGTGAGAGACTGTCATTTTCTGAGAGTCCAGTACAAATGAGTCATTAAGATGGAAGTCCTTATTATGGTATTTATACCTTCAATGAAAATAGCAAGTAGAAATTTTTTCATAAAAAAAAAAATTACACCTAAGTCACTCCTTGTCTACACATTGCTTTAAAATTTTTGTCTAGGTCAAGTGGATATCCTTAGAAAAGTTATCATTCATTTCCTTTTCACATCTTCAAGGTTTTTATTGTTCATCTATTTAATACCTCTTTGATTTTATCTAATATATCTCCAGGGCTTAGGACAATGTCTTATACATAGTAGAAGTTTAAAAAAATATTTTAATGCATGAATATATGTGTGTATCTATTTATAGATCTGTCTTAATAAATTTATGACAGCATTCAGATATAGTATATGACAAAAAGAGAGTATCTAGAAATTAGGGACATTTAATCAGGACTAAACAAATCTCTTTTCCTACACACATTCAACTTTAACTTTCCTTTCTTTCACTGAAGTTCTTTTCCAACCCCATTTCTTGCATCCTTTCCTTTTGCCTGTTGCTGTTTTACTCACTAGCTTCTTATATTACTTCTTTATTCATACCACTTCTTTTCATAGGAATTGCTGAATAATACAGGCACGTGAAATACTGACCCAGTTCATTACCTTCATTCATATTGAAATGTATTACTGAGTTACAGGTCACAGAAATGATTGGTGAATAGAAGCTGTTGTATGGTTACATTTCTATGCATCAAAAGATAAATATAGCACATAGTACCAGAAAGCAGGGAAATATAATCAAGGATTTCATACATGGCCATTACTATTCAAGTGGAAAACCATTTCTGAAATGTAAAATGTTAGTCTGACTCTATCACTGATAAATAAATAATAAATGAATACTTCCTTCCTCAAAATGGTTTATAAATCAATATTTTGAGTATCAAATATCAATATAAAGTATTCCATAATTTACACATGGGTATTTATTGAAATAATTAATAAATATTAACCTTGTTTTTTTAAGGGTGTATATATTTTAACCTATTTAACTAAATGATACTTGCAGAAAGACTTCATTCTCTTTTAGTTAACGTAAGTTTATTCATTTTTTATATTTTAAACAAAGATTAATTATTATTCATGTGATATAAGGAAAATTTTCTTCAAATGAGTAAGAAAAAACACTTAACTATGTTTGATGTACAATATAATTAAGAATATCAACACAAATAAATTCAAATAATTTGTTTAGAAAGAAAAATATTGAATGTTTTAAAAAAACAGATGTGTTTACATATATAACATATACCACTTGACAATATATTTGGTTTGTAAGTATTCTGATCTCTGCAGAAGGTAGTTACTATATAAAGAGTTGTATTCATTTGAAAGGCAAGTAGAGCTGGTATTTAAATGCAATTAATCATATGTTGGCGAATGTATTAAATTCAAACCTCAAAGTCCATACAGCTTTCCACTGTAGGATTATGGAAAGAATGGGCATAGTGAACAGGGGGGAAATATCCCCTGTCTTGCTCTTTTGTCTAGAGACTCTGAACTCAAAGTTCCTTGCGTAATCAGGAAATTCCACACCTGAGCAGGTACCATAAGATGGTTTTTAATGCAAGAATTGAACCCATTTACTTCCTTCCTTGATTCTATTTAAATTAGATTGACCCAAGAGAGAAAGATGTAATTTGGTTAGGTTGTAATTATTTTTTTTTAATATTAATTCGAAAATTATGTGGCAATTACCTGTGGAAAATATGAAGTGTTTACATCTGTTAGTACTTTGGAGATTAAGCCTGAAGTTATTCTCCAGGGAAGAGTCGCCAAGAAGCTTTGGAGGATTTTTTTTTCCCTTTAAATTTCTAACCCTTCACAGTCTTGCAAGACAGATTTCTGAAATAAATTTTAAGGCTCTGAAATGATTAGCAGAAATGCAAAGAAATGATCATAATTCAGCAGTTGATCTGCTATGATCAAGGACATGGTGTCCATTTTGAACATTTCTTTTAGGGGGTGGGGTGTGGTAGTGCTGTTACTCATTCTTGATTAAAAAATACAAGAAAAAATAGAAAAGTTAGCATAACTCAGTGAGGTTTGTTTACTCAAAAGTGCAATACAACACACCGGTTTATTTGCCAAGTCATTCTCACATAATTAGATGATATTGCTTATATTCAAAATTCATAAACTCCTAGGGAGCTTTACAATTTTTAAAACGTTGCTAACCTGAATATAAATTTTTCCCCCTTCACAGTCAGTTCTTCCCAAGGAATTTGAGGGAGAAGGTCACATTTGCCCAAAAAGGCTGATTTTACTTTAGTGGATGTAAAAACCTATCTCAAAAAGCTCTTGAGATGTAATTTAGAAGTTTTTAAGAAGTAGCAGAAAACACTTACCAATAATGTTGAAGGACCCATCTTTTCTTTTAACCACCTGAAATCAGAAGTCCTATTATAAAAAGGAATAGACACTAGGGTGATCATGTTCAGGGCGTGGTCAAAAACAAAATAATTTTTTTAATCTGTCCCAAAATATAAATTCTAAAGATAAAAGTAATCAGAGAGGGGTAACTGTTTCCAATATTCTGAACTGACTATAAAATTAGTACAAAGAAATCTTTCTTAAGATTTATGTGTTGTTTACAGACAAAAGAGGGAGGTAAGGAGTTTTGCATTGAATGTGACCTAGAGAAAGCAATCTTTCCTTTCCTCAGTAGCCTCCATGTGATCCTGTCACTAAACACTGGTTTCAGGTTTCTGAAGTTAATTGCTTCCATTTATTTATTTCAGAAATACCTAGATTCTATAAAGCTTAAATAGTTATCAAATATGAAGATACTGAGTCAAATCAAGTCCAATTAATAGTTTTAGAATACAATGCATATAACAACCAAAAAGATTCCTATTTTCTGAGCTAATGATTACTAATCTAGGTCAACCTGGGATAGAGAAAAAAATAAATACACCACCAAAGATCAGTTAATGTAATGAACATCAAACAAAATATTATAAGATAAGCAAAAGAAATAAAGAGCATGCACTTGAGATCGGGAAAATCATATTTCAAATTCCAACCATTTCCCCCACTCACCATGTAGATTTTGAAATGCTTCGTGTTCTTTCAAATGCTCATTTTCTTCATCTATAAAATAAGATAATAAAATAATGACAAACATTCAGTATGTTGAACCTTATAGCAATGGCTTTGCTTATAATTTCTTCATTTCAAAAGGATTAAAGAACCATAGTTATAACCTTAGAAAGATTTTATCATCTATTTAATTCTATAAGCTAGCAAATAACTCACATTCTTATTTGAGGGGTACAGATAACAGTATTTTTATACATTTTGGATAAATCTTCCCTTAGAATTGCAGAATATATCCATATATATAGGTATGCACAGAAACATGCACACATACACATATGCATGCTTGTATTATAAATATAATTGTTCTTACAGGAGTTCAGGAAGTGACATCACAGCTGTATAATTTTATAATGTTTGATACATTCAGAAATTATTCCTCATGAGAAGAAGAGGTATTTAGACTCAAGTCCATAACATATTTGCTTCTGGATCATATCTCAAAATGACTCCTATAAACATACTCACTTTTTGGTTTTGGAGTTTTGGTTTTGGGGTTTTTTGTTTGGGTGGTTGGTTGTTTTTTGCCATATTTTCTTTGACTCTTTTGTTGTTTTTGTGGGGAAATGACAGCATTTTTCATCATTACGTTCATATCACAGTCTGACAGATCTCATTTCTACATCTACATTTTAATACACTGATTTTTAAAATGGACCTATACCTTTCCAATAGACACTACTTTTTTTCTGTTTGGTTTTTCTAGTTTTGCGGCTTACTTTTGCTACAAATTTATTGAGTCTGGCTCACAGATGTATTTTACCTGGTAAGGAGATTGGCACGTGTCTCTGTGTTCCTGTTTGCAAATATAAAGGTACAAATAAACGCATATATGTGTAAGCCATGGTTAGTTGGGGCATGCATTGTCCAGGTCAACACGGGCCCTGCCTCTCTCTGTTACCTTATTGTGACATGCTTCACACTCTGTCTTCCAGAAGATAAGTTTCAGCTGCGTCTTTAGAGGCCTCCAGATTAACAGAACCATTTCTTAAATCACTGCTGTTGCCACATTGGGACACAGTGGTTTTTGTGTTCTCCAACAATTTTTCTGCTTGCTTTTGCTGCTGAACTTATTGCTTAAATATGTGGCAGTTTTTATTTATGTATGTATTTATTTATTTAGTGTGTGTGTTTTCTTATTAATTTTTTTTCTATATGCTAGTGATATGCATTTTTACTTCTCCTCTTCTTGGGGGTTCACAATCCTATTGTTCACACTTTTTTTTTTTAAATATAATTTATTGTCAAGTTAGCTAACATACAGCATATACAGTGTGCTCTTGGTTTCAGGGGTAGATTCTGTGATTCATCACTTACATAAAACATCCAGTGCTCATCCCAACAAGAGCCCTCCTCAATGCCCACCACCTATTTTCTTTTCTCCCCCACCCTCCCCATCAACCCTCAGTTTGTTCTCTGTATTTGAGTCTCTTATGGTTTGCCTCTCTCTATGTTTGAAACTATTTTTTCCCCTTCCATTCCCCCATGGTCTTCTGTTAAGTTTCTCAAGTTCCACATATGAGTGAAAACATATATCTGTCTTTCTCTGACTAACTTATTTCACTTAGCATAATGCCCTCCATTTCCATCCACATTGTTGCAAATGGCAGAATTTCATTCTTTCTCATCGCCAAGTAGTAGTCCATTGTATATATAAACCAAATCTTCTTTATCCATTCATCAGTTGATGGACATTTGAGCTCTTTTCATAACTTGGCTATTGTTGAAGTCGCTGCTGTAAACATTGGCAGTTATTTATTTTTAAAACAATGCAGATTAACTTCATGGACTATTAGAGATCTTGGGCTATGCAACATATAACTAAGTCTACGTAAAATAGTCAAGAGGCTTTTATTCTTATGACGTTGCATTTACGAACAAAATAGTTAACCTTTGCCTTTAAAGTACTTTTAAAGGAGAAGTTACGGCATTTTGAAATTTTTACGTGTATCTAACATAAAAATGAAGAACTAAACTTCACAAATTTTGGACTAACCATTTTACATGTGTTTGCCCTTTGTGAAAATGTGCCATTATTGTCGCCTTGCAAGAGCACATTCAATCAACTCTAGTTATTATAAAAATGACAAGCAGATAGCATTGGTTATTTCTATGCTTTGTGTGGACTTGTGCTTGGTCTCTTTCCAAGAACTCTTCTAAGGGTCAGTAGATTTTTTAAAATTGTTATTTATAAATCTTGGCTTTTTCTTAAATAGTAGTTATAGCACAATATATATCCTTTGAGTTTTAATGTGTAAGGAAAGAAAAGACTATATGCAAATATAAAAATATATGCATATGTGTATATATACAATATATGTATTTATATGTACATATGTGTATGAATATGTATATAGACATATACATGTATATATATATGTATCTTTTGCATTGGATTGGAATTAAGTATTGTTTCTAATGACTTGTTATAGAAGCATGGCAATTTGAAAAATCTAGGAGGGTGGGTTGGAGGGGTTGGTGTTAGATCTGTCAAGAGATTGAGGGAATTGAAACTGATGCTGACAGTGGAATTTCAAACAAGTGAACACATGAATGGACTCTAATTTTTATAAAGTTTGGTCAATATAGAAGAAAATATTAGCTATGTCAGCCTGATGGAAAAGCAGGGATTTCACACAGCATCAGAAATCTAGGTCATGCTATCATTTACTGCCTTCCAAGTAAACAGATCCAACAAATGCGTGCAAGGAAAAAAAGACTAAAGCTTAGGTTTCAAGGTAAAATATGAGTCTCTAGAGAAGGTGTTTGGCTACCAGGTAGGGTTTTAGTCCTCGTCAGAGGGTGGGATGGAAAATGGTAAGCACGTTGGCAGTTACTGAGGGCTCTATACTACATACTGTGCTCGAAGCAGGTGATTGAGATTGAATTTGCAACAGGGGTTGAGAGAAAGTCTCAGCAAATGGGAGCCATGAGCTCCTCGGAAATGGAGAGCTGAGAGCCAGGGAGCCTTGTGCCCGAAAAACCGCACACAGGATGGAGATGGAGGGGGCAGAATGCCAAGCCCTCTAAGTGAGATACTCATGTCCTGGGGCTGCTTCCTGCTTTAGTCAGTAAGAGTTCAGAAACTGAGTCCAAACTGGCCTACAAGTAGGGATTTTTTTAATGGTTATTTGTTCATTTTTGAGAGAGAGCGCGCGCATTCATGCGCACACATGCAAGCAGGGGAGGGGCAGAGAGAGAAAGAGAGAATCCCAAGTAGGCTCTGCACTGTCAACACAGAGCCTGACTGGGGGCTTGAGCCCACAAACCAGGAGATCATGACCTGAGCCGAAACCAAAAGTTGGAAGCTTAACTGACTGAGCCATCCAGGTGCCCTGACAAGTAGGATATTAAGTGGAGCCTAATCACTGAGGAGCTGGAAAAAGCAACCTAATAAATATGTTTGATATTTAGTATCTAAAACAATGAGGTTTAAATTAGGAATGCTTTAGATTAATAAGTGCACGTTAAAAAAAATCATGAGTATCAGTCTTTTATGTAATTTCAGTCATAACTCCTACCCTATGGAATAGATGTATGCCTAAAGTATATATGTAAATAATTAATGTTTTAATACATTGATTTGTATTTTAAGTGAGCAAAGAAACTCACTGTTTAAAAAATATCAAGTGAAGTATGGCTCAGTTGGTTAAGCAACCAACTCTTAATTTTGGCTCAGGTCACAATATCAGGGTTCATGAGTTTGAGGCCCACCCTGTCAGCACATAGTCTGGGATTCTCTGCCTCTTTGACCCTTCCCTGCCTATACATGTGCACATGCATGCTTGCGCATGTTCTCTCTCAAAAATAAATAAACATAAAAAAAAATAAAATATATCAAATGAGGTCATTAGAAATTTGAACTTTGTTCTTCAATGTATGACTTTATCTTTTTATAGCGGTTTGCAATTTACAATAAACATTTTCACTTCTGTTGTCAGCCTTGAATCCCATAGCTCCATAGGTTACACAAGTGAGTGAATTAGGTGCAATTTTGGAAGGATCAGGGAGTGGGAAATATGCCCATTGTCACAAGCTTCTAAAAGCTAGCTCTGGACCTTGGGCTATCATCCTCCCCTCCGCTCCCCTTTCATAAATAACACACTACCTCTATGCTTTGTAAAACTGTGTTTTTACTTCCCATGTTACAGTCAGTGGTTGGGATCTTATTAGTGAGAGAGGCCACCTCATTTGGTAACAGCAATGGTTTTGTCCACCCTCTGGTAGGTGGCACAACTGCTTGGAGTTTGAGGTTTGACTCTTCCGTCTGTAACCTTTGTTACTCATGTTCTCACTCAATACTCTGACACTGATTCTGGGCTCTGGAGAACCCTCCCTTAAACTGTGTGTCAATTTTCCATGGAGCTTTAATTGTACATACTAGGACACCCTGTAAAATTGCGCATGAATGGGTAGGGTTGGTGGACTTTTCCTCTCTTCCCATTCTAATTCTCTTGCTACCACATAGGTTCCTTACATGCCATTATTTCTATCTCCCTACCATTCTGAAATAATACACTTCCAAGCCTCAGTTCTTACACTGTCTCAACAGTTGAGAATGGACTGTGCTACATCTGGTTTTAGATGGGCCCATAATCCTCCTTTTGCTAAACTGCCTTGCTTGACTCAATGATTTCCACATTCAATAAGCATGCCTCAAGGATAGGCTCTATGGCTTAAGGTTTTTTTTTTTTTTATATATATACTATACAAAGTCACCAGCAAAATGGACCACCCTTAATCTTTTCCTTCAATATTAACCTTTAAGGTAAATAAGACAATTATTATTTTCTTGCTTTAATTTATTCACTAAATTTGTCACTGGACAACTTAAAAAAGTTTTATTATTGCTCTTTGAAATGTTACAGGGCTACTTTACAAAATAGGTTAAATGCAAACTGTGAGCTGATTTGCAGAAACAAGCTGCCACATACAAGAATGATTCCTTTGGGGAAATTCCTAACAGATTCCAAATAATTCAGTTCTAAATTCAAAAAGAAAATCAACCTATTTGCAGCTTCAAGATTCCTTGTATTTGGTTGTTTTGAAATGAAGCACGCCTGCTTGACTCAAATTACTAGAACCATACTTATCATTTCTTTGGACTCTTGCAGCTGAGTTTACAAATACTACCTGTTCAGTGGAAGTCACTTATAACACTGAGGTGGGTAAAGTGAAATACTGTCACCTTAGAAGGTTTTGTTGCTCCATTATGCTTTAGTTGAATTCACGTATTGTGTTTCAGAAAACGAGGCCTGACCTATGGAATCCCAGAATTCCCATAATAACCAAGAATCATAGTCTATCTTGAAGTAGAATGTATTTGAAAAGAAAATATGCCATTCAATTGAAATATTTTTACATTGAAATGGGGAAAAGATAGAGGAAAGAAATTAATGGGATTAAATTCAAACTATAGGCTATTTGAGAAAGCTATGTATATGACCAGCAATTTTAGAGAAAGGCTATTATGGAAAAGGAGACTAGTAGTTTTGGAGAAAATAATAGAAGAACATTAACAAGTCTGAATATTTGTTTAATAATCCAGATGATAGAAGCAAATGGAGAAATTTGGGTGACAATGAAAGCGACATAAGTGTAGGAATAAGGTACAAAGTAGTAGACTAACAGAAAAGAACATGCACGATACTTCCTTAAGAGACAAGGTTTGACAGCGATTGAGGAAATCCATGCAGGAGCTTCATTTTTTTCTTTTTTGAAAGCAGACAATCTGACAAATTTTTGTCTTGTCAATTTTATCTCTTACAAGCAATGAGAAAATATATATGGACTGTCAGTGTTTAGATTGGAGAAGATTCAGAGGTATCATGATGCCTGTCTTTAAATAGAGGAAGATGTATTATGTGAAAAAAGGAGTACTTAGCCTAACACACACAAGTCCAGAGGCTATAAATAGAACCAATGTACAGAAATTCACAGGGAGTTAAATTTAACTTAATAAATGCATTTGCTGTTCTTTTTCTTTTTAATTTTTTTTAATGTTTATTTATTTTTGACAGAGAGAGAGACAGAGCATGAACAGGGGAGGGGAAGAGAGAGAGGGAGACACAGAATCCGGAGCAGACTCCAGGCTCTGAGCTGTCAGCACAGAGCCCCACGCAGGGCTTGAATTCACAGACTGCAAGATCATGACCTGAGCTGAAGTGGGACGCCCAACCGACTGAGCCACCCAGGCGCCCCGCAATTGCTGTTCTTGATTTATTTATTATTAATGAGTGGGAATATGTAACAATGGAATAGGCATTCCAGTGAGGAAGCAGGATGGTAGTCTTGGATTTATTTGTGACTTGAAAGTCTAAATAGGTGAAGTCTCTGCGACTAAAGGACACTAATCTTTATTAAAAGGGAAGAAATTTCTGCTACTACTAATAATTATAACTAAAATTGGTTGAATGCTCACTATAAATCACGCACTATTTTAAACTATTATTAACTTATTAGAGAAGAGCAATGGTCACCAAATATGTTGACAATAATCAAGAGAAAACTGGTACAGGATGCTACTTGAGAATGTCATGTTGAGAACTCTTGATGAGGAAAAAAAAGATAGCTGTCAATATTGGCTGCTTGAGCTACAAAAAGGGATGTGGAGTGGATACCTGTAATTTTAAGAAGATATTAGTAACTTCAAGAAGGCACTTTTGATATTAATATTGAAAAGAGTCTAAACAAACCTAAAAGTCGGTAAGGACTCTGGATATAGTAATTATAATTCAGGATTTCAGATCAACAGTCAAAGATAGTAGAGAGTTGCAGGAAGATAATTAGGACATTGGAATTTTAAAAAAGCTTTTGGGGTTTAATAAACCCAGATAGAATAAATGAACTCAACTGGCTTCTATCACACTCTATATGTGTTTCCTTCTAACAAATACTACTATTTACATGTCTAAAATTAAAGTATGAGATATGACTATCTTAAGATCATGTTTGACTAGATACTATGCCATTATTTACTTGCATGATCATTGAAAATGCATCTTCCATATATTTTTAATCTAAATAAGCATTCTGTTTCCATGGCACCATTAAAATCATTTTTATATGGCAGATGATTTAGGTATTGTAAATGATGTTCTGCCTACAGCACTTTGTGTTACTTATAAGAAATAGAAACTTATTCTGTCTCAAATTGAAAACCGAGATGGGAATGTTGTAAACAATCAATGGGCATTATCAATGATATTCATGGGAAAGTAATCCAGTACAAGGGAATATCATAGGAGCTGAATTAAGAAATCAAGTAGGTGGAAGCAAATTCTTTTTCTTTACCAAAAAAGCTAATTTTTATTTGCTTTCATATAATTAACTAATTTGATTCTGCTTTATGAACATTTCAAACATAGAAATAACAACGGGAAATAACAGAAGTGCTTCTTGCTGTTATCTAAAGAATCATCTTAATGGAAGTAGCTTGCTTATACATTTTTAAAGATATAAATTATAACATAATCACCACTTACATGATTAGTAGTTGCACATTCAAATATGCATTTTTTAACCAGGTAAATAGAATCTCTACTTCTCATAATCTGTACTTCTCATAATGTCTTTTCTTTAGAGATCACATATACTTAAATTCTTCTTGAGGATCAAAAATTTTAATTTGAAATACTTTTTTTTTTCTTTCATTCGAATAGGTTGCACACAGTCTTTGCATAATCTTAGGCTCTAAACTGCACCCAATATCTTGTAAATATTTAAACATAAAATTATGCCTTAACAGTATTTGTAATTAGTAGGTATATGAAATGTTAATTTCCAAAGGAGGATGTCAAAATTTGTGAGTAGCATACATTGCTGTTTTTCTGCATATTCTCAACTCTTATTATAGTGGTAGGACCCACCTACATAGAGGTAAGAATTAGAAATGCAAGAGATTAAATGATCTAACTTTGAACAAAAATAAATCATTATGAGGCTTTGACAAATGTTTTTTGGAAAATGTATTCAAGCCACTGTAACTTATACTGAGCAGTTATGCTCATTAGAGGTATGTCACCCCATTTAAGAAAAGAAATAATTAGAAGCTATAAGTAAAAGAATAGTTTTCAATAATCTATTGTTTAAAGTTGTAACTAGAGCAATTAAAAAGGTTTTCTATTGTTTAAAGTTGTAACTAGAGCAATTATATAAGTTTTATATACCTTTTCTCCTCTGGCAGAAATATGATTGTTCATAAGTCATTGTTTTTTTGGCTTCTGTGTTACTTTGAAGAAATGTTTTAATACTTTATCCTTTAATCTTATAAAGCTATCTACATAAAACACAGTAAACAAAATATTTCATGGTGAAATGTTGAAAGTATTTCCTTTAAAATTAGAAACAAGAAATAGGTTACCGTTATCACAACATTTTCAATTTTTGGTGTTCAGTGCAGAGAGGCGAAGAAAAAAAACTGTATGTGGACTGGGAAAAACAAACAAACAAACAGCACACAACCAAAAACCTGTCTATGTTGGCAGATCATGTCAATGTGAATTAAAAACAATGTCATATAATACACAGATAAATTATCAGAATCAGAGTGTTGAATACAGATTTAATAACTAGAAATCGAAATCATTACATACAAATTTACCTAAGTTAAAAAATAGTAAGAAAATTTAAATCCCATTTCAAATGAAAAAAAAATACAAGCTATCTAGGAATTTATTGTACAAAAGCCAGACAAAAATTTATTGTATAAAAGTTGTATAATTCTTTTGAAAATAAAAAAACAATCTAATTGAGAAAAAATTTAAATGTAATAAATGAGGAATATACCAGATTCATAGCTTAAAATACTCAATAATCCAAAAATATAAATTCTCTCAAAATTGATCTATAGATGCAATGCAGTTCTAATCAAAATCCAATGTGTGTGCATTTAACTTGATAATTTTATTTATTTTTTAATTTCTAAATGTTTATTTAGAACATTTAGAGAGAGAGAGACAGAGAGAGACAGAGAGAGAGAGAGACAAAGCATGTGTACAAGCAGGGGAGGAGCTGAGAGACAGAGAATTCAAACAGGCTCCACGCTGTCAGTGCAGAACCTGATGCAGGGCTCAATTTCACAAACTATGTGATCATGACTTGAGCCAAAGTCAAGAGTTGGACATTTAACCAACTGAGTTACCCAGGCACTCCTAAATTGATAATTTTAATGAAAAGTTTACATGAAATGGAAAGAAAGTAGAGTATACGGGATGATTTTAAAGAACATAATGGTGAGACTTGTCTTTCAAAGGTATCATGACTTATGATAAAATCATCATGATCAAAAGAGTGTGGTATTTATGTAAAGATAGACAAAGCAGAAAACAGACATCAAAGATAATTGTGTGTGCATGCACGCACACACACACAACTTTATGTAAGTGGATCAAATGGGAAGAGTTACTTTTGCCATGTTCTGGAATGAGTGACTACATCAATGTAAGGGGAGGATTTAATTTCTTTTTACCATGACAAATATAAGTTCCAGGTAGACTGAAAACCTAAATATGAAAGAACAACCTATATACAACCTATAGGAGAATATTTTCACTCACAACCTTCATAAAGAAATGGATGTATTAACTGGGCAACAAAACAAAACAAAAATTCATGAGGAAAAGAATTACTGAAATCAACTTAAAACAATTCCCCCCCAAAATAATTTCTATATATCAAAGCATACAACAAAAACAGTGTAAAGTCATACCATATTTGCGACACATACAAAACATTTTCAGAATATATGAACTTCAGTGAATCTGTATAAGAAAAAGGCAAAAATTGGGGCGCCTGGGTGGCGCAGTCGGTTAAGCGTCCGACTTCAGCCAGGTCACGATCTCGCGGTCTGTGAGTTCGAGCCCCGCGTCGGGCTCTGGGCTGATGGCTCAGAGCCTGGAGCCTGTTTCTGATGCTGTGTCTCCCTCTCTCTCTGCCCCTCGCCCGTTCATGCTCTGTCTCTGTCCCAAAAATAAATAAACGTTGAAAAAAAAAAAATTAAAAAAAAAAAAAAAAAAAAAAAAAAAAAAGAAAAAGGCAAAAATCTAATAGTATTGGGAAGAGTTTTGTCCAGACACTTCACAGAAGGGAAGGTCCAGTTGGGCCACAAGCAGATGAAGTATTAATCAAAGACATGAAAATATAATTATTTTCTTACACATATTTGCTTCATTAGAAAGACTGTGAATGACACACTTTCTAAGTCTGTAGAAACTTGAAATTGTCCCATGTCTTCTAGCATTTACTTTTGTAGATAATTAGTCTTGAAGTATTTTCTCTTCATAAACAACCTAATTTTTTTGTCTGGAAGATTGTGCACTAATTTTTCTCACCCTTTAATTTGAAATGTTACAAGGCTATGACTTATTTTCCAGGTACTTAGTGAGGTGTTTCTACATATAAATTTGAGTCTCTTATACTGGGAATTTTTTAAAACATATTTTTCTTTATTTCTTCTGTTTTTTTCGTATTTACCCCATATGGACTCTTATATATAAGATTTCCCAAATTAGCTCTCCCCATCTCTTTTATTTAATTCCTAACTTCCATCTGTTCGCCTTTAATTATTCTTCTAAGTTCAGAGAATTTCCTGGGATTCTCTTTTGATGTAATAATTTTCTATTCTGGCTAATTCAATCTATTATTCACTTCTTTAAAAACAAAATAACAGCCTTGCAATTATGATTTGCATCTCCAAGAACTCCCTCGTTTTGTTATTGCTCCATTTTTATAAGAGCCAGTTCTGGATTTACAGATGCAACATGCTTTCTAATTTTTCCCAAAAGAATTCTTTTCTTTTTCTTATAATGACTGTTTTTATAAAGCATTATTTGCTCTCAATTCTCATTTTATCCTATTCTTTCCCATGCTGAGTGTTTTCATATTACTGATTTTTTCCCCTTTTCTTCCTCTTATATGGAAAGGTCTGCATATGTTGGCACTGTGAGAGAGTTGAGTCCTTATCCAACATTGTTATTACTGAACAATTCCTTAGTTTTGGATATAAATCTAATTATTTGGATACATTGTAAAATTTCTTTTTTATGTTAAGTATTAAATTTTCTGGAGAGTGTTTGGCTTTGGGCAGAGAGAGACAGTTTTGGAACAGAGAGTTTATTCCTGTTTTAGAAACTGTCTTCTTACATATGCGTTGGCAGTCCAAAGACAGATAAAGCGCAGAGTCCCCCTCTCTACCTGGCCACCTGGCTTATGTGAGTTTTCTCGTTTTCCCCATTCCACCCAACAAACCGCTTCCATAAATTCATTCCCTGATCCATGCAGATTAAGGATGACTTGTGGGCTCAAGCAGGGTCACAATGTATCCTTATGCCTTGATATCCTGTTTTTATCTCCTTCAGATATATACCCAAAAGTGGGATTGCTGAATCAATCATATGGTGGTTTTATTTTTGATTTTTTGATGAACCTCCGTACTATTTTCCATAGGGTAGTCTAAGTTACATTCACAACAACACTGCACAATGGTTCCCTTTTCTCCGTATCCTCTCCTATACTTGTTATCCTTTGTCTTCTTAAATATGGGCATTCTAGCAGGTATGAGGTGATATCTCATTGTGGCTTTGATTTGCATTGCCCTGATGATTAGTGATTTTGAGCACCTTTTAACGTACATGTCACCATTTGGAAGTATTCTTTTGGAAAAATTTGTATTCAGGTTCTCTGCCCATTTTTTTTTAAATCAAATTATTTGTAGTTTTGCTATTGAGTTGTATGAGGTTTTTTTTTTTTAATATATATTTTGGATATTAAAACCCCTTATCAGATATGTGATTTGTAAATATTTTTTTCCCATTCTATACACTGACTCTTCTTTTTGTTGATTGTGACTTTTACTATGTAGAAGCTTTTTTGTATGATGTAGTGCCATTTACTAATTTTTGCTTTTGCTGCTTGTGCTTTTAGTGTCATATCCAAAAGGTTGTTGCCAAGATCAATGTCAAGGAACTTATTTCCTATGTTTTCTTCTAGAATTTCACAGTTTCAGATCTTATGTTTAAGTCTTTAATCCACTTCAAGTTAATTTTTTTTTATTTATTTAAAAAAATTTTTTTAACGTTTATTTTTTTTTTAATTTTTTTTTTCAACGTTTATTTATTTTTGGGACAGAGAGAGACAGAGCATGAACGAGGGAGGGGCAGAGAGAGAGGGAGACACAGAATCGGAAACAGGCTCCAGGCTCTGAGCCATCAGCCCAGAGCCCGACGCGGGGCTCGAACTCACGGACCGCGAGATCGTGACCTGGCTGCAGTCGGACGCTTAACCGACTGCGCCACCCAGGTGCCCCAAACATTTATTTATTTTTGAGACAGAGAGAGACAGAGCATGAACGGGGGAGGGTCAGAGAGAGGAAGACACATAATCTGAAACAGGCTCCAGGCTCTGAGCTGTCAGCACAGAGCCCGACGTGGGGCTCGAACTCACGGACCGTGAGATCATGACCTGAGCCGAAGTCGGCCGCTTAACCGACTGAGCCACCCAGGTGCCCCAAGTTAATTTTTGTAAGTGGGGTAAGGTATGGGCCCAACTTCATTCCTCTGCCTGTGATTGTCTAGTTTTCCCAACACAATTTATTGGAGAGAACTATCCTTTCCCCACTGAGGATTTTTGGTCCCTTTGTCAAATTTTAATTGACCGTATATGCAAGCGTTTGTTTCTGAGCTATTGGTTCTGTTTCATTGGTCTGTGCGTCTATTTTAATGTAAATATTATACTCTTTTCATTACTATAGCTAGCGTGATGCCTCCAGTTTTCTTATTTTTTTCAGAATTGCTTTGGGTATTATGGGTCTTTGTGATTCCACACAAATTTTAAGATTCCATTTTCTATTACAGTGAAAAAAATGTCATTATTTTCTCAGCTTTTGTTTAGGAAATTATTTATCTCTTTTTCATTTCTGAAGGACAACTTTGTTGGATAAAGTATTCTTGGTCAGCTATTTCTTTTCTCTTTAATCACTGAATGTATTGCCCTACCCTCCCGACTTATAAGATTTCTGCTGAGAAATCTTCTGATGGCCTTATGGGTGGTCTTTTGTAAGTTACAAGCTTTTCTTCTCTTGATGCTCTTAAGATTCTTTCTTTGTCTTTAACTTTTGACAGTTGCATTATAACATGTCTTGGAGAGAATCTTTTTAATTAATTTTACTTGATTACCTGTGAGTTTCATGAATTTGGATATCCAAACATTTCCTTATATTTGAGCATTTTCAGCCATTTTATTCTTAAAAAAAGGAGATAGGAACAGAAAAAAAAAATTAAGACACAATGGCTGAAAACTACTCAAATATAGGGAAAGATTTATTTATTTATTTATTTATTTGGTAAATACCTCACAAATAATTCAAAAATCACTGTTTTAAGGAAATCAGTGAGCTACAAGAAAATACAGAAAGGCAATTCAATAAAATCAGGAAAATGATGTATGAACAAAATGAGAAATTTAACAGATAAAAATCATGAAAAAGAATCAAAGAGAAACTGTAGAGCCAAAGAAGATAATGAATTACATTGAAAAAACAAAAAACAAAAAACAGAGCATCAATAAATCAAAAAGAATAAAGAATCTGTGAGATAGAAGACAGGAACTTTGAAATTATTCAGTCAGAGGAAAACAAAGAAAAAAGAATGAAGAGAATGAATAACACTAGCATAATCTATGGAATACCATGAAGAGACCACTTTGTGGATTATTGGAGTTCCAGAAGGACTCCTATAATATCTATATGAATTATTTGTGTTAAGATAATTCTTTTTATTTAAAAAAAAATTTTTTTTTAACATTTATTTATTTTTGAGACAGAAAGAGACAGAGCATGAACGGGGGAGGGGCAGAGAGAGAGGGAGACAAAGAATCTGAAACAGGCTCCAGGCTCTGAGCAGTCAGCACAGAGCCCAATGCGGGGCTCGAACTCACATACCGCGAGATTGTGACCTGAGCCGAAGTTGGACACTTAACTGACTGAGCCACCCAGGCGCCCCTGTGTTAAGATAATTCTAAACTTCTTTTGATGTTTGCCTTATGAATTTTCTTTTTTTTCTTTTTTTTTTTTTTTACATTTTTTTTTTCAACGTTTATTTATTTTGGGGACAGAGAGAGACAGAGCATGAACAGGGGAGGGGCAGAGAGAGAGGGAGACACAGAATTGGAAACAGACTCCAGGCCCTGAGCCATCAGCCCAGAGCCCGACGCGGGGCTCGAACTCACGGACCGCGAGATCGTGACCTGGCTGAAGTCGGACGCTTAACCGACTGCGCCACCCAGGCGCCCCAATGAATTTTCTTTTTTTAACTCTTAATTGCATTATATTTTTTCAAGTCAGGAAGTATTTTTTATTTTCCCTAAAGATATATGTGTAAATATTTTTATTTACTTCATATATGAAGGATTATTCAAATCGCTATAGAATTCTGTTGCAGAAGATAAGGTTTACTTACTTTTATTTATTTTTTATTTTATTTTGTTTTCTAAGTTTTCAAAATCTATTTCCTGCTTGGGGTTTGGTAGGGTTTATACTTTATTATGTAATTCAAAACCCGTGTTAGTTATTTCTCGGTGGGAAATTTTTGTATAACTGGTGTTCAATAAATGTATTTAATAGTTACTCGCAAGATCCACTTTTAAGTCAGAAAATATTTTTCTGTTGCAATTTTATAATTTTTTACATTCTGCTACCTTTGCATATTTTATCTGAATTTTTAATTATTTGTACACGTAATGTTTTTTCTTTGTGTTCTATGTAAAACATCATCTTTCCTATTTTTTTTTTTTTTGTATTTCTAGATACGTTTTACATTCTGAAAGAGTTCCTCAACCTCCTCCAAGAGCTTAAAAGGGAAATGTATTTTCCATTTCTTATTCACTCTTTCCTTTAGGATGCCACATAAAACATACCAGAAACATTGGTGGTTGCCTGGAGACATGGCAGCTACAGAGATGGGAGGAATGGATTATAACAAATACAAAGAACTTTGGGGGATAATGGATAGTTTCATTAAATTGATTATGTCAATCATTTTATGGGTCTATACATATGTACATTTTATTGGGTCAACTATACCTCAATAAAGATGTCAAGGATAAGGAAAGGGCTTGATTATTGAATAGAATATATAAGTAAGGCTTATGCTATCTCTTTATTGAAGATTTGCAATGAACATTACTATAGTCAGTGTTTGAAATACTCTGCCTCAAAAAGTCTGTTTTGCTTTGTTTGAACTAACATTTTTCAAATGCATTTTGTTTTGTTTTATTTTATTTTATTTTATTTTATTTTATTTTATTTTATTATTTTATTTATTTATTTGGAGAGGGAGAGAAAGAGTACACACGAGCCAGGGAAGGGCAGAGAGGGAGAGAGATAAACCCAAGCAGGGTCCCCACTGTGCAGAGCCCCACACAGGGCTTGAACTCACAAACTGAGAGATTATGACCTGAGCCAAAACCAAGAGTCAGACTCTTAACCACCTGAGCCACCAGGCAGCCCTCAAATTAATTTTATATTGGGATCAATTTTCCTTTTCACACATTGCCTCTAACTATGCTCAAGTACTACTAGAATTCCACGGATCTCAGTTTGAAATCTGGTTTGAGCTGTAAGCGATGGAACTAAGTCTGATTGTGAATTTGTTATGGAAAATATTGCCAGGATTATCAAATATAGCACTAGAGAGAATAAAGCTCTAATCTTATACTAGGGGTGGCTTCTGGAGTCCTTAATTGGATGTATACTCGGGTAATGTTACCAAATTATCCAAGTAGGTATTAACAACAAAGTTACATCACAGGATGACAATTAAGGTCTGGAAGGTAAGCATCCAAGAAACATCCATAGGAAGTAGAAAGAAATGGTAAAGTGTAAAGAAAAAAAAAAAAAGAAAACATAGGCAGGTCAATAGGTCTAAGGCTCTGAGATATTTTTGTAAGGGATTAATTCCGGGCTTAACCAGAATAAGACCAATGGGTAGAGTTAGGAAAGTGATTGTATTTGAGAGAAGACTTAAGTGAAAATTTGAGCATATTCTGAAAGACTGCATATTTTCAAAAAGATCTGCATAGGTATTTCTAGAATTTACAATTGTGTGATGACACAATTTTCCTGATAAATGCTATTTATACTGTGGACAAGTCTTTATTTGTGTATATTGATTTCTAAAATTACTAAAAATGGTACCATCAAGAGTTAGAACCAACAGTCTTCTATCAAGCTTTGATTAGACATCTCTGAAGACTTTAAGGTCATTCAGTGTTAAATAAAAAGACAGGTTGCAGACAAAATTGCAAACATTATCTGACTCTTCTGGCTACCTCCCTTTGGAAATGTGTTCCTGTACTCAACTGTGATTACTCCAGGATAGATAAATGATGAGCCTGACAAACAATAAAATATTAAGGCATTTTTGGTTTTACTTGGCAAAATGTGATTTTACTAAATCTGTCTTTAATATATTTTTTTAAAATTTATTTATAGATTTTTAGAGAGAGAAAGACAGCACGAGTGGGGGAGGGGCAGAGAGAGATGGAGACAGAGAATCCCAAGCAGGTTCTGCACTGTCAGCACAGAGCCTGATGTTGGGCTGGAACTCACAATACCATGAGATTATGACCTGAGCTGAAACTGAGAGTAGAATGTTTACCCGATTGAGCCACCCAGACACCCCTAAATCTGTCTTTACCATTAAACTGCAGAAGCAAATAAGGGAAGATTGGTATCTGGTAAAACAACTCTGGAGTTGGGTAGGTTGGGTATAATAACATATCTTCCTATTTTAACTTCACTGATAAATCTTTGCTCTTCAATATAGGATCAGAGACACTTTCTGACTAAGACTCCTTGTTTACAGCAAAACACCAAAATGTTGATACACTTGTCTTTTTATTTATTGTTTTTCTACTAGAGGGATCATAAACATCGTGTCTTAGCCTGGGTTTCCTAGACTCACAGGCCTAGATAAGGAATCAGTTACAAGCTATTATTATTTTTTTTAATGTTCATTTATTTTTGAGAGACAGAGAGACAGAGTGTAAGCCAGGGACGGGCAGAGAGAGAAAGGGAGACACAGAATCTGAAGCAGGCTCCAGGCTCTGGGCTATCAGCACAGAGCCTGATGTGGGACTCGAACACACAAACTGTGAAATCATGACCTGAGCTGAAGTCAGACGCTTAACTAACTAAGCCACCCAGTCTCCTGAACAAGCTATTTGTTAAGGCAGTACTCCCAGGAGAAACCCACATGGGATTGGGGAAAGCAAGATGCAAGATAGGAAGAAGCCAAAAGTGAGGTTGCAGGCAAAGTACTAGTCTCAGCCTGATTTTTCAGGGAAGCTCTGGAATGTAGATTAGACCTCAGAATTTGTCCCAAGTTCATTAGAGGGAGCTGGGCTTTGTAACTGCATACCAGCTATCTTTGGTTAAGAGCTATCCTGGATGCACTTAAATTCCCAGGTACCTGTGTCTCCCCTCACTTGTGAGCAAAGCAGCTTTAATAGCTCAAGGACATTCCTCCAAACAAAAATTGAGGATGTAGGATGAAGGAAGCAAAGCACACAGAAGCTGAGAGAATGGGGGATCCTGCCCGAGTAGATGGTGTCTACTACATGTTTTTGGCGAACTATGTGAGGTCGGTCATGATGCAGTGAAGTACCAGGGGCATTTCCTGCTAGTACTGTTTTAAAATGAAGTTTAAAATGCATTCATTAGTTTTGGTGACAAGTATACACTATCCATTTATAAGTCGTACATCTTTACATTTTTCTGTGTGTTCCTGAGAAGAAAGAGAAAGAGAAAAATGACAGAAAAATTGGTTTTTCCACTGCGAACAAGGAGATTCTTTCTTAAGAGCAGTGTGCTTTATAAAATGCCAAAACTTTGCAATTTATGAATATTTTCTTACTGGCTTATTGTAAGCAATGGTTGGGCTGATAACTTGTTACTATTATAATTAACTTCCACTTTCTTTATAAATAGAGTAGATCAGAGGTTCCATAACTGAGAACTTTTTGCAATTGGTTGTCAGGCTTCCTATTGGGAGGATGCAATAGAAGAATTTTTTTTTTTAATCCTGTACTCTTTAAAGCAGCATTTTTTAGATTCCAACCCCACTGCCTCCTACATCAAAATTGTTTGGGGAGTTTTTGAAACCCTCATGAGTCTTATCCTAGAATATTAATTCAAATTTCTGATGGTCTGATCCTCAATATGCCTTGTTCAAAAGATCCCCCAGTGATCCCTATATACACTTACAGGTGAAAACCTGTGTGGTAAATGGTAGCTATGCTATATCCAGATGTTACTTTTTTTTTTTTTAGAAATAAGAGCTACTAGCAAGAGATTTGCTGAAGGTGCAGGAGTTCAGAAGTAAAGCTCTGGTCTATTGCTTGTTATCTTCTGTTTTGTAATGGCTGCCTAGATATTTTCCCTACTTTTAGCACTGCTTCTGTTCCAATATAATTTCCATTTCTGCTGACAAACCAGTCTTAAACTCTAACTATAATCATGCTTTCCTTTCCCCCCCAAATCCCGATCCCCATGCTTACTAAATCCAGGACAAATGCCTTAATGTGGTCCTCAAGGACCTTCAAATATAGCTCCCACAATGTATTTTCAGCTTTATATTTCAGTGCATTCTTAGGAATCCAACCAAGTTCATCTGTTCACACCCACTTATATAGTTTACACATTTTAAAATCCACTCTTTGCCTTTTATCTTACATATCAGTGTCTTATCATCCCATAGCTACCTCAAGGCCCAGAACCAATGTCATCTTTTGTAGCTAAAAGGGGCTGCTCTAGCCTGTGCTCTCTCCTAATAACCATTAAAAGAATTTCAGATTTTGTCAGTCATGTGTACTTTAATGGTCCTATCTTATGGCTATTTGGGCTTACCTTTATTTCCCCTGTTTATTATTGTAAGGTCCTCCTCATTGAATTGTCAACCCAATTAATCTGTCAATACAAATTTGTATCTATCAGTTTCTTGCATTTGTCTTTTTATGTAGTCATGCTCAGCAGATAGTTATATGAATAAAATAGTTGTTGGGTTATAGAGCCTACAAAGGGTATCTAGGATTAGCTTACACAGCTGACAATTCATTTCAGTTTTATAAATAAGTAAGTCCACTAATCGTATGGCCATCTATGCCCCTCCATACATAATCCAAATAAGCCATCCCTCAAACTCTTCCATATAAACATACATTCTAAGTAAATACATCCTACTTACCAGGCACAGATTATTCAGAAGAAAAATCCACTGGCCTTATTCCTATTTCTTTTCCTTTAACCTTATTGCTACTCTGAATATTAACCATATTAAAATTACATTGATTACAGTTTTGTGATAAATGCTCTATTTCTACTTCTGTAAGAATCCTGAAGACTTTAACTGTTCAACATTATTATCTTGAACAGGTTCTGTTAGCTCTTCTATTGTCCAGCCTACTTCTATAGCCTGAACCTTATCCCGTGGGTCATACTATACCTACAGACCCTTAGAATAAATGGGTGACCAGAAAGGAACTCAGCTGGAAGAGGCTTGAGCTTGCTGAATAGTGAGAACAACTGTGTATTTGCATTAGGTGAAGCTTATTGATCTTTTTTCAAAAGCAATATGGAATTTTGGAAAGTATTTTAGTGTAAGGTTTGTAACAGGAGAGCAAGGATCTCAGAAGTTGACATTATATGCAATTAAAGACATCGTTTCTGTATCAGCTCAATGATTTATTAGCTTTGTGAACTTGCAGGAGTCAATGAACTTTCTGAATCTTAGTTTTCTCATCCAGTATTTGGGACAATGATACCTGGACTTCATGTTGTCAACACTGAACGTTTACTTAAGTGCATAGAGATTCAGGATTTAATTCTAGAATGATTCACAAATGGAAGAACACACTAAAGTGTTTTTAAAGTGACATTTTTCTCATGTAGCATATAAACAAGTTTTTTTTTTATCAGAACCATTTTGGGGACTCCGTTAAGAAGTTTTTTTGGACTAAACCATAAACTTCATGTTTGTCAAGAAAGTTGCAACACATATTAAAAATTATTTAATCCCAATTTTAGAAGTGTGCATGCATTCTACTGCTCTGATTTTGGAAGGCAATTAGGTGGGGTGTCTATGTGGCTCAGTTGGTTGAGTGTCAGCTTGAGTCAGTTCAGGTTACTAGCTCTTGAGTCGGCTCAGGTTACTATCTCACAAATCATAATCTCATGGATCATCTCAAGGGTCGTGTGTTCAAGCCCTGCCTAGAGGTCTGTGCTGACAGTGTGGAGAACTGCTTGGGATTTCTCTCTCTCCTCTCTCTCTCTGGCCCTCCCATGCTTGCACTCTTTGTCTCTCAAAAACAAAAAATAAATAAAACATAAAAAAATTAATAGTAAATAAAAAAGGCAGATAAAGGATAAAATTTGGTACATTAATGTACATTAGTCTTATATTGGCTATGTCAATTTTTATTTATTTTTGTGACAGACAGAGAGAGAAAGCATGAACAGGGGAGGGTCAGAGAAAGAGGAAGACACAGAATCTGAAACAGGCTCCAGGCTCTGAGCTGTCAGCACAGAGCCTGACGCGGGGCTTGAACCCACAGACCGCGAGATCATGACCTGAGCCGAAGTCAGACGCTTAACCGACTGAACCACCCAGGTGCTCCGGCTATGTCAATTTTTAGTTGCCCTTGTGTGAGTAGTTTTAACAGAAATATAACTCAAGTGTTCTTAGCATTTTCTTTACTTTAGAAATAGCTACTGTGAGGAGTAAAAATGTGTTTTAAAAAGTTGCCAACATTAATGAAAGCTAACAGAAAGACTTCCTGTTAGTTTAAAGAAAAAAATAGTGAGATTCTTCTAAGGAAGTAAACATATAAAGTTAATATTATCAGTTTAGTTGAGTTAAATTATTAGAAATATAATAAATGAGCAAACGGTATACTTTCCACTGTGTATATGAATTCTGCTACCAAGTCTGAGTGTATGCTATGCTTTCCATGCCTCAGCTTCTTTTGGAAGGCCACCTACAATCTTTTAAAAAAGATTTAATGTTTATTTATTTTTGAGAGTGAGACAGAGAGACAGAGCACAAGCGGGGAAGAGACAGAGAGGGAGACACAGAATCCGAAGCAGACTCCAGGCTCTGAGCTGTCAGCACAGAGCCTGACACGAGGCTCGAACTCACAGACTGTGAGATCATAACCTGAGCTAAAGTTAGATGCTTAACCAACTGAGCCACCCAGGCACCCCAGAAAGTCACTTATATTCTCAGTGTGATTTATATGCATACCCCTTCTGGAAAGACCCAGAACTCTGAAAGCACTCCATCACAATCCACTTCATATTGCCTCCTTCAACTTTATATCTCCAACACAAGACATTATTGGCTAGAAGTAGATGCTGAATACATAATAAATACATTTACTGATGATTCATCAATAAAATAAATGTATTTTGAAGAAAAAGTACTATGACCTTTTGACCTGTTAATTTTTCCATGTTTAGAAATATGATTTAGAGGTGCCTGGTTGGCTCAGTTAGTTAAGAAATCAACTTTGGCTCAGGTCATGCTCTCACAGTCTGTGAATTCGAACCCCACGTTGGGCTCTGTACTGTCAACTCAGAGCCTGGAGCCTGTTTCAGATTCTCTGTCTCCCTCTCTCTCTGCCCCTCCCCAATCTGTCTCCCTGTCTCTCTCTCAAAAATAAATACACACTTAAAAAATAGAAATCCGATTTAAAAAGCTACTGGAAAGCATCTAGTATGGTAAATCACAGAGCTGTGTCCTCTTGGGGTACAGAGGTGCAAAAGAAATGGTCTCTGCTTTCCAGTTTTTAATCTAATAGGACAACAGAGACATTTGTGGACACATAGCTATGGTGTAAGACATTACATACTGTGTGGTGTGTGTGTCCCTCCTTCTCTCTTTCCTTCTTTCTTTCCTTCCTTCCTTCCTTCCTTCCTTCCTTCCTTCCTTCCTTCCCTCCCTCCCTCCCTCTTTCCTTCCTTCCTTCCTTCCTTCCTTCCTTCCTTCCTTCCCTCCCTCCCTCTTTCCTTCCTTCCTTCCTTCCTTCCTTCCTTCCTTCCTTCCTTGCTTATGGAGAGCATCACAATCAATGAGAGAAAATTTGAAGAAAGAAAAATCACTCTACTTATTGAGATAAACAAAGGGTGTCATTTAAGCATAAAGATTGCTCCAATAGAGGTAGGAGTGGAAAGAAGTAAGGGTTGGCATGAACAAAGCATTGTAGACAAAATAGGGGACACATGCTTCTGAAACAGTGAACAGCACAGTTTGGCTGGAACTGATGTGTCAGAAAGATAACTGCTGTTAGGAGAACTGAGGGAAGAGCAACCCCATTTTTGAGAGCCTTAAGATTATAAGGTTAAATCTCCCTTCTGAATGCCTTACCCATGGATCCAACTAACTTCTAGAAATCTTTATGGGATGTTTCACTTCAAATTCATCATGCTCAAAAGACAAAGGAAGCTGATGACAATTTTTGAGGAGGTGATTACCTGGTGACTGATTCAATATCAGAGAAAGGAAGAATGTGGTAACTTTATTGTTAGAAAGTAATATTTGAAATTGAGAAGTCCCATGTGGGGTCTAAAATAAGGAAATATGAGGATAGCATGAGAAAGATTAGTATCCTCAGGAGACATCCAAGCACAGCAACAGAGAATGATGGATGAACTCAGAAAGAGTTTGAAAAAGGTTTAATTGAAGGCAGTAGGGATGAGAGGTTTGTGGCCAGAGATCCAACTGGTTAATAGAGATATAAAGAAGGGTGTTTTTCAGATGGGAGAGAAAGGTGCCTGGATGACTTAGTGAAGTGTTGTGTGGTGGGGGTGAGAAGATGAAAGCACAGGTTCAGTGAGGGGATGCAAAATGTAAACATCCAAGTATAGTGAAGCACAGCATAGATCATTACTTAGTGTGTCATTTTGATTAGGAAAAATATAATAATTGCTTTAATTATTAGTGACAGAAAGGGAAAACAGAGTATAATCACTATGTTGCATTATTTAAAACTTTTTTGTAGCACAAAAGTGACTTTAAAATTATACTTATGGAGAACTAAATAAACATTCCTCCAAAAGGATATCAAAATGTCCAATAGGCACATTAAAAGATACTTGACATTACAAATCATCAAGGAAATGCAAATCAAAACCACAATGAGATATCATGTCACACCTGTTAGAATGGTTATCATCAAGAAGACAAGAGACCTGTTGGTGTCGGTGAGGATGTTGTGAAAAGGAACAGTTACACATTGTTGGTGGGAATGTAAATTGGTCCAACCACTATTGAAAACAATAGGGAGTTTCCTCAAAAAATTAAAAATAGATTTAGAATACAATCCAGCAATTCCACTTCTGGGTGTACCCAAAGAAAATGAATATGGGATTTTATGAGATATATGCACTCTCGTGTTTATTGCAGCGTTATTCACAAGTGAAAATGTGGAAACAACCCAAATGCCCATCAACGGATGAATGGATAAAAAATATGTGGTACATTTACACAATGTATTCCATTCCATTCAGCCGTAAGAAGGAAAGATAACCTTCCATTTGTGACAACATGGATGGACCTTAATTAAGCACATTGTGCTAAGCAAGGTAAGCAGAGAAAGGTAAGTACTGTGTAATCATCACTTATATGTGGAATCTTAACAGTTAAACCTTTATAAACGATAGTAAAATGGTTGTTACCAGGGGCTGGGAGGGGAGGAAAAGAGTGATGGTTTTAAGGGTACAAATCTGTAATGAGTAGTAAATAAGCCACAGACATCTAATGCATAATATAATGAATATAAGTAATAATATTGTACTATAATTATGCAATATGATAAATATCTCTACATGAGCTATCATTACAATATATAAATATATTGAAGGAATGGCATGCTGCACACTCTAAACTTATACAATGTTCCATGTCAAAGTTATTCAATTAAAAATGGTCCTATGCAAAAATGTATAGAAAAATAAGGAAAGGAATATGAATGAGGTAAACTACACACCAACAAAGGTTGGGTTCCTTCTAGTAATTGTAATTGTTTAAATTCAGTATTTGCTTCAACAAGGTGAAGCTTATAGTAGTTTTTAACTTATTTTCTTGAAAATGAGGACACATCTTGAAAAGAACTGCAATCCTTCAAATCATACTTGCTATTTAAATTTTACATGACCTCTCCACAGAGCAGTAGTGAGAAATTAAATATACATTTTTCTCACAACTGCACATGTAAATACATTTAATACATTAAATAGAAGTAGAAGCATAGTCTTACGAATAATCTGAAACAAACCAATATTGATAACATTTTCATAAATCATTCTTTTGTTCATTAATTAATTATCTGTGAGTTATCATTAGTCACATAAAATTTCTTTTGCCCTTCAGCATAAGATAGAAATATTACTATTGTGCCAAAATGCCTGTTACATACAGTGAAACTTCCAAAAAGTCGAGAAGCTCATAATTTATAGAACGAACTTTATGATGTGCCTGAATTACTGTGCCTGAAAGACCTCCACATTCCTCTCATACTGCCTTATGCCTACAACATTTTGTGGGACTCCACTCTTAGACTCTTTCTTAAGGCATCCTTAATTCCCTTTTAGATTCATATTTTCAATTTATTTACCATTACCACCATCATCCATATTTTCCTGCCCTGGGTCCAATAACTTAGAGTAGCCTGCAAGATGACAATTATACAACATTCTTTCTCCCATGTCTTCCATGGAACAATTATTTATTAGTTTTCTCCTACATTCCTTATATTCTCCTTGTCCTATAAATATCTATTAAACAGTGATATTTGCTAGACTTTGTATTTGTGGCTTCTCATGCCATAGTTTTCTTGGCTGACCATTTCATTTCTATGCTTCCGCTCCCACCTCTGTTCTTATGGCCCTCAATTTTATAGAGCTCTCTCCTGAGCTCTAACATATGTTGCAAACCACTTACTAATCATCTTTCTTAGATATCTATAAGGCCCTTCTAATTTAACATGCCCATCACTGAACCAAGTGTGTTTCTTCACAACACCTTTCCTCTTCCTCTCCTTTACTGACTGATCCTTCCCTTTTTTCTCCGTTTACTTCCACAGATATGGAATGCCAAGGGATATGATAAGAAATAAGTTAAACGTAGTTCATGCCTCATCGGGGTAACAGTCAAACGGGATAAAATGATTCTCTGATAAATATGGTGGTCAGATGATAAAGAAAATTGACATAATGTGAACGTGAAAAGATAAGCTGTTGTAATAACAGTGTTGATGATATTCTCTATCAATTTGAGAGTAGCTTGTGGTTACTGACATTTTGAATGTTAAAATGCCTTCATAACCAAATCTCTTTCCCAGTAGAATACTGATAGAGCCTCCCTTCACCCCACCCCTACCTTCTTACCTCTAAGTATTGGACAGAGATGTCAACAGAAAATTATATTAGATGTCCTCCTTCCGCGTTCTACAAAATTATGAAGGACATGCAGTTGGTCCAAAAGGTCTCTAAAGTAAAAAACAAAACAAAACAAAACAAAACAAAACAAAACAAAACAAAACCGATTAAAAGTACAAAGTTAGAATGAGCAGGAAAATCCACCTCTTGCGAAAATTTTCTACTAAAGCTCTACATTAGTATTGGTTAAATGAGAATTACTGGTTGTTTATGTACCTGATTGAAATGTTTGCCAGTTGATGCTTTTGTAGAGCAAACGTAGGCAGCCACTGTACTGCCACATTTAATTAATTTTTTTAATTGGGACAAATTTTTGAAACACTAAACTTTGAAAGTATCCCGTTTGTTTTCTACCACACCATTAGCCCTTAGGCTTTATTCAAAGATGAGGAAATAGCTTTAAACCTTTAAGGGTAGGTCAGTCCTCATTCCTCCTCATTTGTCAAGGGATTTGTGTTGATTAGAATATGTGGACTGTGATAAACTGAGACTAGCTTAAGGGCAAAAACCTTCTGGAACATGCTGGTTGCCTAAGAACTAGAGATTACATCATTTTTATTCTGCTCTCTCTCTCTCTCTCTCTTTTTGCCAGGATGCTGAAGCCAAGCACTAAATGAAAGCACATTCACTATCCTTTAAATGTGCTTTAAATTAACTATGTTAGATTAGGTTTGTAATCAATTCACTTCTAAGGATTTCAATGTTAATGTGCTTTCAAACCAAGTGGGATTGTCCCTGATAGGGTAAATTTGCTATCAGTTTGATACCCCAGGCAAGTTGATGTAATAATGTATGTATCTTGAGGCATTTCACTCACTACTGCTAGAGTCCCCATCATTGGCTTAATTGGATTAATCTCAGGAAAAGCAGAGATTAAAGAAATTTGGTTTTTGTTTTAACTTTAGTTCTCTGATTAGGTAAGATTTTTCTGAGTCTGCAGGCCCATAAAAGAGCTTCATGCTTTCTGTCCAGATGTGAGATGCAATGAAAAGTTTCAGTGAGGATTTGATGGTTTGTCCCTCTTCCCCAATACAATTCATTCTTTCTTCATATGTAACAACCATTCTGAAGCTACTGGTCTTTTCTTGTCTATGTATGTATCCATGAACAATACACAGTATGTGTTTCAAAGTTAAACAGATATCATAATGAACATAATTTTGTACAACATTGTTATTGAGATTTACATGTACTGATATAGAGATCTAGTGTGTTACTTACATTTTTACCAACATTTAGTTTTCCACTTTACAAATATACCATTATTCCATTATTCATTTCCCTATTTGTGAACAGTTAGGTTGTCTCCAATTCTGTGCAAAGACTGTTAACATGAACAACCTTCTACATGTCTCCTTGTACACATATGCAATACTTTTTGGAAAGTGTATACAGTTCTCAGAAATGAAGTTGCCATGTACATTTGTATCTTTACCTTTTTTGCTCTTTGTTTTCATGGGCTATGTTTTTTAGGCCTCCATTTTCAGAAATATCCTCCTAGTGTTTGGTTTCTTTGGCCAGATTACATAAATTCTTGTTATTCCTTGTTTGTTTTTAATAAAGGTCTGTTTTGTTTTCATTACTCTTCCTGTTCAGGTTTTTTGTTGTTGTTTGTTTTGTTTTGTTTTGACTGATATTTGACACATTTTTGCCACCATTTGCTTTCAACATATCTGCCTCATTATGTTTGAGTGTGACATTTATAAACAGCATAATGATGGATTTTTAAAAATCTTACTTGGGAATTCTTGTCTTTTAAGGGACCAATCATTTTTTTTTGTTTGTTTGTTTATTTATTTTTGAGACAGAGAGAGACAGAGCATACGGGGGAGAGTCAGAGAGAGGGAGACACAGAATCTGAAACAGGCTCCAGGCTCTGAGCTGTCAGCACAGAGCCCGACGCGAGGCTTGAATTCACTGACTACGAGATCATGACCTGAGCCGAAGTTGGCCACTTAACCGACTGAGCCACCCAGGTGCCCCAGGACCAATCATTTTTATTTAATTCACTTACATTTATCATTTTTACTGATATACTTCATATTAATTCTACTATTTTATTTTCTATCTTTTACTTATTGAGAGTTTTCTTTGCTACGTTTTAGTCTTTCTATTTTTCTATGAAATTTAACAACTTTTATTTATTTCATTTTTCCTTTTGTACTAATTATGAGGCTATACAATCCATTTCTACTTGATAGTGAGTCTATTTTCCAATCCATATAATTGAATTAAATCTAAAATTTACCAATATTTCTACCCTTCTTATGGAGAACACATGGACCTTAGAACATGTTACCTCTGACTACACCCCTCTCATTTTAGAAAGTATTTTTTCTCTTGTGATATTTTAGATCCATGTTTTTAATGATCCTCAATTACTTGTAAATTTCATTCACCTGTAATTTTCGTAACTGACTTATCATTGTTTATGTGTAACACTGTCATTTGGGGTTCGCTTTCTTTTTTGCAGAAATATGTTTAGTTGTTATGAAACTGAATTTTGTATGAGTGGAAAATACCTGGCCTGTTATTATTTTTTGGGCCTGAGATTACACCTTGTCCTCGGTTTTTATGACAATATCTGGGTTATTGATTCTACACCGACAGCTGAATCACATTGGAGATAATACTACATTGGCCCTTATTGTTATTTTCTGGAAGAATCCTCTCAATACAATGGCGGCTTCTTTGAAGGTAATCTGTGCTTTTGTTATTGTTGCTGTTCTTTAGATATTCTTCTTTCCTACACTGTTTTTCAGTTTCACTACAATGCATTTAGTTCTTAGTTTCTTTATTTTATTGAAACTTATGGTTTTCTGGTATTTATGACTTTCAACATTTCTGGTGAATTCTCAGTAATTTTCTCATTAAATAATTCTTCTTCCTATTTCTTTTCTTTCTCCTTGGATCACATATTTAATCTATGTAGCAATTTCTCATTCTCATTTCCACATTTTAATTAATCTTTCATATTTTTCATCTATGTTTCTTTGTGCTGATTTATGGATGATTTTCTCAGCTCCAACTTTTGCCCACTGAGTGTTTAATTGCAATGGTATTTTTCATTTCTACAAGTTCATTTTGATTCTTTTCTATACTTGGTTTTTCCTTTAAAAAATTCTTTATCATTTTTAATCCTTCTTTCATGTCTTCAGTTTCTTTAAATATACACGTTTTGTAATCTTTTTCAGAATTACTCTTATATGAAATTGTTGAGAATGAACCTATACCTTATTATGCATGCTCCCTCTCACTCCTTTGGATGTTTTTGCTTGTGTGATTCTAGCTGTTTTCTTTTGAGCTAATTTTAGTTGTCTTTTTTTTTTTTTAAGTTATAGAGTGAATTTGCATTTTTAAAAATTCTAATGAATAATCTAAGGTTTTCACTGACCTGGGACTTGTCTGAAAGATAAATTATCATTTTATGAATTTGGTTTCCATGCCCTTGTATAAATTTGGAAACTACTCTTGTGTCTGGGATAATCTTAGTTTTATGAAATTTCTTTTCCCCACATGGAGTCTGGGGCAGAGACAAGTCCCCAGAGATAATAAAAGGATTTTTTTTTTTAAATTTTAAGGATAAGATGTTTTTCTTAACTTTAAGTTTCTCTAGCATGCTCAGATCAAAGTTTACATATCCCCTTCCCAAGTGGGATTCCCAGGTTCATAAAGCCTATATCCAGATCTAAAATAATCTTTATAAAACATGATGATCATCTTACCACAAAGTTTCAACCTATGTTTAAACATTTCAGCAAGCTTCCTGTTATTTTTCTGAAAGCTAAATATGTTCAACTTTGCGTATGAATTTTTTCTAGGTCTTACTTCTACTTATTCCTTCTTCCTGGTATCTTTTTATTTCCACCTTCACACTCTATTTTCCAGTTACACTTGACTTCTTTTAGTTTCTTGAATATGCCATGCTCTTTCTTGCTTGTGGGTCTTAATCAGTTCTTTCTACTTCATAGGCTATACCTTTCCCCTTCCCTTCCTAAGATAACTCTTTTTTCTTTCTTTTAGATTCTCCCTAACTATGCCATAACTATGTGCCTAACTATAGCATGGAGTTTTCATAACCCATGTGCTTCTTTATCTTAAAATTTACCATCTACTATTGAAATATCCTATTTAATTGTCTTCTTTTCTAGACTATACACTCAATGAGGGCAGGAAAAATAGCTACCATATTTACTACTGTATATCTAATGCCAATAAACTTTCTATACATAATAAATATTCAATTCTTATATGTTTTATAAAACAAAAAATGTATACATTGAATAAATGAATAAGTAATGGCTTTAATTTTTTTGTTTTTGTTTTGGTTTTCGTTGTCCCATTATAATACTGTTGAATCTGGTTAACTTGCAATTAACTAAACTTCAATCTAATTTTATATACAAAGTTGCTTGCTTTATCCTATATATGAAATATGTTATAGAAATATACATGGATTTGCATGTAGAAATATATTGTCTAGGGGTGCCTGGGTAGCTTAGTTGGTTAAGCATCTGACTTTAGCTCAGGTCATGTACTCACGGTTCGTGGGCTCAAATCCCGCTTCGGAGCCTGCTTCGGATTCTGTGTCTCCCTCCTCTGCCCCTCTCATGCTCATCTCTCTCTCACAAAAACAAATAAACATTAGAAAAATTAAGAAAAAAAGAAACATATTATCTATAGCTACCTGAAGTTAATTCAGTTCTCACTAATTCCACTAAAGTGATTTGTTCTGGTGGTTATAATTTAATTTCATATACATTCTTTTCTTTTTAATGTTTATTTATATTTGAGAGAAAAAGAGACAAAGTGCCAGCAGGGAAAGGGCAGAAAGAGAGGGAGACACAGAATCCAAAGCAGGCTCCAGAGCCTCGAACTCATGAACTGCAAGATCATGACCTGAGCTAAAGTCAGAGGCTTAACCAACTGAGCCACTCAGGCATTCTTCATATAAATTCTCAAGGATCCTTAAACTATACAATCTGCCTGGTTCATTGGCCAAACTTTGGGCTAATCCTATGCTCTTATCTTACCAGTCCACTCTGTTTTGATCATAGCAGTGGAGAAGCTGAAACCATGTTAATATTTTATTGTACCAATTAAACTGCTAACAATATTCTGTGAATATGGGTAAGAGAAGTGGGTTTTCTTACTGGGAAAAGAGAAATAATTTTTCTCTGAGGAGAGTTAAAGCCATCCTCAGTGGAAGATGCAAGGAGGCAGATACTGCATATATGATCCCCTGCTGGTACAAGCCTATCACTGCAGGAAGAAATTCTGAAATGAAATAACAGAGGCAGTCTTCATGCTGCCTTACCAGGGGGGGACCTGGATTACCTGTCAAGAACACTTGACCTGAAGTTCTAAGTGGAAAAAAAAAAAAAAGCAAGTAAACATCAGTGTACATCTGCTTACATTTATTAAAGGGGGAGATAATGGTACTCTTTTAATCAATTATTCTGCAATGCATTTTAAAATACAAAAAATATATACTGTAAGTGGAAAATGCAGAAATACGTGTTTGTTATCTAGGCTCTCAATAACAGGTTGGGATTCTTTCATGTGGAGAGAAGAGATATTTTTCTTCATAGTTTTCAGAACTTTGTTGTTAATGTCCACACTGAAAGAAGGCACACCCCAGTGCATTCATTCTCTGTATATACTGCACATGTACTTTTGAAATTTACTGAAAAAGCAAAAATGGAAATGAAAAGAAACCCCAAACCTGTGGCTGAATTTCATCCTAAAAGAACTGGGAACTGAAAGAGCAGCAAGTCTGCAAATTTTCTGTTCCTCAGACCTGTTCAGAGTATATATACTCTTGACTTTAGGATTTTAAATTCCATTCTGCTCTAACCTTGTGTTATAAAACAAAAGATAGCAAGTTGATTGCAGTTTAGCAGTGTTCTTTTGTTTCCATATGTTACCAGCAAGCTGTATTTAAAACATCATTTTTTTTTTTTTATGGAACAACACCCAGTGCTTGAATTCCTACACAATTTTGAGTAGTATTAAGCAGAAAGCCAGACCTTTAAATATCTCTGAATATAGTAATATGTCCTGTTAGAAAACTGATATAGTATTCTTCTAACATCCCTAAAACACTTGTCAGGGTGGCAAAAGTGATTTGCTCTATGGAAATTCTCTGACCACAAAATCCAGGCTGATGTCTTACGGGAAACGTGTTGAGTTATTTTTACATAGAATTCTATGCATTTTATGTTGTGTTCTTCTTTCATTCTGTAGAGAGTGCCAGAATAAATTTGAAGTGCTTTTTGTATGAGATGAATCCATCTGTTTTCTAAACACTGCCTCTGTGAAAACTGTTTTTAATTTAGTAAACAAGTACAATTACATTGTAAGCTTCAAAATGAAAGGGGCAGCAATATAATAGTAAATCAATATTAGATTAATTTGAGGAATGGAAGTTATGTAGCATTGCCAGATGAACTCTAGACTTTAGACTTGATGTGCATGTGTGTGTGTGGAAGGGGATTGCCAAGCCTGTTAAAATGAAAGCAAATTGGTATTTTCTTTCATTTTTTGAGCTTATATATCCACTGTAATTAATTATGGAAAGTATTACAAGACCCAAAGGCTTGGATAAGAATGGTTTGGAATATTTCTAGAATTAGCTAAGTTGATAATACTGAGTATCCTAGATACAAATGATTTTTGTTTCTTTAAAGAATCCTCTCATTCGGGGCGCCTGGGTGGCGCAGTCGGTTGAGCGTCCGACTTCAGCCAGGTCATGATCTCGCGGTCCGTGAGTTCGAGCCCCGCGTCGGGCTCTGGGCTGATGGCTCAGAGCCTGGAGCCTGGAGCCTGTTTCCGATTCTGTGTCTCCCTCTCTCTCTGCCCCTCCCCCGTTCATGCTCTGTCTCTCTCTGTCCCAAAAATAAATAAACATTGAAAAAAAAATAAAAAAAATAAAAAAAAATAAAGAATCCTCTCATTAATTTAATTAACACTTGAGCAATTTAAGGAGCTCACAAAGCTAACACATAATATGATTATGGATATACCAGTGTTTGTTTGTTTGTTTTTTAAGTGTATTCATTTATTTTGAGAAAGGTGGGGAGGGACAGAGAGAGGGAGAGAAAGAATCCAAGCAGGCTCTATGCTCTCAGTGCAGAGCCCGAGGTGGGGCTGGATCCCAAGAACCCAAGAACCGCGAGATCATGACCTGAGTCAAAATAAGAGTCGGATGTTCAACTGACTGAGCCACCCATGTGCCTCTATACCAGTAATTTGAATAGGGATATCAAGTGCCATTAGATAATGATCTGTCCATTTTATAGCTAATTTCCCCCAAATTACTGAGTTTAGACATAAAAGCCTTACAGTATCTTGGAGAAGAAAGGCTTTCCATCCGCATTTCATGAGTATTCCATAGTGTTTAATAGCATCTGCCTTGGAGTGACTTTTCCTGGGTTCCCACTTTAGCTCAACCACTTAATAACTTTATAACTTTAAATCCTATGTGTTCATATAAAAAAAAAAAAGAAAGAAAAAAAATAAATCTGCCTCTGTAATCCCCACAAAAATAAATAAATAAATAAATCCTATGTGTTACTTAGTTTTGTTATCCTTCAATTACTTTTTCTTTCTTTTCTTTCTTTCTTTTTCTTTTCTTTTCTTTTCTTTTCTTTTGTTTTTTTTTTTTTTTTTTTTTTTTTTGAAAATGAAGATATTGAGAGTGTCTACTTCACTGGTCACTATAAAGATTAATTTATAAATCCACATACAGCTCTTAGCACAGTGCCTGGAAAAGTAAATGCTGACTAAAGCATATAGTGTTAATTTGTGTTATTATTTAACCAAACAATTATAATGACAGGCTTCTCTCAGAAATCAGAACTCCCCACACTATGTTTTCCTTGGACTTTATATAATAACTCTTTTTCAGTGGTTACAAACTTGAAATTCATGAGTGTGAAATAACACACACAAAAATATTTTCATTTTTATATAAATGTTACTTTTCAGAACTTTTCCATTTTGGTACAATTTTTAACCCATCAGGATTGCTTTATATATCATTGTAAACCTATCTTTATTTCTCTGTCAAAACATCAGACTGAAATGGGGAATTTCCAGGCCCTGAAAGCATCCTCGATTACTTCCTTGATAGAATTTGGACACTATTTTTATTGTTGTTTAACTTTATAGGAAAGTCCAACATATAGTTTTCCTCTTTGGATTTAAAGGTAGCATTTGCAAAGTAAAAGAGTAAATAAAATTCTCTCTGATTCTTTATCAGGGAGCCTGAAAGTCGGTATTGATTTTGCCACAAGTGCATTTCATGGCCTGTGATGATAAATTGATTTGGGGACTGTCCACGTTGCAACATCTTTGCACACAGCCAGTTTTACTGACAACAACGCTGCTCTGGAGACCCCAAGAACTATGATCTCTGACTTGGGGACTTTCATCCCTTGTCATCTAAAATGTCATTTCAGAAACATTCATCATAAGTCTGTCACTGGACAAAAAAATGGGCCACTGTGATACTCACTCAAATAGACACAGTTTCGCAGCTTGTGTGACAGGTCCTGCGGTTGGCTACTTGAGATTATGGAGAGGTTCAGACATGTCAGATGCAGAATGGGGCAGACATGAGATTGCAGCTGAAATGGCACTGTGCCTGCCCACTGAGGCTGCTGGTAACGCAAAGGGATGATAGAAGAGTAAGAGGGCTCCTCGCTGCTTGTGTTGCAAATATTAAGTGACTTACATTACTTGAGGCATATAGCTTGAGCCATTACTATTAGGACAGTTTTGATTTGGGAGCGGAACCCACCCTGTGTTCAAGGATTCAAGGATTCAAGGATATGCTGTAAGGCATATCGCACAAGCATATTTGCCGCATCTGTAAGTGTGCATGGTGGTTCAGTGCAGTAGAGGCTCACCCAAATCATCAGATGCCTTTCAGGGCCACATAGACCTATTACGTCCATTCTCTCATGATGAAACAGCACTTTCTGTACCATTACTATCACCAGCAATCCTGGTCTGTCCGTTTTATCAAACGTACACTATGTGAATTCCTCATTAATATTTGAGACAGATGTATTTCCCAGGGGAATAAGTTTATGAGGATAGAAATTAATGCAGCCTTGATAACTTCATAGAATATTTTGTGTCATCCTTCTCTATCTGAGCCTTTAATGTTAATGTAGGGACAGTTTTCAGTTGCTGCTACATTGGGCTCCTCCCACTTGCCTACCTTCTCTTCAGGTGAGATGACTTTCACGTTGGAACTAGAATCTGTTCCATCAGTGTTAATCATTCTCCAATCTTTCTTTTTTTATCTTACAAATTATTTATTTCTGAATGTAATCTCAACATACCTAACCAGGGACTTAAAGAACTGACAGTCAGACTCTTCATATAAGCTAGGCTTATTTTGTTGTTTGTTTTTATCTAACACATTTTCCTTCAACTAAAAGACATCTAAGTACATTTTGGTAAGTCATGAGTTAATTCTAAATTCAAGTTCCAAAAAAATACATCTCTCTACCTCCAAAATTTAAGCAAACCTTGAATGTTGCTAGTGACTGAAAACATTACTGAAGTTAGGGCTTTCTCTCAGTAAATTCTCTAAAAACTAAGCTGCCTTCTTCCTTCAGTGATCCTACTAATGCCTATTGATTTGTTGATAAAGAAGGAAATATTTGGCCTCTATCATTTTGTAATAAGGAAGGAAAGACAGACATCTTGGTGGGAAATTAATAAATGATGTGCTTCAAGAAAGAACTTAGGCTTCCCAGTGACAACCTCATAGATTGTCTGCCACTTAACTTATAAAGCACATTCAACGTTTATGGAGAAAGCTTTCTCTATTCACGTTAGATGAAGAGTTTGGGGCCTGAGAAAAATAGAGCCTACCTAGATCCTACATTCCTCAGCGTTCCTTTGAGAATTCAGGAGGTTAGCCAAGGCATGATGTTTAAATCCACTGATGCTTGCAGACAGTTCATTTAATAGTCCTTGTCTTTAAATTTTACTGCTTTTAAACTGTTTTCAATCTCCCATTATACCATGGCATACGATTATTTGTGCATTACTATACTGGAAGCTCCTCAAGGGCAGGTTTTAAAAAAGAAGTAGTAGTGTTATTCATACTTGTCTTGTAGCACACTGTATCTTTCAATTTACACTTCTGAGTTAAAATCGATTGAAGCTAGAAACTATGTTAAAAGAATAAAAGTTCATAATGAATTGCTCAGGGAGGAAATATAGGACCTACCTTGCTTAAATGTTTTCTGTTTCTCTTATTCGCCTTAAATAAAGGTATATCTGACTAATTTGGGTTATTTTCCTCTCTTTATTGCCAATATATATCAGCAAAGGAAATCACCCAACAGCTAAGGTAGAGACTATCAGCAGCACACTCAAAACTCTGGGGAAGCTCAGGCTTATTCTATCCCCAGGGAAAAGGAAACCTGGTTATATTCAAGTGTGTGATTTCTATTCTAGGCATGAGCATTTATACCACTCTACTAGGGTAAGCTGTTAGAGCCAGAAGTAGGAGCATAAATGGAACAGGTCTGGATGGATGTCTGTTGGATCACATCCACACGACCCATCTCTTTGTAGCCTGTGTCATAGCCAGGCTTGAGGATCCCTTCTGTTGGTGACGGATGACCACTGCCCACAGAAGGCCAAAAATGAACCAAGATGAGGTCAGGATAGGTGAACTGGGGAAAGCCACTTAACCATGAGTCTAGACTAGACAGGAAGAACTCTCAGGAACCATCTGAGATTTAAATGTTCATGACGACAAAAAATACACTAGCCTCCAATATCCTGCTTTCTTATACTCTAGTCCTAACAGCAACTCGTAAGGCTAAAAACAAGGGATTTCTTGTCTTAGACTTGTCACTGAATCAAAGTTCTAGTAACTATTTCCTACTCCTACTCCTTATTTGACCCATTTCTGAAAATGAACAGAAAATGAGCAATAATGGTGATCTCAGGACAGAGGTAATATGATAAAATATGTAAGGAAGCAGGTATGTGGTTTTATATTGGTTTTATTCTAACATATTCCAAATTCCTCTCTTCCTTTGCTCTCTCTTAGTGTTCTCCTCTCAAACTTTAGGCCCTTTCTTAAAAAGAAAGATTGTTCTAGGGTGCCTGGGTGGTTCAGTCACTTAAGCATCCAACTTCGGCTCAGGTCATGATCTCATGGTTTGAGAGTTTAAGCCCTGTAATGGGCTCGCTGCTGTCAGCACAGAGCTTGCTTCAAATCCTCTGCCCCGTCTCTCTCTGCCCCACTCCCCACTTACACACTCTCTCCGTCTCTCAAAATAAATAAATAAACTTAAAAAAATTGTTCTAAATTGAGTTAATCTAAAGGTAAGAGGTTATGTTTCAGGGATTATTCCTAGCTACAAAAAAGTGCTCAAAGGTGGTTTTTTTGACTTTCTAGAAGCTTGAAATTATGCACTTAAAAATATACTTACTGACTTGTATATAAAATTCATGTTAAAAATATATAACATATATATGCATGGTTACACACATTTCCACATTGCACAGCTCTATTACAAAAGAAGTACTTAGAATCAATCTGAAATTTCTCATGAAGCTATGTTTGATACTTACAAAATGCTAAAAAAAAAAAAAAAAATCCAGTGTATCTAGAATCCTAATTTGAGCAGCTAAACCAGTCACTTCAGCAAACATCTTACTTTTCCAAGTACTAACACCTCTACTACCTGCCAGGGGGCTCATTGCTTATTTGCTTCTTTTGTCTGAAGACAAGAACCTGAAAGTAATTGCCTAATTAAGACAGTACTGGGGAGACGTAGTGAGCAAAACTAAGTGAAATTAGATAATTGCTCTCAATCTTGACTGCACACTGGGAATCAACCTGGGAAGGTTTAAAAAATATATGCTTATGAGAATGCAAGTTGGTGCAGCCACTCTGGAAAACAGTATGGAGGTTCCTCAAAAAACTGAAAATAGAACTACCGTAGGACCCAGCAATTGCACTACTAGGCATTTATCTACGAGATACAGGTGTGCTGTTTTAAAGGGACACATGCACCCCCATGTTTATAGCAGCACTATCAACAATAGCCAAAGTCTGGAAAGAACCCAAATGTCCATCGATGGATGAATAGATAAAGAAGATGTGGTATATATATACAATGGAGTATTACTTGGCAATCAAAAAGAATGAAATCTTGCCATTTGCAACTACGTGGATGGAACTGGAAGCTATTATGCTAAGTGAAACTAGTCAGTCAGAGAAAGACAAAAATCATATGACTTCACTGATATGAGGACCTTAAGAGACAAAACAGATGAACATAAGGGAAGGGAAGCAAAAATAACATAAAAACAGGGAGGGGGACAAAACAGAAGGGACTCATAAATATGGAGAAGAAACTGAGGGTTACTGGAGGGGTTGTGGAGGGGGGATGGGCTAAATGGGTAAGGGGCACTAAGAAATCTACTCTGGAAATCATTGTTGCGCTATATGCTAACTAATTTGTATGTAAATTTTTTAAAAATAAAAAATAAAATTAAAAAAATAGAAGGTTCTAATCCAAGTTAAAAACAATATGCTCCATCCCCAAAGATTCCTTTATAATTGAAATGGGGGTGTGGCCCAAGTCTTGGGATTCTAAAAGCTCCCTAGGTCATGTTAATGCACCCAAGGCTACAGACCACTGAATTCGAACTTGAGAGATATCATACTTCATCAGTTAATCTTTACTTAGCAACACCAGATCCTCTGTGGGACTTGGAAATAATATAGACTATATATATATATATTCTTTAAAATATGACACATAACTCCTATAGAGGTTGGAGAATAAAGGAATTCTACAGAAAGGAAGAAATACTAGAGTTCCTTGTATTTCTGAATGTGCCCATTATTTATGTTATTTTCTAATGAGTTATAATTGCAGTGATGTTATTTGGAACAAGGAGTGCTCCTCATTTGCTACACAACGTTACCATTATAAATGGTTTAAAGATGAAGATTGGAGATTAGGGTGCTATTGTATTTATAGCTGTTAATTTGATCTTTTCTTCTTTACTCTTCTAGTAATAACCAGGGAGAAGGAGTTCATGGGAAAGTGTACAGCAGGCATTCAATTATATATATTTTATATAGGCAGGAGGTAGCTGGGATAGAGAACATGTGTGTCAGGGGCAAACTATCTGACTTGAATCCCTGTTTCTGCTTATTCTATAAGTATCCTAGGAGACTTGCTTAGCTTACACACTTACTATTTTCAATTTCATAGGATCGAGAGGGAAGTTAACTTGGTCAGTTTTAAGCATTTAGAATATCGCAAGTCCTTAATAAGAACCAGATATCATTAAATGGTTTGTAAACTTTAAAGAATTATAAAACAACAACATGCTTTTAACATTGGAGCCCCAAGGTAAAGTACCGACTCTATATCTAGATCTAATATAGTATGTCATATATTATAGTATCTCTGCCTTTTTTGTAGTGAATCAAAGGAAAATTGATAGTTTTGTTGCTTTTAACAGTGTAAACAATAGTTATCCATGAAAATGATTTTGCAAAATCCAGGAAATAAGCAAATTTGGATGACATTAATTAGGCGATGAAAACATTACAGTACTTTGTAGAACTTTTAATCTGATTGTCAAATAGGGTTTTTTGTTTGTTTGTTTGTTTAAGCAAATAGTAGGTAAGTTTCATATTTTAAACATAAGCAAACTGCTATTTCAAAAAGATTTTTTTAAAGGAATATTTAAATGTTATGTTTTTAACTTTGAGGAAACAGTTCATTAAAAAATAAAACTTGGAGCGCCTGGGTGGCTCAGTCGGTTGAACATCTGACTTCAGCTCAGGTCATGATTTCATGGTTCATGGGTTTGAACCCCACATTGGGCTCTGTGCTGACAGCTTAGAGCCTGGAGCCTGTTTCAGATTCTGTGTCTCCCTCTCTCTCTCTGGCCCTCCCCTGTTCGTGCTGTCTCTCTCTCAAAAATAAATAACATTGCAAAATTAAAAAAAAAAAAAAGTAAAACTTGTTTGGAAGTATAAAAGATAAAAAAAAAACCGTATAAAGTTGATCAATCAATGAATCCAAATTTAAGTGCTTATCTTTTGCCTTTTTACGGTAAAAATGAACTGTCCTGTAACTACACTGTCAGCTCTGATTAGTCCTCATTAATAAGCTATTCTGTTCCTCTAAGCAAGTTAATGAAAAGTAAATAGTTTCACTCTTGAATTCTAAAGTGTCTTATTGTTTTATTTTATTTTATTTGTTTGAGAAAAGATGTTAAACAGAACTCTTTTGAAAGGCCAATTGTCCTGGTTTTTGTTTTTGGTTTTGTTTTCCCCTGCCACTTTAAAAGCAGACGGGCTGTGCCATTTTATTTGTGTCAAGTAGTCTTTGCTTCCCATTTCCATTTTCTTCAGCTACTAATGCTATCTTGCGGCAATGCTGTTCAGTGGGCCCAGGGGAGCCAAGTGTCAGTTTTTCCAGATGGCAAGCTGCCAGTCGACAGTAGACTGTTGAAAGTCACCGAGGGAATTCATTTCATTGCAAAACCAAAGAACATCATTTCATGCACACCTTGTACATGATCAGCTCCCAACAGCTGATGAGTGGCCATTAAAAAGGGACAGATGGAGAAAGACAGAGAGGAGAGAGACAGAGAGGAGAGAGACACACACAGAGGAGAGAGAAGGAGGGAGGGAGAGACACATGCCATTTTAGTGAGTTTAGCCCATGTTCTAGACTATTATACAGTGACATATTGTGTTTTGCAAACAAAGTTTTTAAACATTACTGCCAATTTAGAGGAACTTCTCTCCTAATAGCTAGAACAAAATTCTCAATTTGCCCTAATTAAAATACTAGTTTTGGGGAATGAGTTTTTCTCCTTCATCTTTAAACTGAACATTAAAAATAGTTAAATCACTTTAAATGGTCTTTAAATTGCATTCTCTCTTTCAGAATTCTTAACTCTTTTTGCCTGAAGAGAAAAAACGTCAATGTATAAATATAATATCAGAGTGGAATAGAAAGTGGTTTTTCTATAATAAATATGTTGGCTATTACAAGGTTTGTATTTAAATGGAAAGTATTATGAGTTCTACCAATGGGGAATGCTAACAGAGAAATATGTTACTTTTTAACAGTTATGTTAGTGGAAACTCAGAGCATGGGGAACTGATCTAAAATATTATTTTACGAATCGAACAGTTATATCTACAGGTAGAAAGTTTGGATTGCAAAGCACTGTAAATAATAGGATGCAGGAAAATATAGTATATAAATTAGGAAGCTAAGAGACAGATTCCCGCTTCAAATTCACTGGTTACCAGGGATCTTGGGCAGCCTCTCTGGGTTTAATCTGTAGAAGAATCAGTTTGGTTTGCTTCTCTGAATATCTCCCTTCTCTTAGGGGATAGAGTTATTTGGTTAAACTCCAAGTTAAACACTTGTCTGAGTAGGGGTTACATTGTGATACTTTTGTTACTATAACACATCTTCATTTTATGATAACACAACAATTTCTTTATGGAGGAGAAATTCAGAAAGGTAATTAATGTTGTTCTGAATGTTACTATAAACATCAACAACTTGTAGCATGTGTATATACTGACTAAACACACTGCTAACACCGGCATCCAAGTGCTTCTGCTGTGATTATTGTTATCCTTACATTTTTTTAGCACCTTCAAATGTCTTTAATCAAGTATTCCCTGAATTTTATCCATCTAAGAATTAAAGAAGTAATTATTTTACTGAAAAGGAATTATTTTAATTCACAATTAGAAGTGAAATTGTATTTGTCATAATGGGCGGTGACAGAGACAAGATTATTTTTCAGGTAGCCTGAAGCTAGACTATATTTCAAAACATATTTTAAATGTATTCTAAAATATATTCTAAAAGTAATAATATATAGATTATCTGTTGTATTTAGTACCTTTTACCATGGGAAATTTTGAATTACAATTTTGAATCTTCTTTTTTTTTAATGTTTATTTATTTTTGACAGAGAGAGAGAGAGAGAGAGAGAGAGAGAGAGAGAGAGAGAGAATGAGCTGGGGAGGGGCAGAGAGAGGCAGACACAGAATCCAAAGCAGGCTCCAGGCTCCAAGCTCCAGGCTGTCAGCACAGAGCCCGACGCAGGGCTTGAACTCACAGAAGCCAGATGATGACCTGAGCTGAAGTCCCACGCTCAACCGACTGAGCCACCCAGGCACCCCTACAATTTTGAATCTTCTTTAAGAGCTTTAAGAGCTTTATGGCAAGATTAAAAAAAAAAAAGTAGCCAAAAATGTTTTGAATTTTAAAAACTCTACTTGATAGTCACTATTTTGCTAATTTTCCCATTCCTTTATCTAGACTCCCCAAAATGTAGAACGCTTGTTCAGGTCCTATGAGATTTAAAGAAAAGCAATCATTCACCCTGCTTTTCATAAGCTTAAGGTCTCAAAAAGGACAAGGTAGTCCTTGGTGTCCACAAATACATACCATAATCATATAAACCAGCTGTATACATTTTTTAAAATTATGATTAAAAGATAATTAATTCTATATTCTAAATATAGAGTTTTTCGACGTGGAATCTTTGACGAGTAACTGGAGAACAAGATTCTTTCTAAGTTTATTTCTTGAGAGAGAGAGAGAGAGAGAGAGAGCCCATGAGCAGGGGAGGGGCAGAGAGAGAGCCAGATCGAAAATCCCAAGTCAAGAAGTCAAGAGTTGGATGCTCAAACAGGTGCCCCCGGGGCACAAGGTTTTACGGAAAATCAGCTATTTTCCTAATAAGAGAAGCAGAGGGGAGTTTGTTATGAATTTGAAAGCTGAACATACATAGGCCTGTATTACAGGGGAGAAATCTACAGCTCACGTACACTAACTAGCTTTCCCAAGATTCAAGAGCGACAGCACAAGGGCTGCGTGGATGCCGGAGGGTCCTGGGTCTAGTGTGGGACTCTCTGCACTATTCCCCAGAGAGGACAGACCTTGTGTGATTGGGAGTATTTAAAGTAAAATAGTTCAGTCCTTCATTGCTTTTGCCTTCAGTATTGCGAAAACAGCGGCTCCTGCGTAGTAGAAACGTGAGCAGAAGTGCAGAGCTGAGGCCAGGGGTCAGTGTAGATCCCCTGGAGGAGCTCAGGGAGCCCAGGAGGAAATGTGAAAATCTGAGGGTGGGAGTACTGGGAGTTCTAGGAGACAGACTAGAGCAGCCAAGCGCCTATTTCTCAATGTCTTGGGCAGACTGTCTAGATTTCCTCATCACTGCTCCATGCAGGTGTACAAGTAGGGTGATCTCCAGGGAGCCACGCTTCTCCAAGACTTTTATACACTTTTTAATTAACATAATATTAAGTGCTTCATGTGTTATTAATATAATAATCAGTTTTCACTGTAACAGGAACTGAGCGCAGCACCCCTTCTCAACCCAAATGGATGCTACTATTACCCTTTGAAAGGAAAGGAACAAAGGTGTGAGTCTTTGAAACTTTCTCAGGTCAAACTGCTAATAAGCAGCAGGTCTGGGAATTCAACCCTGTGCTGACTGACAGGAAACCTTTGCTCTTAACAACTACAGGAATATCGTACATAAAACGTATGCTGTGCATAAATTAATTTCATTGGTTATAAATAGAAAAAAAGAAAAATGATTCTGCTCTGTTTGAAAAGTATGTTGGATCCAAAAAGCGTATTTGGCTTTTCAAACTAAGATTTCGTGAGATTTTAATTTGCTATGTGAATTATATTACCAAAAGAATGGAGGAATAATGTATGTTGCATTGTGGAAACTTGCTTGACCATGTGGCACTTTGGCTGAAGTTAATTCTTTTTTCTAATTCATTCATTTGTTTCTAAGTTACTATCTATTTACTTTCTTGTCTCTTCCACACATCTAAGTCTTAAATCAGAGCCAGGTCAGACTGTTCCGGGTCATGGTAAACATATACAAGGTGACTGAGAGATATTTCTTCAAAAATAGATCCACATAGCACTCGGATAGTTTGGTTGCTATTGTCTTATTTTAAAAGCACCTTGTCCTTTGGTAACTGAAGAAGTCAAAATCTACTTTCCAGATTTTTCCTGGTAAAATTATCATTATCTATTAGCTGAAATAATGTGCTACACTTAATATTTAAAAATTTTTTTTCAACTAAAGTGAATACTTCTTGATGGCAGGAATATTTCATATTGATGTTTCTCTATGCAAATGGTAGAACCTCAACATTTTCTGAATATTACTTCTTTCTATTCCCCTCCTAAATTGAGTGTCTATTTGAACACTTCTATATAAACTATATGTATTTTCTTCTTTCCATCATTAAGATTATTTGCCAGGTATTCCTACATGAGGTTTTAGATTATCAGAGATCTTCTCAAGGAGGATTTGCTAATGGACCCAGCTTTCATAGGGCTCTTCAGTTGGTAAAGAAAAGGACTTGGAATTTATTTTCCCTTAGCAAAGGGTATTTTCTAAACTATATTTTTTTCTTATTGTAACAGATAACAATTTGAGGTATCACAGCATCTGCTCACACTAGGAAGTCGAGGGGAAAGGAGATTACAGTTATCCAGCTTGGATGTGACGGGCCATGATGCTGGGAACGGAAAGGAAATACCAGCTTCAAGCAGTGGTGTAAATAGGGGGTGTGGTCACACCGGTTACAGACACAGAAGGAGAGAACAGGGCCAAAAGTATTTGTTCTGGGTGCCTTCCTACAATTCATCCCATCTGTTCTGCGATGACACTTGTTAGTCACCATTGCAGAGTGGCCCTGCTTCACTTTGACCTTAATCTGCTCATCAGTGGTCCCACGTTTCTCCCCATAGCCTTGTACACATCTAATGAATCACCTGTGCAGGGTCATCTTTTCTTGAATCCCTGAGAAGTTATCTCTGTTTCTGCCCTGCTCCAACCCCAGTGCAGAATGAATGTTTTCTTAAGATCCTGAACCAGTCAAGGATTTAATAGATATAATCATATTGATCCTAAGAATCATCAGTTTACAGGAGTGCCTGGTGACTCAGTCAGTTAATCATCCAACTCTTGATTTCAGCTCAGGTCATGATCTCACGGCTCATGCTGAGCCTGCTTGGGATTCTGTCTCTCCCTCTCTCTCTGTCCTTCTGATGGATAATCACAATCTGTCTCTCTCTCTCAAAAATAAATATTTAAAAACAAAGAATCATTAATTTATAGCTTTTTGTATTTACTGGCGTGTACTAAACTGACTAAATTTTCATTTTCTCTAGTTTTTCTCTCAATTCTATGCTTTAAAAAAAAATCTATATAGTGCCTAAATAAATTCTGACCACTTCTGTCTCCCGTGGTGGCACCAGCTATATTTATGAGGGTCAAGTAGTTAATAGATGTCCGTTCTCTAAAGCCACTCAATGACATGTCCCAAATCTACATCTTTTGAAAAAACAGTTTTGCTGTTGTTATTGTTTTTTTTTTTTTAATTTCCAAATTTCCTTTATTAGCTGCGGAGGTTGAGTAAGATTTTGAGAATCATGCATGGCAATATTCATTATGCAAAATGAAGTTAACTGTGATACTTGAGCAAGGAAAAGGATGTGCTTGGTGTACTTTCTTTCTTTGGGGTTCTTCAACTGGTTCTGAAAGTAATTTCAGAAGAAGAATTTTCAAAAGGTAGCATCATCTGAATAACCAGTGGTTAGACTTTCAGAATCATTATTTCTGGTTATCAATGTATTTATTTGTGTACATAAGTCCAGTCCCAGAGTACAAATCACTAAAGACAAACCTAGTAAAAATAGTAAATTATCAGAGATCTCCCCAGGTAAGCGGTATCCACTTACGTACAGTGGTGACATTTTACCAGACTCCCACCAGAAGCTGCAGTTTTAGCCAATCTAATGCCTTGGCTTACTTGTGTCTGCCTGGACAAGTAGTGAGGTGACAGAATGCCAGAGGTGGAAACCTCAGCTCAGATAAAGCAGTGTTTTCTTCCCTGTCAGGGCTGCTGTCATTGTTGATGCTAATTCTAACTTGGCTCCTGCTGATCACTGGCAAAGGGATCTGATACTGTTTGACTTTCAATTTGGGGAAATATTTTAGAATTTGCCTGGGGGCAGAAAGCACACATTATAACTGGTTTCGTGTCAGCAGAATGAGGAGTTGTCGATACATGTTTGTTGAATCAAATTGATTTGAATTGAACACCCACTGGATGCAATTAGTGTTATGACAGGGAAGAGAAGCTTTGCGGCAATTACTCAATATTTGTGGATCACCTACTATACACACTAGTCTGCTATGAAAGAGAGAGCAAAGTTGACGTTTCTGACCTCCAAAAGCTTCCCATCATGCGTGGGATGAGAGTGAGATAGAAATCCTGACTTCCTTCTAAGCATACAACTATACCGAGTGACAGCAGAGTCAAGGATCACCATGTTCTAGATGACATTATAGAGACATTTCAAACAATGTTTCAGGCCAAGGCTGTAAATACATGCCCATGGTATAAAATACATTATACCAGTTATATATACTTCCTTAGTAGTGTTGTCATGCATGTGAATATTTACCTATCATTTAACATAAAGCTTGTCATCTAGTAACTTTTCAACAGTAGACAATCTTGCAGAATCAGACTAGAGGCTTCTCTGCCATTTGCTAGCTGCAGTGCTTTCTTATGAACATGCATTTGGAAAACAACCAAGGAAACCATGGCAGAGCAAGGCTATTACCCCACAGAACTCATCTAAGTCATGACTTATGAAACAGTGGAATTAAGCATTGGGTATTTTCTATGTCTTTATGAGCTACATTTTCCTTATCTGGTTATTGCGTAGTCGCTCTGTAAGAGAATTTAGAAAGTACCTCTTCAAAGTCCCAAATGAGAATGGAAAACGTAATTGGAAGGCATCTCTGGTATAAAAGAGAGAGGCAGGGAATTTCAGGAAAGGAAGTGAGAGTCAAATATTGCCCAGCATTCTCTGTCAAAGTAAAAGACATCTTTAGACCTCCTCTCCAAGCACAAAGAACAATATCAAATGTCTGTTCAGACCATTGTAAGAGTCCAGGAATTAGATAAGATACTTCTTCATCCAAGAGTTGGGTAACTAGTTTGGGTAAATATGGTGATTATATGGTATTTTTTTAAATAAAAGTAGATGTGCTTGACTAAAAGTCTTTTATCACTGATTTCAGTCACTTAGAATTTTAATGCATTTACTCACTGACTTAAAAAACAACCTCTGTTTTTTATGAGTTTTTTTTTTTTTAAATTGGGCTTGGTAAAGTCAAGTGATTCTCCATGAATCAGATTTTCCCTAAGTCAAGTACCAATGTTATCTGTTTTTCTTCACTCTTTCTGTCTTCCTCCCATTTCAACCTCCACTTATATGCAATTAATTTCCTCAGGCTCAACAGGTCACTGACTGAAAAATTTGTCAACAGAGGTCCTCTTCTGCCCTATTTCTACGCTGTGTGTCTGATGTTACCCTCTCCTCTTTATTTGTTACTACATTTTTCCACTGGTAGTTTCCCTCTCCTCCTTCAGATTTAGATCTGATCTTAGTGAAACTTTCACTTACTGCATTGTAGTAGCCAGCCTCAAAGATATTACCCATTCATCCCCACTCCTGGTATCCTTACCATTGTGTAATTTTCTCCCAGATTGTACCAGAGTTTGTGTGATCAACAGAATGTAGCAGAAGTGAAGGGTATATCATTGCCAAGTTTGGCTTCTAAAGACTACTGATTCTATCTTGGTTTTGTGTATGTGCATGTGCGTGCATGTGTGTGTTTGAGTGTAGTCACTTGCTCTCAGGGAGGTGAGCTGCCATGTTATAAGAACACTCAGACACCCTGTGTAAAGGACTATGTGATGAAGGATGGTGCCTTTGGGCCAATAACCAGAAGAGAATGGAAGCTTACCAATAAGAACTTGAGTGAACTTAGATGCTGATTCTTCAGCCTTGGTTGAGTCTTGAGATGACTGAAGTCTTGGTCTACATAACGTTATGAGAGGACCTGAGCCAGAACCATCCACTCAGTCTGTTCCAGAATTCCAGACTCAGAAACTGTATGAGATAACAAGTATTTGTTAAAAGTTGCTATATTGGGGGGTGGGGGTGATTTGTTACATAACAATAGAACCAATACAAGCATAATGTGTACTTATAGCAGGACCTCATCACTTTGTCATCTCTTCTTTTGAGAAATGGAAGTTAAGACATACTTCCTACATTTTGGATTCAACACACTAGAGTTGACTCTTAGGTTTTGCTAAAACTACTGCATGGTGGGATTCTCTACCTTTCATGTTAGTCCAGAATTTAGGGCTGACCTTTGGCTTTCATCTTCATCTCAGAGGAAGAAAAGCTGAATTTCTGGTACTAGACTATCCTCAAAAACTGGGTCATACACTTAACTACTCTGCTTAATAGAGGGTTGGGTATATGTGTAGAGGAGAATACAGTTGTACAACCAAGTTTTAGCATGCTTTATTTAGGCCAGAATCTATTTTTCTTGTCCTTTCTTATCATTGCAAAGAATAATACTCCACAGATAGAGCTGATTCTCATTTTTGTTCTATAAAGTCATGGCAAACCCTGGATTAGCAAATACTGCACCATTGCTCCTAAGGGAAACAGAAGGTTAGATTCCTGCAAGATTCCTGGTCATATTTTCTTAATTGATCAACATATAACCTTGTTTTATGTGTATTTCTGCCTGTAGGAACTTTATTCGACATACACAGGCATATCTCATTTTATTGTGCTCCCCTTTATTGCACTTCACAGAATTACGTTTTCCATCAGTTGAAGGTTTATGGCAACCCCAGGTCAAAGAAGTCTATTGCCACCATAGTTCCAATAGCAATTTGCTTACTTCAAGTTCCTGTGTCACATTTTGGTAACATTTGTCATATTTCAAACTTTTTTGTTTTTTTAATATTTGTTATGGTGATCTGTAACCAGTGATTATGATTCACTAAATGCTCAGGTGATAGTTAACATATTTTAGCTATGAAATATTTTTTAATTAAAGTTTGCACATTGTTTTTTAAGGCATAAAGCTACTATAAACTAGACTATGGTTTAGTGTACTTTTATATGCATGGGGAAAGCAAAAAAAAAATATTTTGCTTGGCTTTATAATGATATTTGCTTTATTGCAGTTGTCTGGAACTGAAACTGCAATATCTCCAAGGCATGCCTGTACTGTTGACCCATTAACATTGAACTCACAAGTGACATCGCTGTAACTCATGGCTGAACAAAACATATTTAACATATATTTTCTTTGTAAGGCATATCACAGCTTTCTTGCACTAATCAACATTACATAGCATTTCAGTACTATACTTGAGGGCTATTATAAACAATGTAATGACCAATCAAAAAAACACAAATATGCAAACATTTGGCACTAAATAGATTGTGAAAAGGGCACTTTTTGTAGTATGAGAGCTGAAACAAGAAGGCAGAGTACTGTCTCATTCAACCTCAGCTAGGAATAGGCACGTTGGGCAACTCAGTCTTTCACCACCTTGCAAATGTCTGCAATGTGCCTTGGGAATGACTTGCAAAAGTGCCTTGAGTACTGGTTTTGAGGTTGCAAATGAATGTTACCAAGTAGGCAAATTTGCAAATACGGAATCCACAAATAATGAGGCTCGACTGTTATTTATTTTGTTCCTCATATATCCCTAGTGGTAAATGTGACAGAGTCTTTGTCATAAATTTACCTGCTCTCTAGTGCATATGAAAAATTATAAAAGGCAATATCTGCTTTGCTGCACTGGCTCCCGAACACTTTAGTTAACCTGAATACCTACTGTCATCCAGTATCACACTGATTTGGAGGGGTGGAGATCAACCATTCTGAAGCTGGAACAGATGGGACCCTTTATCCAGTGAGGCTAGACAGCGTGCTGCTCTGTACCATCAGACTCTGTACCTGGATAGAATCACTGATAACCACCTCTACCTGCCCAGCAGTTTCTGTTTTCACACACTCCCAACACTCAATATCCAATATCAGTAGATACAACAATATAGATCTTTACCAAACAAACAGATTTCTTCTTTCTTACCCCTTCAAAACCTTCTCTGCCACCTATCTCCACATCAACTAGGAAACTTATACACAAATCTAATCAGAGTTGCCTAATTATAAAATTACCTACAGAGCATACTGAAAAAAAAATCAACTTCTCCCAAAATATGTAACAGAATTTCCAGGGAAAGGCCTTAAAATTCTATATTCTTATCAAATATTCTATAATGATTTTTATGATTAGGCAAGTTCTCAGCCTTAACATTTCTCTAAACACTTGAAAACTTGAAAAAGGATAAATAAAAGAAAATAAGTTACCTGACTGAAGACTTCTTTTAGGTCCACTTGAACCCAGGTTTTTAATTGAAATGAGCTATCAGAAAGGCTCAGCTTTAAACAATTTTCACATAAGTAATAGTTAAAAACATCCTAATAGAATTAAATAAGTTAGTCAGAAGTATGTCCTATGGTCCTGAGGTGGCAATAGTTGTTGTAAAATAGTTAATATATTCGATTTGAGACTCTAGACTCACTGTTTCTAGTGCTTTCTTGATCTTACCCAAAGGCATCAATGGAAAATTTTTAGCAATTACAACAAAACTACTACTTGCCTGATAACAATGATAAGACAGAAGGGCACAATTAATATTAGATGAATTTCCATTGTAGATATACTAATATGTAAAACAAACAAAATAACAGAGGCATCAAAAAAGTGATGAACTGATGAATGAAACAATTGATGAATTTAGATTATATTATTAGATTATTAGATTACACTTATTTATTTCATGTAAATTATAATTGCCCAGTCATGTTAAAGACTATTTTCCCAACTAGAAAAAAAGTAAACTGAGATAGTCTTGAATAATGTATCCCATATCTGCAGGCTTCTATGATTTTTTTAAGCTTACTAAGAAAACAAAACAAAACAAACCATCCTCTTTTTTTTTTCTAATTTGTATTATTTACTTCTTAACAGTATCTATTTTGCTTTATATCCATTACCTGCCCCCCCCCCCCGGTTGTATGTTGATTATTAATTTAAGACCTTATTTACATCCTTGAGCTGTGGTGTCAATTTTTACTGCTCTAGTTACTCCTTTGAAACACATCATGGAAAGGTGCTGTGTTAATAAAGAGCTCTATTTTTACTGAATCTCAGAGTCCGGCCTCTCATGGATCACTTTCTTCTAGGGATAATTATTGGAAATTAGTGATCCTCAAACTCTGGTGCAAATCTGAATCTTCTCTAGCACTTCTTAAAAACAGCTGCTACAGCTGTATCTTAGCTTCTGAGTAAGATCCTGAGTGTGGGATCTAAGCACGGGAAGCAGAGGATGCATCGTAAGGAGAATCAAGAGTGAACTTTGCCACTCTTAGACTTACCCACATTCATAAGAAAGGCATGTGCACACACATTTTACTGTCCCTGGATGCACTGACTTTAATTTTGGCTTCTTAATATACCTAACCCTGCCAGCCCAAATTTCTACTCCTAATAGCTGAAGGTATACATTGCCATTAATTCATAGAGTTTATTTGCTCCATTTTGATAACCATTAAATCATGCAGGGCTTTCAGCTTAGAAATTTAATTTAATTTATGCATGCTATTAAAAGAATAGGTGTGAATTAGTTAATATGATATCATTTACAGGATGGGAAGGTGCATTTTAATTTGTCTGAGAAAATGCCTTAAACAAAAGGTTACATTAATAAAGAGAATTCCACGTTGTGAGCTAGAGTGTTGAAGTGATTCTTTTATCTTGATTAGAGTCTTTTGAGTCTTCAAATCGGATCCAGAAATTGGTCTCCTATTTTCCCTCTGTGCATGGCTAATCTATTATCACTTTTTGAAACACATCCTTTAAGAAGCCTACCTCAATTGTTTGATATTATTTCATAATTCTCCTCCCTTCAGGGTAATTTAATCTTTTCCTTTTCAAATCATACCAAGCAATGCAATAATCAAAATGTTATGTATGAATGAAAATGGTTTTGCAGCCTTTCGTTCCATTATAAGAATAGTGAAAGAAAACTGAATGCAAGAAATATATTCACATGTTCTAAAAAACTACATAGCATAGATTGGATGCTGAATGTGATTTGCCATTAAAACAAATCAATAACGAAACCTTTTAAACACTGAAGCAATCAAACACAGCTGAATAACATTAATTGGAAATCGTGATATACTTTATAAATCAAAGATAGCAAATCAATAACAAGGTTGAAGGTGCACCTGTGGTGATCCTTCTTGGTTGCATTCTCCTGACAAGTGACCACATAATATTGATTGGGAAGAAGCTTATACTGAATAGATGGCATAAACTGATGTTTGGATCATTCACGGCTTATGGCCACAAAGAAGAATGAGACCTAAGGAATCAGTCCCTTTATGTGTACATAATTACATAAGCAAACAAAAAATACTCATGTGAGCATAGTGGTATTGTTAATTAAATGGTCAGTTTATGTTGGATTATATGGAATTAAAAACAGGAACCTGTGTCATTAATCATGGAATCTTGGAAAGGTACTTTAGAGACCCTAATTCAACATTCTTATTTTATAGGGTGGAAACAAAGAGAGCAGATAAATGATTTGATCAAGTTAAAACAATAAGTAATATCTAAATCTAGAACCCAAGACAATACTCTCTCTGTTTCTGATGCATGTATACCAATGTCTAGGAATTAAACACATACACACATCTAATTAAATAATATTTCTATTGCAAAGTGTATTTTGGGAGTTGGTTCAATGGAATTTGGATTCTATTTTACCAGAAATAGAATTTTACTTAATAAAAGTTAAATCTCCAGAGAAATCCATAAAAGTTTTCATGCCATCTTTCCTTCTACAGTTGGAAGGAGAACTGGCAAAACTTTTTCATTCCTATAACTTTAAGAATAAAACATTAAAATCTAAAGTGTTTCATTATAAATTTATATAGTCACAGTGAATAAAACTTCTCGTATGTTTTCTAGGTTGACATTCTACAGTATGTGTCTACACTTTCCACTAATGCAAAATTTCAAATTCAGTAAGGGTGAGATAGAGCCTGGAATTGTGCTTTAAGGAACTCCAGTTAACTTAATATATATTTCAAGATACTTTGCATTATATATAGATTCCTTCGTGTTCTTAAAAAGGAATGCCCTTTATTTCTTTCTCTTACAATCCCAATTAGCTATTTCCCTCAGCTTTCAAAACAAATAAAATGATTCATAGTCATCTTCTAATACATATTTTAAATTATCATGGAGAATTTTATGCTTCCAGTGTTTCCATTCCCAAACTCTAATGCGAGTTTAATCACCTCCAACCTTAATTCCCACTAACTCTATGTATCACTTACCTATTGCTTTGTAACAACCCCAAAACCTAGTGTCTTGAAACAGCCATTTATTTAGCTCATGTTCTTCACAATTTGAAGTGGTCTCGGATGGGTTGTTCTATTGGTTCATCGAAGATCACTTACGTGAATACAGTCACCTGCCAGTCAGTTGGAAGGCTCTGCTGCTTGGATTGGCTGGCAATAGTGGGTGATGACAGAAGTGACTGGGCCACATGTAGGCTATCAAACAGCAGACATCCAGGGCTTTGTCACATGGTGGTGCTGGCGGGAATTCAAAGAGCACAAGTAGACAGGAAACCTCATTGTGCAATAATTTTTTTTAGTCTCTGCTTGCATCATACTGCTAATGTTCCACTGGCCAATAAAAAGTGGTATAAGCCAACCCAGAATCAAGGAACAAATTAATAGGCTCCATTTCTTAAAAGGAAGATCTGCAAAATCACACCACCAGAGCATAGGTGCAGGGATGAGAAGAGTTTGTCATCATATTTGCAATCTATCATATATTGATCCTGCTTATGACTACTTTGTTGCCAGGACAGAATGTTAGAAAATTAAATAACTAGATCAAAGCCCCACACCTAGTCAATTTTAGGGAAATATTCAAGCCAAGATATATTTGACTCCAAAGGTATCAAATCCATCTTATGACAGACCTTAAATACATCTCATACCTCTTCCTTCTTTCATCTTCACTTGTAGGTCAAGCCATCATCTCTGACCTGGATATAATCTCCTTCCAACTGATCTTCTTGTTTCCATTTCCCCTATCTGCAATACATTTTCAGTGACATAAACTGAATGATATTTTAAAATGTAAATGAAATTATGTTATTTCCCTAATTAAAACATTCCAATAATTATCATCCTCCTACTTAGAAAAAAAAATTCCGAGTCCTTATCTTGTGTATAAAACCATAGAAGATCTTCTTCCTTGCTTTGCTTTCTGTACATACATCATCATATCCTGCCCAGGGTTCATTATGCTTGAGCTACACTGGCCTATTTATTGTTTCTCTAATATATTGAGTTTATTCTCTTTAAAAGCCTTTATTTTTGCTGTCCCTGAAGACAGAACTTCTGAAAGGAAGACTCTTCTCTCTTGGACTACAGAGTTCTCTTTCATTACGCAGGCTCGTTGACAATGTCAACCTCATAGAAAGGACTTTCTTAACTGTTTTCTGTAAAGCAGCCATGCTTTTCCCTGGGTCCTTAACAAAGGAAATTTATTACATTAATATTGGGGTGGGAACTAAGGAGTGTCAGTCAATATAATACACATTAGTAATTATCTTGCACGTTTGTTTATTTGTATAACATCTATTTTCTTGCGATCCTTGTAAACCAAATAATAGTAGAGACCGTGTCTATCATAATCACTGAGGCATTCTAAATGACACAATATTTGTTGAATTAGGAAATGACATGCTTCAGATCTTGGAAAAAGCCATGAAAAATAACAGGGCTCTTTCCACATCTTTGGCAGCTTTCAGTAATGAGCTGAAGGCTAACTGTTCCAAAGCTCATTCTCCTAAGAATTTTTCTTTGATGAGAGTCTCTACACTATTGTTGTACATGATTCCAAAAGGATTAAAGCTTTCATCTTTAGGGTATTTAGGCCAGGTATGACTTAAGGGATATCTACATAACCGAAGTGGAAACAATAGTCTTTGAAATTAATTTTCTCTAACATTTAAATGATATTATACCCCTACAAGGTATGCAAAGGGGGAATGATAAAGATTGAAGAATATCAAAGACCTGAGTAGTGGAAGGAAGTAAATATTGAGAGGAGAAACATGAAAGACTTGTAGATTTAGTGACACAGAAGACAAACTACATTGACTTGCTTTGATTAACCCTATTTTCCTTTAACTTGGTAAAGATAAAAATATAAGCTACATCTGGAGTATTTTTGTCATTCCTGACTCAAAATATAGGCAGCTGTGTTTTAGATGATATATGAATATTTTTAACACAGATTGTGTAAAGGATTTCAGTCTCAGTGGAATAAAGTATGCTTGACAGAGTCATAACTAGAAGGGCTGTTAAGAATAGAGTTATGGAGATTAAGGAATATGTCCTAGATTTATAAGAGTATATACCAAAGAGTCTTACAATTACCTTAGAAAATTGTTTAAAAAAGAAAATAAATGTTTAAACTACAAAATATACCATCTTCTATTTTAGTGCGGCTTTTTGGGGTATTTTTAAAGAAATGTTGTTTGGACATGGTAACAAAATGACATCCTTGAGATTGTTTATGTTGGAATACTGATGTTTCCAGGAGATTTGTGATATATCAAAATGTCTAAAAGAGTCTATTTTAGACATTGACTAGAGAGAACATATATCTAGCTTAGCTGAATTCTCAGTTGAATAATGCAGTATACTTTATATGTTTACTATATACTATGTGTAGATGTATATATGTTATATATACATATGTGTATGTGTTTATTTTTGAAAATTTTATTTTTATTGGAATGGTAATATCCTGATCCTAGACTTATTCAAATCTTTGTAGAACTATATTTTTAAAAATGAATACTTTTAAAATCTGGTTCTGTTTTCATGTGTTCAGACCCCTGAATATTGCAGCAATTGAAATGTAAATATATACTCAAGTGGATTAAGAATATTAAAAAAAGAATATTTAAGAATCAACATATTTACTCATTTATACGCCGAAGCTGGGCTTATTGAACATCTACTAGATGGAGGGAGTACATAAGTTACTGTGCATAATATAAGATTAGAAGACAAATTTCTTTTTAAAAAGTTTTTTTTTTTTTATTTCAGAGAAAGAGAGCACCTGTGAGCAGAGGAAAGGGAGAAACAGAGAGAATCTTAAGCAGGCTCCACGCCCAGCACAGAGCCTGACACAGGTCTCAAGCCCATGACCCTGAGATCATGACCTGAGCCAAAATCCAGAGTCAAATGCTCAACCAACTGAGCCACCCAGGTGCCCCATAAAAAAGTAAATTATTTTTTTAATAAAGATAATATATATGCACAAATCAGTAAAGCATAAGATGGAAAACATGATTTAATTGCACACCGGATAATTTAGATGCTATATAAATTTATATCTCAATAAATTCTGTTAAAAACGCTATGTACAAAGTGATATTTACAGAACCATGACTAATCAAGGTAGATTCTTTGAAGGCTGATATCAGCTGGTAGGCATGGGCACCTGGTAGGCATGTTTTTTACTTTTGTTATCTATTCTTTTTGGGGTGTTCTCTGTTATTTTTAAAAAAATGTTTATTTATTTTGAGAGAGAGAAAGAGGTAGAGAAAGAGGGAGAGATGATCCCATGCAGGTTCCATGTTGTCAGCACAGAGCCTAATGTGGGGTTTGATCTCATGAATGATGAGATCATGACCTGAGCCAAAATCAAGAGTTGGACCCTTAACCAACTGAGCCACCCAGGTGTCCCTGGGGTGTCTGTTCTGACTGTTTAATGTAGAGGCTTCATCAGTTATTAAGCATTGGATCATCATCATTCCGTGAGGAGAGTTTGGAGTACGAAATTTAATATATTAAATGTTCTAACAAAAAAGAGAACAACATGAAATAATAGATGGGTTATTAAGAATAAAAAAAGAAACTATTAAAAAAGAATCAAATAGAAGTGTGAGAAATAAAAAAAAACAATAACAAAGATTAAGACTATCACTTACAGGCTCATAAGTGTACCAAGTACAGCTGAATAAACAATCAGTGAACTTGAATATAGCAACATGATGTAGAAACCACAAACAGAAATAAACATACACATATACACACACCAGAGAATCCAAGACTGTTTTATAATAAATGGTCTAACCAACAGAGTTGGCAAACTTGTAAGAGGAATGAAAGAGAGTATAAGGCCAAAGAAATATTTGAAGAAAAAATACCCAAGAATTTTCTCTAATTAATGAAAGATATCAAACCACAGATATAAGAAGCTAAGGAAATATCAAATAAGATAAATACCAAATAAACCACATCCAAGTATAAGATAGTCAAATAAAAACAAAAGACTGAGAAAATCTTGAAGGAGGCCAGGGGGGGAAAAATCACCTACAGAGGAATAAAACCTACTACAGACTCGGGCTACCTGGGTGGCTCAGTTGGTTAAATGTCTGACTCTTGATTTCAGCTCAGGTCATAATTTCCTGGTTCATGAGTTCAAGCCCCACATTGGGCTCTGTGCTGACAGTGTGGAACCTGCTTGGGATTCTCTCCCCCGCTGCCCCCTCCACACCACTTGTGTTCTCTCTCTCTCAAAACAAGTAAATAAACTTTAAAAAAAATTAAAAATAACATAAATACTACAGACTTGGAGTGACATCTTTAAAGCAAAAAAAAAAAAAGTCAAGCCAGTTTTGAAATAGCCTTTAAAAGTGAAGCAAAATAAAGTCTCAGCAGAGAAAACCTGAGGGAACTTGTTGTGAGTAAATCAGTGCTATTAGAGATGTTAATAGTTCTTCAACAGGAAGAATATGAAACCATACAGAAACTCTAATGTTCACAAGCAAATGAAGTAATTGGAATTATAATAAATAATGGTAAAATAAACTTTTGAAAATATTTTTAATTATTCTGAAATATAACTGATTATATAAAGCATAAATAATAGCAATGTATCATATGTTCATGGAATATAAAAAGAGCATCTTACAACAATATTAACACAAAAGACACAATAAAAAACGGAATATGTTTTTTAAGCTTCTTAATATATAAAGTGGTATAATATTGTCTAAAGTGATGGGAAAATCGCATTAACTAAAGATGTAATTATAAACTAAGGCAAACAATAAAACTTTAAAAAAAAGTATTAACAATGTCAATGGAGAAGATAATATAAAACAATAAAAAAATGCTCACTCCAAGAGAAGGCAGGAAAAGGGGGAGGAGAGCACCAAAAACAGAAGAGAGAGAGAATACCTACTAAGATTTGAATCCAACACTATCAGAAGTGTCACACAAATATGAACTAACTGAACCACCAATAAAAGGCAGATTGGATAGAAAAGCAAGGCACACATCTATTCTTCAAAAGAAACTCCTTTTAGGGGAGCCTGGGTGGCTCAGTTGAGCGTCTGACTCTTGATCTCAGCTCAGGTCATGATCTCACAGGTCATGGGATTGAGCCCTGAGTCTGGCTCCACGTGGAGCATGGAGACTGCTTGGAATTCTCTCTCTCTCTCTCTCTCTCTCTCTCTCTCTCTCTCTCTCCCCCCACCTCAAAATAAATGAATAAACTCTATTTTTTTAAATTTTTTTTTAATGTTTATTTATTTTTGGCAGAGAGAGAGAGCATGAGTGGGGCAGGGGCAGAGAGAGAGGGAGACACACAATCTGAAGCAGGCTCCAGGCTCTGAGCTGTCAGCACAGAGCCCGATGTGGGGCTTGAACTCACAGACTAGGAGATCGTGACCTGAGCTGAAGTCGGATGCTCAACTGATTGAGCCATCCAGGCGCCTGTATAAACTTTAAACAGAAAAGAAACTCATTTTAATATAAAGGTATTAATAATTAGTATAAGGAAAATTTTCAACAAGGATGCTAAGACAAGCTAATGTGAAAATAAAAATCTTCTGAATGAATGGAGCCAGAACAACTAGTAAGTCCCATGGTAAAACATGAAGCTGGACTCCCTACCTCACAATAGTACGTGAAAATTAATTCAAAATGGGCTGTAGACCCAACTATAAGAGCTAACACTATAAAAGAAAACAAGAAATTCTCATTATCTTGGATTAGAAAACAGTTTTTTAAGTATGACGCCAAATAACATAAACAAAAATAACAAAAATAGATAAACTGGACTTCACCAAAATGAAGACTTTTTGTGATTTAAAGATGTAATCACAAATCTGAAGACAACTCAAAGAATGGAAGAAAAATATTTGCCAAAAATATCTGATATGATACTTGTATTCAGAATATATAAAGAATAATTATAATTCAATAATAAAAAGACAGATAACCCAATTTTGAAATGTGCAAACAATCTGAATAGACATTTCCTAAAGACGATATACAAATGATCAATAAGAGCATGAAAAGAAGTTCAACATTGTTACTCATTAGGGAAATGCAAATTAAAACCACCAGGAAATATCACTTGTCACTAACTAGAAACAGATATGACAAAATGAAAAAGATAGATGATAGCAAGTACTGGTGAGGATGTGGAGAAATTAGAAGGCATGACTTTTAATGGACATGGGGTTTCTTTTAGGGTTAATAAAAATGTCTTAAAATGAAATTGTGGTGAATACACTAAATATTCATATGAATATACGAAAGAACTGAACTGTGCAATTTATATATGTGAATTTTATGGATGTAAATTATATATCAATAAAGTTGTTTTTAAAAGTTCAGAGATGGGACACCTGGGTGGCTCAATCAGTTAAGCGCCGGACTTTGGCTCAGGTCATGAGCTCATGGTTTGTGAGTTCGAGACCCACGTCAGGCTCTGTGCTGACAGCTCGGGGCCTGGAGCCTGCTTTGGATTCTGTGTCTCATTCTCTCTCTGCCCCTCTCCCACTTGTGCTCTGTCCCTCTCTGTCTCTCAAAAATAAATAAATAAGTGTAAAAGAAAAAAAAGATTTTAAAGTTCAGAGATGAAGGAAGATAGAGTATTTAAGCATCCATCTAAACAACTGGATAACTTTATTCATATCAGATGAAGTCAGAGGAAAGATATTACCAGGGATAAACTAGATACTCTCATAATGAGAAATGTCAGTTAATCAAGAGGGTATAACCAATGTAAATGGGTATGCACCTAAATAGAACTTCAAAATAAATGAAGTAAAAACTAATTGGACTGAAATAAAAAAGAGACATATCTACAAGTATAGTTAGAGACTACGATACTGCTCTGTCAGTAATTTTTAGAACACAAAGACACAAAATCAGCAGGGCATAGGGGATCTGAAATAGGTTATTAGCCAATAACCTATTGAGCTGATTGACATTTATAGAAAATTCCACACAACAGAAGAAGAAAACCCATTCTTTTCAAGTATACATGTAACATAAACCAGGGAAGACCGTACTCTGGGTCTTACAACACAGTTTAGCAAATTGAAAATAATAGAAATTATACAAAGCATATTCTTAAAACATAAGGGAATGAAATAAAAATTGATAATGGAAGGATATCTGTATAATCTCCATTTGGAAATTAAACATCACACTTCTATATAATCCATGGGTCAAATAAGTAGTCTCAAGGGAAATCAAAATATATACTTAGCTATATGAAAATTAAAAAAACAACATATAAAAATTGTAAGTGGATAATAGATGACTTATGGTGAAATATACAGCATTTAATGCTTTTTTTAGGAAATAAGAAAGCCTAGAATAACGAACCTAAGCTTCTACTTTAAGAAATTAGATAAAAAAGAGGAAATTAGACCCCAAATAAGAAAGAGGAAGGAAAACAACAAAGAGAAGAAAAAAAAAATTGAAGACAGAGCAACAACACAGGAAACCAAAACCAACATTTGGTTCTTTGAAAAGTTCAGTAAAACTGATAGATGCCTAGTCAAATCGACTAAGGAAAAGGAGAGAAGCCTCAATTCACTATTATCATGAATGAATGGTAATTCATCATCAGTGGATGTCACTACGGATTCACAGACATTACAAGGATAATAAATACTATGAACAATTCTATTCTATGGCCATACAATAAACACTTAGATAAAAGGGACAATGCCTTGAAGAGCAGAAACGATCAAAATTCACTGAAGAAATAAATAGTATGAATGATATTATGTATATTAAAGAAATTATAATCACAGTAAAAAATCTTTAAAAAATATTAGTTTCACTGGAGAATTTATTAAAATTTATGTAAAAAGAAAAATTCCAATGAAAAAAAACTCTTATCAACTGATATCAGAATGGAATTACCATATTATCAAAGTCAGATAATAATATAAGAAAACTACAGATCAATGTCCCTCATAAACACAGACACTAAAATCATAAAAAATTAGCATATCATATTCAATGATATATCACAATCAAGTAGGTTTACTCAGGAATTTAAAGCTGGTTTAACATTAAAAATCAATTAATATAATCACCAAATAAAAAGTTTAGAGAAGAAAAAAATATGATCATCGTGGTAGATACAGAAAATGCTTTAATCAAACAACCCTTTATGATTTTTTTTAAAACTATCTGTTCTATGAATATAATACTCACAAGATACAGCTGTTTTACACCTGAACTGAGTCAACTCTACATTTGTCTCTGGGCATGCTGGGTATCTGAGATGGATGCTCAGATCAGATAAAGTTCATGGATCCAGTAACAAATTACCTAGTGATTTAGGAGGTGCTGTTTAAAGTATGAAACTCCCTTGGTGTCACCCAGAGCTGGTATGTTTGTTCATGGCTTTTAACTTGTGTAATTCTTTAGACACCCTGATTTGGTTGCATGGCCAGTGGGCCATTAGAATCCCTGCTGAGAACTTCTTTATGAGCTCTCCTGAGGCCAAGATTTATTGTACAAATTTTGATTGTTTAATTTGGAGACAAAATGCATCTTATGTGAATAAGAAGGGCACTGTGGAACTGCATTTTGATGTGTCTCAAGCCCCTAACACTTGCCTGCATTCTATCTTACTGTAACATATACTTTGCTTTTATCAAAAACCTTATCCGAGTAAGTCTTAGTATAGTACAGTCATAGTATAGCATAGCTATAGTATAGTATAGTATAGTATAGTATAGTATAGTATAGTATAGTATAGTATTAGTATGGCATAGGAAGGGTAAAATATACCTGTGACATATTGTGACTTTTTAAAAATGCTATATGTGTAAGTGTTAAAGAAAAGAACTTCTTTAACCTGATACGGACACATAAAATCCAAAGCTAGCATCATAATTAATGGTGACAAACTGAATTCCCTTCAGATTCAGAAAAAAATAATAATGTGCTCTCATCAATCCCATCCGACATGCTACTGGCAGTCCCAATCAGTGCAATTAGGCAAGGAAAAATAAATGGATACACACTGGAAAGTAAGAAATAAAACTGTCTTTTGGAACACAATGTGGTTGACAATGCTGAAAGTCCCCAAGTACAAAAAATCCTAAGAAATAATTGGGACTATCAAGAAAAACTTGATGAGTTTAGCAGGTCACAAGACATAAAGTTGTAGGATACAAAATCAACATACCGAAATCAATTTTGAAAACAGCATTTTTGTTAGATACTGCATGGATAAAGACATAAAAAAACTATAACACACAAATACTGTATTCCCTAGTTAGTATATTTTTTTTAGCAAGTCTGAAATTGCTTTATATATGTATATGAGAATTGAAGAAATAAGTAACTATATTGTTGGTATTGAGAACCAAGTTTTTAATTGCCAGAGAAAGAAGCTGCAAATAAGGAAATTTTGAAGACTACAATAATCCCTAAGGTGTTCACTGAAGGTTCAACTGGAAGTTTCAGAATTAATTCACTTTTTTAAACATACACATACAGAATATATTTAGATATGGAATTAAATATGAATGTGTGTCTGCGCAGGAAGGGATACAGACCTTTATTTTCTAATTCTGTATAGTAAGAGAGAGCTAAGTAGCAATGACATGTTAATAGCAATAAAATAGTTCCCACGTCTTAATTTCCAAATATTATTTTCCAATAGAAGGAGTCATTATTTCCAGCAGTGGGGCGGGGAAGATACAAGAGGAGCCTGGGACATCTGGTATTCCAAGAAAGTAAGGGAGTGCTCTTAAAAGATGAGGATATATTGGAAGGACATGGGAACAAGCCTTAAACGACACTGGCAATGGCCAAAGCTCTGATAATATGAACACCAAATACCAATATTATTGATTATAGACTACAGAATAAAGTGAGTATCTATGAGTAAATGTTAATATAAACAAATAATTAATTGGGAGGAGGGATAGCTCTTTCTTACAAAAGAATACAAATTTAAAAATGTAAATGGAGGGGCACCTGGGTGGCTCAGTCAATTGAGTGTTTGACTTCAGCTTGGGTCATGATCTCACAGCTTGTGAGTTTGAGTCCCGTGTCAGGCTCTATGCTGACAGCTCAGAGCCTGGAGCCTGTTTCGGGTTCTGTGCACCTCTCTCACTCTACTCCTCCCGCGCTCATGCTCTCTCTCTCTCTCTCTCTCTCTCTTAAGAATGAATAAACATTAAAAAATAAATAAATAAAAATGTAAAATGAATGAGGTGAGCCTGGGTGGCTCAGTCGGTTAAGTGTCTGACTTCGGCTCAGGTCATGATCTTGTGGTCCATGAGTTCGAACCCTCTCATTGGGCTCTATGCTGACAGCTCAGAGCCTGGAGCTTGCTTCTGATTCTGTGTCTCACTCTCTTTCTGCCCCTCCCCCACTCACGCTCTGTCTCTTTCTTTCCCCAAAATAAATAAATATTAAAAAAATTGCTTAAATGTAAGAAGAAGGAGAGAAATGGAAAATTACCACTAAAGCATCACAATAATAACTGCTGCATACCTGATATACTGATGGTTGTTAAAATTTATGGATGAAAATATCATCAGACGAGATACTTGCAGACTCTGAAATTACCTTTCTCCAAATAATTATTCATTGAAAAGGAAACAATGTTAACTCTACAGTGGAGAAATTCATTTTTTTTCAATATATGAAATTTATTGTCAAATTGGTTTCCATACAACACCCACTGCTCATCCCAAAAGGTGCCCTCCTCAATACCCATCACCCACCCTCTCCTCCCTCCCACCCCCATCAACCCTCAGTTTATTCTGTTTTTAAGAGTCTCTTATGCTTTGGCTGTCTCCCACTCTAACCTCTTTTTTTCTTTTTTTTTCCTTCCCCTCCCCATGGGTTTCTGTTAAGTTTCTCAGGATCCACATAAGAGTGAAACCATATGGTATCTGTCTTTCTCTGTATGGCTTATTTCACTTAGCATAACACCCTCCAGTTCCATCCATGTTGCTACAAAGGGCCATATTTCATTCTACAGTGGAGAAATTCAGCGTACACCATTTTAATCAAGTGATCAAGGTTAATCTCACCATTGGTAAGACATAGTTACATCAGGTAGCCCTTGATATGATGCAATGAGAAGGGGATATCACTTCTGTGGTAGTCTGCCCTTTGCCCTATCTTAGCTTAATCATAAGAAGATGACAAATAATAATAATAATAAATTAAGTTAAATAACCCTAACTGAGGGAAATTCTTCAAAAAAAATTGACTATTAAACTTCAAAAGTGCCAAAGTCATGAAAGTCAAGGGAAGTCTGAGGAGCTGTCACAAACTAGAGGAGACTAAGGGGATCTGAAGCCAAATGTAGTGCAAACTAAACTGATAGGATACTTGGGGAAAGAAAGATATTAGTGGAGAAACTGGTAAATGAAAACAGTCTGTAGTTAATAGCATTGTACCAAAGTTATTTCCTTGGTTGGCACTCTAATAACGTAGTAAAGCTATGGGAAGCATACATAAAAATTGTCTGTGATATTTTTCTGTTTTTCTTTACCAATATTTCAAAACAAAATGAAAAGAAATGTAACAATCCTGAGAGCAGACAATGTATATTAAAGCAGTAATTATTTTCAAATAAAAGCATAAAATGAAACATAATAAAAAATTATGCCACAGATTGGCATAATTAAAAAGCCACAGATTGAGAAAGTTGTCTCTGCTTCGACATGTTCTTACCAGTGTGAGAATGTATATGTGCATGCATATGTGTGTATATGACAGTCTGGCTTATGTATGTATGTTTTTCTGTGTATTGATTCTTTTGTGGTTGATAATGACTCAGCTCAGAATTGAATCAAACAGGACGCCAGTGTTTGCAAGTGGAATAAGAGATTTGCACACCAATGGGATGTGCTTCTCTCTCTTATCTCTGATTCGCCTTGGAGAATGGCAAGATTTTCACAAATCAGCCAACATTAAATCACTCAACAAAGATGGCCTCTGATAGAATTTGACTCACACCAGTTTAGAGTCCTGTGATTAAAGTGGGAGAGGAACAATTCTCCATAATAAAGAAGCATTTTCCAGAAGGATAGAATATGGTACAAGATAGTTAATATCTTCACTCCTAAATGAGATATATTTTCATAGAATATTCAAGAAAAGGAAAAAGAAAGACTAGGAACAATGAAGCAACACAGGGAAATTTGAAATATTTTTTGTGACAGTTAAATAATGGCATTTTAGAAGTAATAAAACAATAAGAAATATTAATGAATCACACCAATGGGTATCTGAAAAGGATATTCTTTTAAAAACAACAAAAAATTTAAGTGTAATGCTTTGAAATGTTCATGGAATGATTTTAAATTGTATTATTGATTTAAGTAACTATTTCTGTATGAAAACAGACTCTTTGCTCTACTGCAAAAATAAAGCATCCTGGAATTGACAGGTTAATATAGCAAGGTTGTGGGATACAAGGTTAATATACAGTAGTCATTTATTTTTCTTCTTATCTGCAACGAACAAACAGAATATGCGATTAGAAATATAACACCATTTATCTTAGTATTCCAAAAAATGAAATAGTTAGGTGTAAATCTAACAAAATGTACGTAAGATCTGTATTAGGGAAACTACAAAACTCTAATAAAATCAAAGAAGAACTAAATAAATAAAGGATATTTCATGTTCACAGACAGGAAGACACAATATTATTAAAATGTCAGTTCTTCCCAACTTTGTCGGTAGATCTAATAAAAGTCCAGTAAAAATCCCAGCAAGTTATTTTACGAATATTGACAAACTGAGTCTAAAATTTATGTGTGTCTCAGAATAGCCAACACATTATTGAAGAAGAACAAAGTTGGAGGATTGACACTACCTAACTTTCAGGCTTACTATAAAACTACCCTAATCAACATAGTATGGTATTTGTGAAAGAATAGACAACTAGATCAATGAAACAGAATGGAAAGCCCCCAAAGTAGACTCACATAAATACAGTCAACTGATCTTTGACAAAGAGCAAAGAGCATACAATGGAACAAAAAGTCTTTTCGACAAATGGTTCTGGAAAAACTAGACATGCACACGAAAAAAAAATCAGACACAAATTTTATATTCTTCACAAAAAGTACCTTCAAATGTATCATAGAGGCAAATGTAGAATGCAAAACTATAAAACTCCTAGAAGATAACATAGGAGAAAATTTAGACCACATTGGGTATGGTGATAACTTTTAAGACACAACAACAAAATATGATCCATGAAAAAAATAGCAGATAAGCTAGACATCATTAAAATTAAAACCTGCTCCACTAAAGAAAATGTCAAAAGAATGAGAAGACAAGCCATAGACTATGAGGAAATACTTGCCAAAGACACATCTGATAAAGAACCAGAATCTAAAATAGACCAAGAACTCCTAAAACTTAACTAAAAGAAAAAAAGGAAAAAAAAACTTAACAAAAAGAAAACAAACCTCATTAAAAAATTGGCCAAACACCTTAATAGACATCTCACCAAAGAAAATATATCGATTGAAAATAACATATATAAAAATATCCTCCAGGTGATATGTTATCAGGGAAATGAAAAATAAGATAACACGATAATAAGACACCACTACACAACTACTAGAATGGTCAAAATGGAAAATGATGACAACACCAAATGCTGACAAGGATGCTGAGCAACAGGAACTGTCATTCATTGCTGGTGGGAATGTGACATGCACTTTGGTGGACAGTTTTGTTGCTTTCTTTTTTATAAAACTAAACATAGTCTTAATGTACAATCCGGGAATTTCACTCCTTAGTATTTACTCACAGGAGTTGAAAACTTATCTCCATGCAAAGACCTGCACATGAATGTTTATAGCAGCTTTATTCATAATTGCCAAGACTTGGAAGGAACCAGGATGTTCTTCAATAGGTAATGGATGAACTACATATGGTATATCCAGGCAATGGAATATTATTCAGCACTAAAAAGAGTTACCAAGCCATGAATACACATGGAAGATTCTTCAATACATATTACTAAATTAAAGAAGCCTATTTGAAAAGGTTACATACTGTATGATTCCAATTATAAGACATTCTGGAAAAAAATAACTATGGAGATAGCAAGATAAGTATTTGAGGGGCAGAGTATAGATTTATATGGAAATGAAAATAGGATACTATAATGATGGATACATGTCATTATACATTTGTCTAAACTCATAGCATGTACAACACCAAGAGTGACACTTACAGGCAATCTATGGATTCTGGATTATGATGTGTCAATGTAGGTTTGTCCTTTGTAAGAAACGGCCCCCTCTGGTGGAGGAAGTTGATACATGGGGGAGGCATGTCTGTGTAGGGGCAGGGGATAAGTGGGAATTCCCTGTATCTTCCTTTCAAGTTTGCTGTGAACCTAAAACTGTCAAAAACAATAAAGCCTTTTAACAAATTAAAGCAACAACAAAACACCTACTTGGAGAGTAAAACACAAGAACTATATATGTCTTTATTTGAAAGCAATTCTTTGTCCCTGCAGTTGTTTATTTTTAGCCCCAGAATGTGATATTATATCTTATGCTATTTTCTTTTTTATCTCTTAGATAGATTTGAACAAGGACGTGCTGCTATTCTTATATCAGAAATTATTGCTAACCTCCCCTCCCAATTTTTTCTGCTTTCAGAAGCTTTGGATTTCTCTTTTGAACTTGCTTTCTAAGATTTTAAAGGCTTGTTGTGATAACTAAACATTACCCTGATGTGAATGAGGCAAAACTAGACAACCACAAGAAAGGAAAAAGAAAAAGAAAAAATAATTTGTGCCTCTACCAATTATAAGAGGTGTGATCCTGAACACATTGATACTTGACCCTTAATTTTCTCATATTTTAATTGGTAATAAAAAGGCCTCCTCTACTAATTTATTTTCATTCTTGTTAGTATCAAATGAGGCAATATAATATGAAAAAGGCAAACATAGCATAAAGAAAAAAAAACAACAGATTAATACTGAGCAACGCAGTAAGCAAAATGCTTTTAACCTCCTAAGCCGCAGTTAGCGACGTTTGGTGGTAAAAGAGAACTATCCCCGAATAAAAGGATTTCTGAAGAGAACAGGACAATCTTCCATGTGAACTTTACCCTGGAAAAGCACCTCTACCTTCACCTCCCATGTAAAGACTGAAGTTATATGTTTCAGCTAGTGCAATCTATCAGGACAGCTGCAGAAAAGTAATTTACAGAAATGTTGTAGCAGTCATTTATTTATTGATTTTTTGGAAAGCATTAACAGAGACCATTCAAATATTTAGGTAACTCAAATACCAGCTGTAGCCCAGGCTTCCTGGCCCAACTCTGTTTAACCTTGTGCTAAGTTGTGTGGACACCTGGTCTCTCCTGCCTTTCAGTGGTGATGTATTTGTAGATTGTGGTGAATATTTTGTGTGTGGAGATAGTGTTGGTGGTAATATGCCTATCTCCCACAAGGTAATACCTCATTTTACACATACATGCATACTCAAGCATGCACACACACATTTTTCTCTCTCTCTTTAAAGTTCCCCTTAGGCATCTATCTAACCAAATAATGGCACTTTCTTCCATAATTCTTCTCTCCACTAACTGTTTAACCATACTCCCATATTCTACCACCATCTCATATATTCCTTTTGGAAATATCAAAATTCTTTACCATACATCATGAAGGTTAGTTTAACTTTTCCTTAGGAAAATGGAGTACCCACTTCAACGCCTGCCTCTTGACTCTTGCCTTTATCTTGCAGAAAGGTTTCATTCCCAAAAAGGAAGTTTTCTCCTCTTAAGAGAATTATTTTACCAGGTGCTAAGAATATAATTTTTACCTAAATTATTACACTAACTATTGAATATTGGATTTCAACTGCCCCACACCATCCCTAACCTTCTCTTGGATGTGTGTAAAGACTATCTTTACTTCTGAATAGCTAATAAAGTCTGTTAAATCACAATATTGGTAGCTCTCTTTCTAGTTAAAATAGGGTTTTGCTTTTGTTGTGTATGGGTGACTATCTGCTTTCAGAATTTCAGAACTATTTTTATTTTATTTTATTTTATTTTATTTTATTTTATTTTATTTTATTTTATTTTATTATTTTATTTTTATTTTATTATTTATTTTTTCAGCAGCATTGTAGAAAGCAACTCCATGAACACATCCAATAACAGGCAATGTATAGGACAAACTTCTTTCTGATTGGAGCTGTTCATTTTCTGGGTTTTCTACTTTAGTGTGTAGTTAGTAACCAGCAGAACATTTTATATACACATGTGTGTCACTATTGGTTTAGGCTCATACTTATCTCTAGTTAGGATCAGCTGTGTTTCTTTGGATTCAGACTCATTTTGGTTAGATTTGCCTAAACATGATCTTGCTTGATATTTGACATTTCTATCTCCCTTGCTTTATGTCTTGAAATCTATGACCCATTCTCACTGCATTTCACTTTGGTAGAATTTGCTATTGTAAGTTGTTTTTGTTTTTTGTTTTTTTTCAAAATTTATCTGCAGTAAAATTCACTCTTTTTGGCATACAGTTCTTTTTTTTTATTATTCCAGCAAAACCTTTATTTTAGAAAAAAATTTTTATTAGCATATTTATGTAATATTTTAATATAACTTTAATCTTTACCTCTGTAGCTTTATTCCCTTTTTAATACCTAATATTTGCTTTCATTCTTTTTTTAATTGATGCCAAAGCTTTGTCTATAATATCAAAAATGTTGGGGTTCCTAGGTGTTTCTGATGGTTAAGTGGCTGACCCTTGATTTCAGCTTGCCTCATGATCTCATGGTCATTGGATCAAACCCCGCGGTGGGATCCACGCTGAACGTGGAAACTACTTTATTTTTTTTTCTTTTACTATTTTTTTTTTTAATTTAAATCCAAGTTAGTTAACATATAGTGTGGGAATGGTTTCAGGAGTAGAATTTAGTGATTCATCACTTTCATATAACACTCAATGCTCAATCCCAACAAGTGCCCTCCTTAATGCCCATTGCTCTTTTAGCCCATCCCTCCACCCAACTTCCCTCTTTTTGGCATACAGTTTTATGAGTTTTTACATGTAAATAGATTCTTATAACAACCAGTACAAAATACAGAATAATTTCATTATTCCAAGGAATTCCTTCATGTTGTCCTTTTGTATTCAGACTCTGCCCCACTCCAACCCCTGACAACCACTGATCTGTTTTCTGCTCCTATATTTTGGTCTTTTCCAGAATAAATGGAATTATACAGTATGGAAGCTTTTGAAACTGGATTCTTTCACTTAGCAAAATGTGTTCAAGATTCATTCATTTGTGAGTTGGGTGAATCAATAGTCCTTTTATTTTTATTATCGAATAATATTCCATTCTGTTGATGTGCCACAGACACCCAAGACACATTGTGTACCCAGGCACACATTGAAGGACATTTGGATTGTTTCCAGTTTTGTCTGTTTTGAGTAAAGCTGCTATAAAGTTTTTCACACAAGTCTGAAGTATATTTTTCTTTCTTTTGGATAAATATCTAACAGTGAAATTGCTGAGTCATAGAGAACGTTTATGCTTAATTTTACTTAAAAAAAAACCTGCCAACTCTTTCTCCACAGTGGTTTTACCACTGCCCTTTATTTAAAAAAATTTCTTACTTAATAGTCATATGATTTTCTTTTATCTTAGTGAGCAAAGAATGTTGCGACTGTTTTGCAAATTTGTCTATAGGCGATTAATATATTCTAAGGGAAGACTTCTCTTGAGGTCATACATGGTTGGACTTACTTTATGTTGCAGAATTCTGAAAAAATTCAGGAATGTTTTCTTAGCTAACTCTCCTTAATACTTCTTTACTTTTCACTAATGTTGTGCAGAAATAACATTCACTTGATTCTCATGCCCTACCACCCACCTTGCAGATAAACTAGTTAGATTTATATGGTTCTTGTGTTGGACAGCAAGATCTTGGAATAATATCACTTTTACATTCTGGATATCTGGACTTGAAGCATGGGTTACAAATTAGAAGCCTATTTAGGAATAAGGCTAGAATAATTTGAAGGAAACAGAGTTGATAGTACAGATATCATTCCTTTTCTCTAGAAGTTTCCTGATTTTCAGTGGTCATTACACTTGGCATTTTTCTCTGGTGATGTGTAATCCAATCAGGTCATGGATGAAAAAAGGGTACCCAGGAATATGTAATTTTTACTTTACAGATAGTGGCCTTTTATACACCTCCAGTCAATGATGTAGTATATGAAAGAACGGCAGGCCAGAGCTAGAGTTGAAAATCATTAAGAACTATGTTGGTTGGAGAAAGCTGTGCTTGTGTTTAGCAATTTAATTCAATTATCTCTAATTTTTAGGTAGGTCTTGCAATCATTTTTTGTCAGCTTTTTCTCCCAGACTCCAAGACCTCATATTGCACACCGCTATGGCAGACTCCTTATTGCCAAGAATATTCTTTTTATTGGTGTATAAATGAAACCAATGGGAGGAAGTTTCCTAACATCTTTCTCCTACAAATAGCTCAAAAAATAATCCTGGTAAAGGTAATATAATAGACATCTCTTCCCTGGTTTGTCTATCCTAGACATTAAGATGCTTACCCCCTGCTCTCAGGCAGGATTCTCCCTGGTCAGTATTGTCTGTAACAATGCCTGAGAGATTATTCATTCAAGGCCATGGGAAGATACAGGAAGATTACAGGGTGGCCAACTGACCCCAAACCATGTAATGGAAAGTGTGAACTAATTATAAGCAACCCATTTGATTACAATCACACACATGGACCCATGTTTTATCCTTACTAGCAACATGGTAAATGGTTACTATATAAAGCTCAGGAAATGCTTTTTTTTTCTTTTTCTTGTTCTTCAATCTATGCTTGTCTAAATTTGGCGTCTAACTTTCTGCTTTAGCTCTTTGCTCCACATTATTCTCGTCCCTGCCAGTATACTCTGAATAGCCAATTATCTAATTTTGGGATTCTTAGTACTAACTGTTCTCTTTTTTATTGTGTAATTGTTCACAGTTTTACTATCAAGAGTTTACACTTTTCTTTACCATTGCAGTTTTGCTTTTCTTTAATGTTCTCAGTGAACATGATCCACTAATTACTCAATTTTTAAAGGTTTATAATATTATTAAATTAACACGGGCATGTGACTAAGCCAAAAGTATTGTGCTGAACTTAGCTCCAATCCTGTCCCCAGAGGTAGAATTGTTAGCATCTTAATATTTTATCTCCTGATACCTCCATATCCCTCACTATTATGTTTCCACAATATTTTTAAATTTACTTGCTTTAGACATTACACATAATTCCTTGCTTTAATAGGCAAGGATTTAGCTGCCTTGTACCAATCTCCAACTTTTGTGGGTACAACTGGGCAGTTTAAAATAAATACTATAATAATCGATCTTTCTGAATGATGTGCAAGTGCTAAATAATGCTTGATATATGGTATCACCTTCCTGTCTTTGACATTGATAGATGGTCCTTATATTTCTCCTAACAAAAAGATAGGCAAGCCTTCAATTATAGAGATCACAGTGCTACAAATAAAGCTCCATGAAAGTGGGTGGGATACTCGCTCACCGTCATTTTAATATGACCCTAGACTAAAACCATTTCTGCCACACAGGCTGACAATAGGGAGATGTCACTGCAGATTAATGAGACTCAAATTACACTGTCATAGTAAAGGAATGGGGGAGGGGATGTCTTACTTCTCTCTCTCTCTCTCTCTCTCTTTTACAGCAGCTGCCTGGTTACCTCACTAAGAAGCAGCTTCTAAAATGTTATTAATAGCTTTATTGACATTCTGATTGAAAGTAATTTTTCAGCAGGCTTGGGCGTAATTCAGTAGAGATTTTACTGGCTCTCGACCAGCAATTTCAAAGAAATACTTCAATTAGTAATATAACAATATGTTTGTAGTCAAGGTATGTTTATGAAAATTATGCCTCAGCTCAGCTTTGAATTGTCTCATAGATAAGAGTTTGCCTGTCTGTTGGAGCAGGGTCATTATGACTCTTCAGACTCCAAGGGTAAAAAATAACATTAGATGCTTAAATCAATCAGAGTACATTGGCCGAATATTCTATTATTGGTGCCCAGAATTACTACAGACTTTTAAGTTTCTAGATCACATTTAAAATACAAACAGCATCACAGTGGGTTTTCATCTTTTGTTCTGTTTAAAAATCCAAAGATATATTACTCTGAGTTTCTTCCCTTTTTTATTTTGTAATAATAAATATATGTTTCTTCCTATTATGAAAGAGTTAGTGATAGATAAAGTTCACAGATAAGTATTTCGCTACAAAACCATCAAGGGTTTTGGATACAGAAAGTCAAACTGAGATCCTATAGGAAATATAATCCCCCCTTTCATTGTTTTCTCGAAACCAATGCTGTCATAGGACAATTAATTTAAACAGTTGCATATTGATGTGACTTTTGTATCCTCTGTACTCCACCTTATTAACAACAGCTTCCCTAATGTGAGAAAGTGTTACATGAATTTAAGTTCAACTTAATAAAACTTTGGGATAAAGGGAGTTGGGTTGAATGGAGAGTGGTCGGCAGGAAGGGATGCTACTCTCCTGTGGTGTATGTGTGTGTTTTACTATGTATGCCTGTTGATGTTTTTAAAAACTTTACATTGAAGTGTAATGTATATATATGATAGATGTTTCATTAAAAGATTTTTTTAATATTTAATTTGAAGCAGGTGTGGAGAGAGAGGGAGAGAGAGAACCGCAAACAGTCTCCGCGGAGCCTGAGGGGAGCTCCATCCCACAAACCATGAGATCATGACCTGAGTCGAAACAAGTCTGACACTTAACCAACAGAACCACCCAGGTGCCCCGATAGATACGTTTTAGATACACACACATACACATACACACAAGAGCATACCATTATAAATATGGTGTAAATATTCATGAAGTAAACCCACCTAATGTACCCAAGCCCCCCAAACGCCCTGTGTTCCTCGTTAGTTACTGCCCCTCTAATCATTATTATGACTTCATATGGCAGACATGACTTTTACATTTTTTTGTTTTACCAAATATACATAGAATTAAACAATAAGTACTGTGTCTGGCTACTTCTATTCTACATTGTGAGAATCATTCATATTGTTGCATGTAGTTGTATTTCAGTCAGTTATCGCTGCCATAATGATATTCCATTGCAGAGATAATTTTATTTATTTTTTTAATGTTTGGTAGGGCATTTGAAAATTTTCAGGGTTGGAGTTATTATAGATTATGCTGCTTTGAACATTCTAGAACATACTTTTATGGTAAACATATGCACAAATTTCTGATGGGCATATTATCAGGAGTAGAGGTTGTATCATTCTTACATACTCAGCTTTAGTAAATACTGTCAAAAAGTTCCCCAAAGTGGTTGTACTAGTATAGACTCAGGCTAGCAATGTATGAGAATTCTGGTTGCTTTATACTTTCACCAGTAACTGATATTTCTTGTCTTTTTAGTTTTAGCCATCCTAATAATTGTGTAATCATATTTTTATTGTTTTAGTTTGTATTTCTCTGTGGTTTATTGCCTTTCTTAGATTTATTAGCCATTGGGTATCCTATGTAGTAGTGACTTTTTTACTATTGTGTTGTCTTTTTTATTGCTTTATACTTCCTCAAAATATTCTGGATATATGGTTTTGGTGAATATATGTACTTTGATAATTTGCTTTCTATTAGTGGTTTGCCTAGTTTCTCTATTAATTGTTTTGTTTTGTGAACAGAAGTCCTCAAATTTAATATAGAACAACTGGATAGGAAATAATTAACAGCAGATCTATAATTCATTCCCTGTCTACTGCAGACCATGTGGAAGAACAATGGATACATTCAAATTCCCTTGAGAGCAAGTTAATGGCCATATACCAGAACCTCCATGCTGGTGACAATGACTACCACAAGTGAGAATCCTAGCCACAAAATGATGTTTTGATAGGACACACCTGATTTCTCTGATTGCATATTGAAAATAAGTCTAGAAATTATGAACTTACGGTAAACTGCTGGCTGGATATTGGGGACATTTGTACACTGTATAGCTAGCTATAGTAGATAACATTAAAAGAATCTAAAACCAAAATGAAACCCATTGTGTTAGTAATGTTTCCATATACATTCCAGAAGGATAAGGATGTTTTGGGAACTGTCTCAGACATCTCTGAGAAAATAAACTAATTTAAAAATACTGATTATTTTTTTTTGCAAAAATTTATACCAATGATTCTTTGTTTTCTATGTATCTTGGAATTCCCTTGCTTTTTATGAATCATATGTCACCATAGGGACACCGGGTCAATGTTTAATTGAGATACTGGGACATGGAATTCTTACTTCTCATAACAAACAGTTACCGAATAAACAACAAAAGTTTTGAAAACATAATTTGAAATATCAGTTTAATCTAATGTTGAGGGCTTTAAATGCTACAAGGGGCCTAAGAAACAAAATAAGCAACAGGAATAAAAAACTGGAAAAGGTTGTAAGAAAAAAATGGACTTCATCCTTTGTGTATTTGGAGACTTAATAAAGCTGATTAAGTGGTGGGGTGGGTAGACTATGAGGGTTTAAAACCTAGGCTGGGAATTGACCTTTTGAAATATAGTCTATTTTTGGTGCCATTACTCACTAGAACTTACCCAAAATCATAACAGAAAGAGAGTAATTCTATTTTTTCTTCTATTTTTAAAAAAATAATAAAGAAGATAAAAAATTTGAAAATACTACTTAGCATTAAGAATAACAATGCATACTAACTCTTACATTGTCCAAAACATGAATTAAAATTTTAAACCTTTAAAATTGACTTTATGCCTATTGTTTGTCTTAATTTGAAACAGTTACTTTGAAAAGAGTACCTTGCATACTGGCATATGATTTATGCCACAGTGCTTCACTTACCAATGCCATCAACTGCAAACCATGATTCTCTGATTCTGTGAAGTATTTTCTCTCACAAACACACATGCAAAAATATTGCCAATGCATTTTGTTAAAAATCTAGTACAATAGAAGCTTGAATATAGAGAAAATTAAGAAGTGTTTATTTTATCATATCTTATACTACCCCCCTACCTTCAATATTATTAGACGCAGTAGAGATTTTTAATGAGACATAAATAAACCACAATTAATGCTTAAGCATTAATTAGTGAAGCATTGCTGCTACATGTCTAAAGTAGGAGAAGTTCTGTGTAATTTTTAAAAAGGAAAGCATACTTTATATAAAAAGCATGTAGTTATCAAATTTAACATTTTGTTATAATTAAAACAAAGCAAAACAAACTACTTTCTAGTGCAGATGGACCACCCCATTTCACATGGAGGTTAATTGCAAGAATACATACAGGCACAGTCAGTAGCTTCTCAAAGTGTATTTTGTGATACATATTTATTTTTCACACAAGTACTTTGATGAAGACCTAGAATTCTGTATCACAACATACAAGGCATGACCTTAGCCTGGGAGATATTTTGGGTGGGGGTAGCTAATTGCCTGCCTCTATCATAAAGAAACCTTAATATGGTTCCTGAAGAACACTTTTGTGCAAAACTGCAACCCAGTGAGTCCACCAGGATGACTTAGCCACAAAACGCACCCTCTGATAATTATATCTTTGAGTAGAATTGCTTACTATTGTCAATCTGGATACAGGAACATATACCAAAGATGCTGATTATTCATTTAAGTTTATTGATTATGAGCTATGCTTTCTGGTATTAAAAAGTTTAGCTGAGTGTCTTTAAAACTATTTACCAAACTATAAAATATTATTAATTATATATAAATAATACTCATACTGCCTAAGGAAAAACATTGAAGAAAATGCAAAGGTGATTCTCTCCTTTTCTCCAAATTTGGACTTATTTCAGAAGATAGTGGCCTCTAAATTTTTAATGTGTGTGGGTTTGTGTGTGTGTGTGTGTGTGTGTGTGCATCCTACCATCCTACTGTAATGTTCAAAATAAAATATCCTCATCTTTATTGGCTGAGGAAATCACTAGACATCTATTATCTTCCTGCTTCCTTACCTACCATAACTTGATTTTGACAGCATATAATTTTATTTATTTTTACTTTTTAATTTAATATAATATAATTTAATTTATCTTAATTTAATTTAATGTTGTCCCACATCCAACATGGGGCTTGAACTCATGACCCAGAGATCAAGAGTCATAAGCTCGACAGACTGAACCAACCAGGCACCTCTGATAGTATATAATTTTAAATCATTCTTCATTACATTTATAACCTTTAGATGTTTTGCTTGAATCTGTATTTCTCAATTCATCGTTATGACTCTGTATTATGTATCGTGAGTAAATCAGCAGGCCCACTTTCACCTCCACCTCATCTTTCTCCTTCTTGATAGTTCTGCCATTGCTTTCATAAGGTTGTAATATTAAACATTTGCATGCTAATACTTAAGTCGTGTTCTATGTTTTGTTGATGGGATGAGCCCAAAAAGTAAAAACTAATAAAAAGCATGTTAAAGTTTATAGCTATACTATCATCATCCACTGCAGATTTATTTTATCATTAGAATACATCATTGCTTTCAGTATCTTTTAATTTACACCCACAATGTAAATCCCTTACTCTACCATATGGGGACTTCTTGTAACAGTAGGAATAAAACAAATTCCTTAATATTTAAAAGCTGAATTCTTGTTAAGGCAGAGTTTTGTTCATACTGAACATAAAGAAAATTTACTTTGGGAACTGAATTCTAAATTTATACATTTAAAAAGGCTGGAACTGTGTCTTTCAAAAGATGTGTTAATAGTTGGGAGGGAGCAACCTGTTGGGTTAAGGTTTGTATTTACCCTTCCTCAAAGACATAGAACAGATGGTTTCACAATGCTGATTGTTGTCTACAGAGAGAGTAACTTGAATAAGGTAAAGAAAGGTCTGGGGTGTGTGTGTGTTTGTGTTGGTGTGTTGTGGTGGGGAATGGTGTTTGTGTGCATATTTAAAGATGAGGTGGGCCAGGGTTTAGCCTCTTTGTCAATGAGTAGATGGTGGGGACATAAGAGTTGTAGGTGGATGAATTATAAATGTACAACAATTGTGAATTCGTTGCGTGTTTATTTTTATATGGAAATAGATGCTTAGCTGATAAGAATGACTCTGACCTCATATTGTCAGAGATTAACTAAACTGTTGTATAATCGTGAACTTGTGGCAATTTAACATTCCCTCAAAAATCCTGATCTAGAAATATCTATCAATTTATTAGAATTAAACTCTGGATGTTGTATTCTTTTTCTTATTATGTAATGATATTTACACACTTTTTTTTCCTAACAAGCTCTTTTTCCCCTTGTTTTTCAATGTTCAAATTCTTCTCCTGCAGTGTATTTGCTTCAAAACCATGCAGGAATAGCAGAATCTAGTAATCAATAGTTTAAGCTTTAAGGTAATACTGATCTTGATTAGAAGGCTGCTGTCTGCTTACTAGCCTGGCAACCTAAGTTAACTTTTCTGTGAGTCAAATTCCTCATATACAAGTTAGAAGAGGAAGCACCTACATTATAGATTGGTTATGAGGACCAAATGAAATAATGTAGTTAAATAAATATGAAACTTAACATTTCACCCTACACATATTAAACACATAATAAGTTATGATTTAAAAATTGTTCATTAGAACCAGGCCCACTGTAGCATCTCAAGTACTACAAAATAACTTGAGTAGGTTAGAACTGTGTGGGGTGTCCCGATCAGATGGGAGGGCCACCAAATGTGAGGCGCTCCAATTCGGTGCAGGCCAGTGGCCCGGGTGATAAAATCATTAATTCACCCAAGGCAGAACCAAAGAGATAAAAGTTTACTGAATACACCACAAGGGAGCAGCGGGCAGGACAGCAAGGGAGAAACTGCCTGTGAGAAGGTGGTGATGAAGGGTCACAGGTATAGGGCAGAGTAAGGGAGAATGGGAACGTAAGAATTTTCCCTTTTTTGGTAATCTTAGAAACTGTATGCCTGGTTGCAATTGATCAGTTAGGGCCTATGGTTATTTTGAGGTGGTTTGCTTAAAAAGTCTATTTACATTCAGCGTGGTGGTCCCTGCAGGCCCTTTTGCCTCGATCAAGTTTCCACTGCTCAAGAGTGTTACCTAAAGCAGCCCCCACAAAATGTGAATGCGTATGAACTGTTTTAGGGTGCAACGAGAGTTTTAGTCTAACAGGAGGATATAGCTCTTGCAATGACAAGAAAGGTATTAAAAGTTTACAAATTTATCGTATGTAACTCTCTTGATTGAAATGACTTGTATTCTCCAGGCCGACAGATGCCATCTCTAATAAACTATATAAAGGTTCCATTAAATAAATCAAAGAGTAGACTGTATGGAGTAGATTTCCAACTTTGCAGAGTTTTATCCAGTTGTGATATTTGTGGTAGTGATATTCTGAAGTGTCACATAAATTGAAGGGGATGTGAAAGTGTAGGCACTGAACAAATACTTTATCAGAGTTTTATCAATTCACATCTAAACTAAACTAAACAAGTAAAATAAAGCATTCTTGTGTGGTTTGTCTGTCAGTACATTGACATTATAATACCGTTTTGTTTTTGTATGTATTTAGTTTGTGTGTGTGTGAGAGAGAGAGGGAGGAAGACAGAATGTGTGATTTTAAAAAGAGCAACATTATTCTATCAAATATAAAAGCTGGAATTGCTAAATATAAGAACAAATGATATTAAAATATTTATATATATTTGGAAGATACAATCATACCATAGATACAGTATAGATATAAATATGCAAGGTAAATATCTTCTTCTTTGTACTTACCTACAATTACATATCTTATCATAATGAATTACATGGCTCAATGAGAGTTTATATCATATTAAAGAAAACAAATCTAATTAACAAGTTGAGTTTATCTAAAATGTGTGAACAGATAATAGAAGTCAGATTTATTTACTTACTTACTAATTTATTTTCTTTTTTTATGCCCAAATTCCTCCAGAAGGAATTAAGCTGTTAAAGGATGTATTTAATTGAAATATAAATGAGAAATAAATTTCACACATTCATCAAGGAACCTTTGCTATATTAATTGAAAATGTTCTTATGCTTCATACTGTAAAACTTGAAGTAAGGATTTTATAACCCACCACTGGAATTGAGGTTATTAGAGGTAAAACCCAGGCAATCACAGTCAAAGGGAGAGTCAAATAGAAATATTATAGTAACTGTAGTGGTATCCAGCTTTAAATACCCTGAGTTTGATGCTTAAGTATTACTCCCAGAAGAATGAGTTATGTGACCTCAGAGGATGTTCAGAATATGGGACATCAGAGGCAGTGACCTAACACTGGGAGCTGACAAGCCTACAGTGAGTTCTATATCTGACTCAATGTCATGACTTCACTTTTGCTGTTCAATCCAATTTAGTCAGGCTTTTTTTTTTTTTTTTTTTTTTTTTGCAGGGCAACAATAAAATATGTCAGTGATCTCTATTTTGCCAAAGTCAATGGTTAGTCATCTATTGACCTCAGCCACCACCTTAAACCCCTACTTCACTAGGCTACAGTGACATCACCTTCATCTGCTTCTCAATACCAATGAGTCACCATCACTGGTTCCTGATCTACTGGGCCTCTAAATGTTGCAGTGCCCCCAGCCATCTTCCCTTCCCTTCCTTTCTTCTCTTTCTAGTCTCTCTTTAGATGAACTCATTTAAATCCTGTGGCTGTAGCTAGCATTCTACATGCTAATGAATCTGAAATGTATATCTTTGTCCATTGTCTGTTATCTAAGTACTAACTATGATCATCTCTAAATTGAAACTTGTCAAGTGTCTCCAAACTGGTCTCCTGTCTTTTCTTTTCCTCCTCTGTAATCTTCTCTCCACAAATCAACCAGATTAATATTTGTAAAGCTTTGAATAAGTTATTGCTCTCTTTCTTTTTTTTTAAATTTATTTCAATGTTTATTTATTTTTGACAGAGAGAGAGCGAGCATGAGTGGGGGAGAGGGAGGGCGAGAGAGAGAGAGAGAGAGAGAGAGAGAGAGAGAGAGAGAGGCAGAGAGAGAGGGAGACACAGAATTCAAAGCAGGTTCCAGGCTCTGAGCTGTCAGCACTGAGCCTGATGTGGGACTTGAACCCACAAACTGTGAGATCATGACCTGAGCTGAGGTCAGACGCTCAACTGACTCTGTTATTCCTCTATTATTCCTACGAGAATGACAGTGAGAGGAAGATTGATCTATTTCAGATCAAATGTCTTCTTCAGAAAGACATACACCATTCACCCACCTGTATACACACATACACACACATAGGGATAAACTACTTTCTAAACTGTAAATAAACTTTATAATACTGGCAATGGTGTTGATTCTAATGATGATGAAAATAATGGTGAAACAATTCCTTGATAGACCTTTGACCTGGGTACATCACCAAGCCAACTAAACTACATAATGTCATGCAAGAGCTTCTTTACCAGAAGCTTCTTTACCAGAAGAAGTAAATGACACCCTATTCTTCCCAAACTGGGCTTGTGTCTATCAGAGATGATGTGCTTAAAAATGCCAGTGTATTACATATTGTACAACAGGTTTATAAATGTTAAATGAATATGAATTTCTCACCAATATATCCGATGATTTTGGAAACAGCTTAAATTTGCAAAAAAATGATATTCATTTCTTCTTTGCCACTCTACCAGTCCCTTTGGTCCAGCATCTGATTCAGACTAGTTGCCAGAGGGAAACTCTTCTTGCCCAGCAGGGTTCTGGTCTTTTTTGCCTTTCACAGAGTCCTTTCCCTCTGATGTTTTTTTTTCCTTCAAATGATAGCAAAATAATCCAAAAAGCTAATTGCTATTGATTTAATAGAAGTTAAATTTTAATTTGGGCTCCATCCAGTATGTGTTATGTACCTCATCTAACTCATAGTAATGTTTCAAGTAATAGGGAAGTTGGTAGTCCCCTCTGAGTGGGCGTAGACTGGGCTTTGGGTCTCTTCCCACTGTATCTGGTAACGTGGTTCCCATTGTAGGACATCATACCATGACTGCGATAACCCTATAGCCTGACCACTTAATATATATAATCAGATACAACTGGAAACATCACATATAGAATCAGATATAACATAACATATAGAATCAAATACAATTGGGTTTTAATTCTGGCTCTGACACTTCATTATTCGTAAAAAAGGAGCTTAATTTGATATATTTAATTCGATTACCCAGCTTCTTTCCATTCAACTTTATTCCATTCTATTTTTTCTATCCCAAGAAAAATTTGGGATTTTTCTGTTTTCCTAAATTTTAATTGCTATCCTAATTTTGCACCTTCATACGTTCCTAGAAAGTTAATACATATACATACATGTATATACATATAGAATACATATATATATGCATCCATACATACATAACATGTACATATAGATGCAGATATAGATACTAATAATTTTACCTTTGGAACCTTTTGTGAATAAAATAATTAAGACACACAGAAAACAAAGCTACAGCATATTGTATAAAGGATTGAATTTGGATAACTCAGATTTTTTTTGTTTATACTGAAGTAAACAAAGCTGAGGTTGAGCCTTCCTTATCTCTACCTTGTTACATTTATCCATCTCAAGATCTCAGTAGCTTTAGTCATAAATAGATCCTAAATTTTGGTGAAGGCCAACTTCTATTGTAATTCTGGATTGCACCCTAATTAGGCTCCTGTTACCAGGAGGATGAAGCTCTCACAAGATACTTGCCATACTCAAAGCCATTTAATATCGACATTTTTCCTGATGAGAGGATTACCATTTTCTCATTTTCACAGAATAGACTTCTGTGTACATAGTTTGACAGAATTTGATGATCATATGAGTTTATTTCTGTGAAAAAATTTAGAACTACAAAGTTTGAAAGAATAATCTCTTGTATACTTATCACCTACTTAAAAAAGAAAACATTTCAATTCCATTAATACTTAATCACCATGCTTAATTCGGCGTTCTTATATTTTTGGCAAGTATTATATTTTGTAGCCTATATGTTTAGCCCATATATATATATATATATATATATATATATATATGTGTGTGTGTGTGTGTGTATATATATATATATATATATATATATATATACATATATATTCAAATGATATCTTATCTACACCGTTTTGTGAATTGCTTATTTTTGTTCAATGTATTTTTGAGAGTAATTCACCTTGGAACATATAATTCATGTACATCCGTCTCATAGCTATTGAGTAAATACAATATATGTATCTATATTTCAGTTTATGGAAATTTAGGTTGTTGCCAAACTTTCTTTGTAAGCATTTCTATGTACATATCTCCTTGTGTGCTTGTATGTGATTGCATCCCTAGAGAAAAACTGCTGAGTCTTAGAATATGTACATCTTCAGTTTTTCTATATATTGTCAAATAAGCCTTCAAATTGGTTGTACCCATTTAAATTCCCACTAGCGGGTTATAAAAAATATATTTGCTCCACAGCATTGTCAAAACATGTTATTTTCAGACTAAATGTTGCCAATCTCTGAGGGTGAAACTGCTTCTTATTGTACTTTTAACTTGCATTTCTCTTATTACTACTGAGGTTAAACATTTTTAAACCTCAATCACGTGTCCTCTTCTTTGAATTGCCTGTTGCTAGATTTTAGATTTTGTCCATTTCATTGGATTTTTATTTCTCTTCCTTATTTTCCTCTCTTTCATTTTTTTCTACCAGATTTACCACAGTTTATTTTATATTGAGCATAGTAGCTCTTGGTCGGTTTTATGCCTTGTCAGCATCTCTCTGAGTCTCTAGGTTGCCATTTTCTGTGTGTGTGTGTGTGTGTGTGTGTGTGTGCAATTGGATGCAGAAAGGTACTTCTACAATGTATATTTTATGGTATGTACTTTCTATATCTCTCTTTAAAGAAGTCCACTATGATAGTGAGGACATAAATATATTCTATATTTATAGCAAAATTTAAAAAAGCTTTGATTTTCAGATTAAAGCCTTTGTGTTAAGACTTGATATTTTTCCTATATGAGTGGCAATTTTTTTCAGTACCTTTAACTAATTATGCCACGGTTCATCCCTCATCAGCAATGCCACTTATTTAAAATAATAAATTTTCATAAACTGGTGAATACATTACTAAATCTGTCCTATCCTATCCTAATCCCTCTTATTTTATCCTCATACATTCTAACATCTTATTGGATTCTGTCCTATATCTGTCCTATCCCATCCTATTCTAACCTACTCATCTCTTTGTGACTAGGTCAATATAATACTACCTGAAATACTTCTAAATTATTGTATCTTTATAATTATTAAAACCTTGCCTGTTATTTTTATCTGTCAAAATAATCTTTGCTATTCTTGTTCTCTTTTTTTCCCTTTACTCATTTTTAACCATTTTACTTAAAACCTTGTGTTCCTTAAAGCACTGTGTTAATTGGCAATTAATTTAAAAGTTAACTTGGAGAGAAATGGCATCCTTAATATTTTGATCCTTACTTTCCATAGACTCATCATTCGTATCTCTTCAGTTAATTAATTCTTCATTAAAGTCTTTCAACACACATTTTAAAACTTTTTTATAGTTTTTACCTACATTTGTTAGGTATAGTTCTATGTATCTTTTATATTGGTATAAAATTAAAAATATCTTTAAAAATCTACATTTGTAACAAAAATGATTTATAGAAATGACATTCAGAAATTTTATTATTGGGGCACCTGGGTGGCGCAGTCGGTTAAGCGTCCGACTTCAGCCAGGTCACGATCTCGCGGTCCGGGAGTTCGAGCCCCGCGTCAGGCTCTGGGCTGATGGCTCAGAGCCTGGAGCCTGTTTCCGATTCTGTGTCTCCCTCTCTCTCTGTCCCTCCCCCGTTCACGCTCTCTCTCTGTCCCAGAAATAAATAAAAACGTTGAAAAAAATTTAAAAAAAAAAAGAAATTTTATTATTATACAAACATAATCTTGTTAATTTTCATAAGCTGTCTGTAGAGTCTTTTAGATGTTCTATGCAATTGTACTACTGACATTCTTTACTTACAGCTTGTCTTTGTTTCCTTTTTTTTTTTTTTTTTTTAGTTAGTTGATTATTCCTTCCAGGGTATGCATTGAATGTAAACCATGATAATTATCATTTGTATTTACTTTCATATTTTATTTTATTTTATGTTTATTTATTTATTTTGAGAGAGACAGCGTGAGGGACAAAGAGGCAGGGAGATAGAGAATCCCAAGCAGGTTCTGTATTGTCAGGGCAGAGCCTGACGTGGGCCTTGATCTCATGAACTGTGAGATCAGGACCTGAGCTCAAAGCAAGAGTTGCTCACTGAACTTACTGAGTCACCCAGGTGCCCGTACTTTCAGATTTTAAAGTATGGATCATAATTTTTACCATGAAGTGGTAAATGCTATCATTGGTTCCTCTGTGGGTTTTTTTGTTTTATTTTATTTAAGAATCCTAAGGAAAGTCCCTGATTTTCTTACTTATTTTTCCCATTCATTTATTAATCTTTTTTAAATGTTTATTTATTTTTGAGAGTGACAGAGACAGACCACAGTGGAGGAGGGGCAGAGAGAGACACAGGATCTGAAGCAGGCTCTAGGCTCCGAGCTGTCAGTGCAGAGCCTGATGGGGGGGGGGGTGCTCAAACCCATGGACCATGAGATCATGACCTGAGCTGAAGTTGGATGCTTAACCAACTGAACCACCCAGGCGCGCCACCCCCACCCCAACTGCCTTTCATTTATTATGCATTAGTGTTGAGTTTCATGAAATTCCTGGTTATAAACCTGACTTTGGATTTTTTGTTCTAGTTCCCTAATATGTTCAGTTTTAAAATATTTTCATCTGGACACTTACCTCAACATTAAAAAATGTGGTCCAATTTTTTTCTTTCTATCCTTGTGCTGTTTTGGTTTCCAGAATAGTGCTGCTCAAAGTGTGATGTTCGAACAGGTGCTAATTTTGTGGTGCTAGTTCTGAACTCTTTACTACTGGATCACAATGAAATGAGGACCTTGTCAGAATAAAAATCAAGTACATCGCTAAGCATGACAATTCTAGTTCAGCTGACACTTTTTGAAGCAAAATGTTCTTATGGAAGGAAGCAGCACACTGATTCACATTTAATTCAAACTCCTTCCTCACTACTAATCAATAACAAATTGACTGGCCAGTTGACTGGCTACTTTTGTAACACTATTCTGGGGTATACTAGCTATGCAGTGGATTGGGTAAAAACTTTCTTCTACTTCTCATGAGAGTTTTTTTAGGGGTGTCTGGCTGACTCTGTTGGTGGAGTGTACAACTCTTTATCTCAGGTTGTGTGCTCGAGTCCCACATTGGGTGTAGAGATTACGCAAAAAGAGTATCTTTAAATAAATAAGAGGTATTTTTAGAGTAATTATCAGTTTCTTGAATGTTTTAATAACTAACCTTTAAAATCATTTTTTTTCTGGTAGTTTTATAAGTGTCTGTGTTGTTGGGGATGGATTGTAAACTTCTGATGAAATATTTCCATCATTAATATTAAATTAAAAACTTGCTTTTGAAGAGTTAGTGTTGTTAGTGTTCCTTTCTTGGAAAATTTCCAAGTCATTTAAATTTTACATTCATTTGAATAGAGATACATTCATTGTACTTTCATTTCATTTTTAATTTCTTCTGTACCTCTAGCATTGTGTTCTCTTTCTGACTCAACGATGCGCAATATCAACATTTTTCCTTTCATTCATCAATCTAGATAGAGGTATATCAGTTTTATTATGTTTTACTTAGAATCTACTCGAGTTTGTTTCATTTAATTGTTTTCTATTTAATTATCTTTCACTCTTATTTTCATTTTCTTATTGATTTCAGCTTATCCTATACTTTTTCATTTAAGTTGATTGCTTAAATATTTAATTTTAAAAGATTTTTAGCTCTCATATATGTTAAGGTATAGTTTTTTCACATAACACCTAACATTTCACATACAAACTTAGCAAAATTTACAGTAAACCAATACCTATAACCTCCAACAGAGTTGTAAAAGAACTGTGAACTATTGCTAAATTTTTATCTCCTTAATTCCTACATTTTATTGTTGCCTAGCCTTTTGGATTTCTTTTATTTTTACTTCAAAATTAATTATTATTGTTATTTTAAAATCAATATATGTTTAGCTAGGTGTTTACTAACTTCCTTGATGATTATTCTTCCCTGTATCTTTTTTTATACTGAATTAAATTTCCTTTCTACTGAGAGATATCATTGATATTCATCTGAGATTTGAATTTTATCTCTTTGAAAAGGTCTCTATTCTGGTTTTTTTGCTATAATAATACCTTAGCTATGTATAAAATTATAGGTTGTCATTTGTTATAATTACAGATTGTCAGTTATTATTTTCATATAGTTTGAAAGGTATTATTTCATTCTCTTCTGAAAAACTACTGTTCAGAAGCCTATTATTAGTCCTGGTAATCTTTCTTTCTTCTCTGATTGTGTTTAAGATTTCCTTGTTATCTTTTGTGTTTTAGAGCTTTAGTTCCATGTATTAAGGAATAGGCAGGTTTTTCTCTTTATTTGTCATCCTCTGGAATCTTTGTGGTTCCTCCCCAAATAGAACTACTTGAAGGACTTATAATCTCATTTTCATTTAAAGTATGTTTATTCTTGTTTTTAACTGATTTTGGCCTTTATGGAGAATATTTTCAGGACATCTAATCTGTGTTATTGCTAGAAACTAAAGTTCCAACCTAAATATCTTAAATGTAAAGTCTTTTTTGAAAAAAAAGTATTTAAAGTCTCCTTTAAAGAAAAAAAATACATTAAAAAGTCTTCTTAAACCCTAAGTTTAAATTTAAAGCAAAAATTGTTTTGTTTATAAAATATATATAAAACTGTGATGTAACAACAGCAAGTAAGGAAAAGACATGCTCTAAACGCTCAACCAGAAAGGAAACAATTAATAGTTTGATAACCAGATACATATAACTTCTTTAGAAGACAGTATCTTCAGTTGGACATTAAACATTTCAGAATGAGAATTTAGTAATGGCATTTCATCTTCATTTGTGAAGACTGAAGAGAAACGTATTTGTTTCTATTTTTTGCAACAAAGGGAAAGTGAGTGAATGGAATAAGGATATAGCATAATCGTTAGTTACTAAAATGTAAATGTTTGCCCTTCAACGGAAAGAGAAAGCAGAGAATACCTGTGTTCAGATAGGGTTCCGTGAAGCTTCTCCAAGGCAGCCAACAGGGAAATTGGAATAGGAAACAAAAACCTCTTACTGTGCCAAGCCTGCACTATCTACTACGTACTTCTCCAAAGATATTTTGAGGCCTTTTATCCATTATTAATTACCATAAAAGTCGGAGGGTAAATATTTAAGCACATTTCAAATATTTCTCTTCCTAACAAAAACGAGTTTTTCTTTCCCTTAACTCAACAATTACCTCTCTGACATTTCGTGAACATTATGCCATTATATATTCCGTGTTAAAAGCCATCGTTAATTCACGTCTCTGGAGAACAGGTATCACACCAGGCTGTGTCAGGGATTTAAGGAGGCAGGTACCCTGCCTTAACAAGCCATATCAAGGAATTTTTTTTTAAGTATAAAATTCCTTTTATTGATTTTTTTCCTGCATGACTCTTGTGAAAAGTATATGCCAAACACCTTACTGAACAACTTAAGCTTGAGGCTGAGGGGGAAGCGTCTGGATTAAATAGATATATTTAATCAGTACATTTTGGGAAATTGTTTAGAATAATTTTAAGTACGTGTGAAAACTCAAATGTTTAAACTGTCACATATTTACAAAAGTTTACTACCATACTGAATTATCAAAAGTGCGTTAATTGGGATACTGTATTTTGCATTAAAATGTGATATTATATGTGTAAGAGGCACAAAATCAAGTGTGCAGTTTGAATATGAAGAGCAGAACTAGGAAGAATTGAGGAGAGAGGAAAGGGGCTGGAGTGGTATAAGGGAACTAAATCATTATCTCTCATAGCTAAATGTCAGTGGAAAACATTAACAGAAAATATCTAAATTCTATCAGTGTCTGATGAATATAAATCATGAAGTAGGAGTGTAAGCTTGATTGAGGATTTGGAGAGACACATAAGAAAACTTGACAAATGAAAAAGGAAATGTGGTTGCCTGTAAAAAGAACCATAGTGGAGGCAGCTGTCAGATAAATGCTATTTATTAAATCATCATCTGTATGCCTTGCTTTTCCTTTCTTTTTCTGAAAACCATGTTTACGCATCACTTTGTTTTATCCGTTGAGGATACCTGTCTTGGGATGCCACTCAATGTGTAAAGACTAAGGCTTCATAGTGATGCCTGGGTGGCTCAGTCGGTTGAGTGTCTGAATCCATCTCAGCTCAGGTGTTGATCTCAGGGTCGTGAGTTCAAGCCCTGCATTGGGCTTCACACAAAGAATTCGTCAGGAATTTGTTAGTCAAGGTGTCACTTTTCTTTATTTTTCAATGTTAACTTGAATAAATATTTGTGTTTTTCCTCCGCCGCCGTTGGGTAGGAGAGAAAGTAATATATACCTATATGTAAGTATATACATACGTAAGTATACATGTAAGTATAAAATATTTTTTAATGTTTATTTATTTTTGACAGAGAGAGACAGAGCATGAGCAGGGGAGGGGCAGAGAGAGAGGGAGACACAGGATCTGAAGCAGGCTCCAGGCTCTGAGCTGTCAGCACAGAGCCCAACGCAAGGCTTGAACTCATAGACTGCGAGATCATGACCTGAGCCGAAGTCGGATGCTCAATTGACTGAGCCACCCAGGCGCCCCAGGATACATGTAAATATAAACTTATACACACAAATAAGTGTATATCTATTTATTTTTCTATTTGATTCCATAGCGAGTCAAGCAAAAGTATAGAATTACTATAAAGTAACACAATATACTTCCAGTATGAAAATCCTTTAGTTCTGTTTTATTTACCTTTTTCTTCATGATTTTTCTCTGGGTGTCCAGTGATACCCTTGTTCCATATAATTTGAGGCCTGAATTATCCCTTCTAGATAATGTTGTAAAGTATTTTTTACACCTTGAGGCTATTTGCATTTAGTTGGACTTTAAACACTTAGGTAAAAACTAGGTGAGTATGATGATTTTCCAGTTAATGAATGCTGTGTGTCAAACTACACCAAAATTAATTGGCTTAAAACAACAATAGTTTTATTATATAGTTCATCAAGAATTAGTGTAGAGTTCAGCTAGGTAATTACTCTGTTTCTCACGGTAGTGGGTCCTATTTGGCTTAACTCACATGTCTGGTCACTGGGTGGCCGGAGGGATGGACTCTGCTCACAATGTAGATCTACCTGTGGCATCTCCAGTGTGGTGGTCTTAGAACAGCTAGACTGTGGTTTTACCCACAGCATGCATTATAGGAAGTCTGAAAGGTTTCTTGCCTGTGGAAGTCACACAACATCACTTCTGCCGTGTCCCAGTTGCCAAGCAAGTTAAGAAGTTCAGTCTCAGTTCAAAAGGAGGTGAATTTTCCCTCTACCCCTCATAGGAAGAGTAGCAAAGAATTTGCAGCCATCTTTAAATTACTAAAGTGGTACTGCAAAATTGGTTTTCATTTAATTATTCTACAGAGGAATCCTGTTCAGTGTTCATCTAAGAAGTCCTGAAAGCCATGGAAACCACTGGTGCTTTCAAATTTAAAAATTTTTAAATATAAAAATCAGACAGACCAGCTACTCCCTCCTATCTCCCCACCTCTTTTCAGCTTTTCAACCTGTATCCCTGTTAAAAATCATGTGCTTATTAAACTTGAAAATGTAAGGCTGTGAATGTGTATTTCACACTCTATTTTTATTCTGACATTCTAAACATTTTCCTACAGAAAGTTTAAGAATTGATCTTAAAAACATTTTTAAAACAAGAAATCTGAAATAAGCTTCTATGAGAGATGTTTCCATTGGTCCTAATAAGATTTTACTCCCAAGCTGATCCACTCTACCCCATCTGATAAACCCAAGCTGACCAAGAAAGAGCTACACTGGAAACCCAGATTTGCCTCCCTGTGACATGTCAGGCATGCCAACTTGTGACAAACATCTATTTTCTTACACCTTCTGAGCATTTTCACAGTGAATAGCTAGGTACTATTCCATGCATAATATAATGTAATCTTTACAATTCTTGTTTTCTCTTCTGACAACAAAACTAGACGTGAATTTAGTAATAGAATGATATGAATAAGATAAAATGTAGATCTTGAAACAATAGGAAAGATACTCTTTCTCAGCATTCTTGTTTTGCAGACCTGGAAACAAACATTATTATAGCATATAGCCATTTTACATATTAGAACATTATTATTACCCTAAAGCCAAAATTATTTATAGTAATTATTACACTAGTTATCTATTGCTGCACAACAAATTGTCCACACTTTAGCAGCTTAAAACATCACACATGTGTTATTTTATGGGTTCTATGGATCAGGAATCTGGGTGAACTTATACAGAGTCTTAGGTTCAGGGTCTCCCAACTGAAGCTGTAAGTGGCATTTTAGCCTGCCATGGTTATCTCAAGACTCAATGAGGGTAGGATCCACTTTCAGGCTCTCTGAATGATTGTTGATAAGATTCAGTATCTCACAGGCTGTTGGATGAGTGAGGCCTTACTTAGGTCCTTGCTGACTACTGCTCAGTTCCTTAGGAAGGGAGGTATTCTCACTCCCTTGATATTGGGCCTTTCCACTGGACAGCCCAAAACACTGCAGTAGCTTCATCAGAATGAGCAAGAGTGCTTCGACAAGACAGATGTTGGTCTTTCATAATCCAGTATCAAAAGTGGCATCACGTCACTTTTGTAGTATTTTATTCATTAGAAGCAAATCACTAGGCTCAGCCCACATTCAAGAGGAGGAGATTATTCAAGGTATGAACATCCTGGGGCAGGGATCATAGCAGTCATTTTCTAAAATGTTTGCCATATTATGTATATATTCAAAATTTTAAATTTACTTATATTTCTCTAAGGAAAATATTTTATCAACTTTTGCAAGCTTAAGCTCATTTCCTGTTAGCCCTTTACATATTTGAATTATGACCTACCTTAAACATTTTAACGGATAAGTGTAAAAGGCTGGGTGTGTATGTGTATATGATGCTATTATCATTCTTTACTTTAAAAACAGCAAAGCTAACTGAAAAGAAGAAAGCTTCTGCATTACGATCAGCTTATAAAAATTGCAAAACCACCTGGAAAATATTTTAAAATTCATCTGAAATCAGATACAAAGGAAGTCTTACCTTGCATTCTAAATTTGCTTGTATACATGTCTCAGAATACACGGCAGCTCTTTAGATTTATCAAGTGTTATTTACAGCGTGAATGAAAAATGTGCAAATAAAGTTCCAGAACAGAATACACACATAAAGTAACTAAATTAAAGCATATGAAAGCAAATCCCATAATATGATTGCTTCATTTAGTAAAATCGGTATGAGAAAGTTTTAAAATATAATTTGAAATTTTTAGTTATTATATGAAATTAAGAAATTTCTGCATCTGTTAATACCATTTATTAATTCCATAAGATACACTGACAATAGGATATTGCACAAGTTGAAACTTCTTTGGTTCTAGTAAGTATAGGTGATGGTTTTTGAAAGACAGAATTCACATGGTTTGTGATCTTAGTGTTATTTTAAAAGACATTTCATTTATTATGGTTCCTATCATTCTCACTTCACTTTTCAAAAAGAAATTCTATGGTCTTCTTTAATGACCATGTAGAAAATAGTAGAGTGTATGAAATCTGATAGTTTAAAATTTAAATCTTATGCAATATATTTATGTATATTTAATTTAAATATTTATGTAAAGTTACATATATAAAGATTTCATGTATTCTATAAAAAGCTGAAGATTTTATAAAAAGTGTGATTTATTCTTTTTCACTGTCTGGGTTGACATCATTTTATTCATTCTTGGCTTTCAAGGGAGTTACCACCTTCTCTGAAATGGAATCCTCCTACATTTCTATACATTCCCACAAAAGAGAAATGCTCTTAATAGGATACAATTGCCGATGAAATTGTTTGTGGTGATTGAGAAGGAAAAGGTTATATGAAGGAAAAGAAAAATGACTAGTGTCTGCATATAAATTCATTAGCTAATAAGAACATTAGCATAAGTCTTCTAAACATGATGTCCTTTATTACGTCAATCTATTTTATTTCATGCTACACTGAAAAGAGAAACACCGGGGAAAAAATTGTCTGTATTAAATAATAAGCAGGGACCTCTTCTTGTTTTGAAGACTTGTTTTTTTTGTTATATTTTGGTAAAATGAATGTTGAAATATTTTATCACGTACTACACCATCTCTAATTACACCTATTTCTAGCTTTGATTTTTAAATAAAAAAGCTCAATGCAGGAGTGCCTGGATGGCTCAGTCAGTTGAGTGTTTCACTCTTGATTTCAGCTTTGGTCATGATCTCAGGGTTGTGGGATCAATTCCTCCATCCAGCTCCATGCTGAGTGTGAAATCTGCTTGAGATTCTCTCTCTCTCTCTCTCTCTCTCTCTCTCTCTTTCTGTTTCTGCCCCTCTCCCTTGCTCATGTGCTCTCTCTCTCTCCCCCAATAAAAAGTACAATAAAATAAAAAGAGCTTAATGCAAATAAAAACACCTGATTACTGCTCAAAAGATTTTATGTGTATATCTATGTACAGCTAGTTGAACTTGTATCAGTAGTAGTCTAATTTCACTACCTTATAAATTTATAATATTTTAGTGTTTTTCTCCTCACAGATACATTGGTACTATGACCCATACCACCAGCCTGCCATACAAATATAATGTTGTGACTTTGATTTCTCCAATTAACTGCTATTGGCACCGCCTCTCCAAATGATCAGGAATGCTTCTTTGATGCATTAACTCTGCCCCTATTATGTGCTGAATGGTTATGAATGCCTCCCCTCCATTCATATTTGAAGCCCCAAGACACAATGTGAATATATTTGGAAATAGGACTTTTCTGGAGATAATTAAGTTTAAATGAGGCCATAAGTGTAGGGCTCTGATCCAATAGAATTAACGTTCATATAAGAGTCTAGAGAACTTGCTGACTCTCTGCCATGTGAGGACACAGCAAGAAAGTGGCCATTCACAAGCCAGGAAGAGGGGCCTCACAAGGAACTACATCAGCTAGCACCTTGATCTTGTACTTCCAATTTCTGGAACTGTGAGAAAATCAATTTCTGTTGTTTAAGCCACCTAGTCTATGGTATTTTATGATGGCAACCCAAGCTAACTAAAATAGCATTTTTCATCTCACTTAGTCCACAGGGATGCCCTTGAGTTCTAACACAAGGAGCAAGAAGTAAACAGGATCAGTTGCATTTGCCTTTCCTTCTTTGCTGTCATATGAGTTCCTTAGTGGAGCTTGTCCCTCAGAGTAGGATATCTGCTTGTTCACTGTTGTCATGATGACTTGGTTGACAGTGTCCCAAAGATTGCAGTGGTGGTGACCGATATTTAAATCCTAGGAAATAAGTCTTATATTTCAGAGCCACATATTCATATTTTTCTTAATCTATAAGTGCTGTCCTAGGTATCAGAGACTAAAGGGAAAAAGAGAGAGATAAATAATATATATAAATTGTTAGAACACCCACTCATCATGGCTGGATATTTTTGTAAGTGTGAGAAAATATTTTGACACCGATTTAAATGTATCCATCTCATAGGTAGACTCTTTATTGCATTGGAAGGATTTTACAGATGCAGGTCTACCACTTTACTTGGAGGATGTACTTCAGAGAACCGTCGATGAAGAAGTAACACTACGAGGAAGCTAAAATTTCTGACACAAAGGACCCAAACATTATTTCTTGAATAAAGTTGAATTTGACTTGTACTGTTCTGGGAATATCACAATGCTAAATGGGAAAATTAGAAAGGCTAGTTGGACGGGGAAGATGCCAGAAGATAACTTCACTTGCCAAAAGACTTCTTAAAAGGAGCCTTTGGAGGGGCGCCTGGGTGGCGCAGTCGGTTAAGCGTCCGACTTCAGCCAGGTCACGATCTCGCGGTCTGTGAGTTCGAGCCCCGCGTCAAGCTCTGGGCTGATGGCTCGGAGCCTGGAGCCTGTTTCCGATTCTGTGTCTCCCTCTCTCTCTGCCCCTACCCCGTTCATGCTCTGTCTCTCTCTGTCCCAAAATAAATAAACATTGAAAAAAAAAAAAGGAGCCTTTGGGGGCACCTGGGTGGCTCAGTCGGTTAAGTGTCCGACTTTGGCTCAAGTCATGATCTCACAGCTCATGAGTTCGAGCCCCACGTCAGGCTCTGTGCTGACAGCTCAGAGCCTGGAACCTGCTTTGGATTCTATGTCTCCCTCTCTCTCTGCCCCTCTTCCACTCGTGCTCTCTCTGTCTCTGTCTCTATCTCTCTCTCTCTCTCAAAAATAAATAAACATTAAACAATTTTAAAAAAAGGAGACTTTGCCTTCCACTGAAGAGCTAGCTTCCTTCTGCCCTTGGTCAGGGGAACCAAAACTGGTTTCCATGACTAAATGAACCTTTTATGAAATCGTGTTTACATAAAAAGAAAACAATATATTTTTCTTAACTAATGCGCAAATATATTTTATTTGAGCCACCATAACTCTGGTTTCATTTCGTTTTGTTATTCTTTTTTAAAACATACATGGAATTTCATTTTAAAGAGTAGAATTAAGCTTCCATGCATTGCTAATGGGAATGAAATACATTGACCCTCTAGAGGGGAATGAAACAACCTAAAACAACATTAGACTTGTGTTTTGTTTGCCTTTTGACCTTGTGGCCCTATTTCTGGGAATTTATCTACAGCTATATCTACCCTAATGAGGCCTTTTATAAGCACTCAAATATTCATTGCAATAGTGTTTATTAGAGAGAACAATTAAAAAACAAAACAATAAAAAAAAAAACCTCTCAGTGTTCATGTAAGGAATTGGCTACATTTTGAAATATTATGCAGCTGTAAAAAAAAATAGTGAAGCATTATATTCATAGAACTTATTTTTATCAAAAAATTCAAGGGTAAGTACAGTGTATTTGCTTTTTAAATACACTATACCCTACCTTTTGTTTGAAAAAGCAGGAGGAATATACATTCATAGTTGTTTGTTTTACACAAAGAATTACATGAAAACATATCTAAGACACTAATAGTTTATACAGATAGATTTTAAGGAATTCCCAAGGCCTTATAGCTGTATTTTGTTGTCAAGCATATAAACTAAATAAATGAATCCCAATGATAGGAAAAAGCTAAAAAGGGAGGTTATAAATTAATAAACTAACCTCCTTATATATAAATAAACATAGAACCAAAATAGTTTACTCAAGTATGCATATCCTATGCCCCAACTTGAGTACTGGGCCCTTTAGAGCAAGAACTATATCAATTCACCTTATATTTATAGTTGTGATTAGCTCAGTGCTTTTACTCAATAAATAGTTGTTGATTGATTGTCATTTAAACATATGCTGACACCTTATTTCAATTGTTCATATCTTAAAATATTCTAACACATTAAACATTCCTGTAATATGTCTTATAATGATTGGCAAGCTTTCTTGATCAATACAGCTTATAATGGACTTATTAAGATCAGGCATGGTTGGATTCCATTTTGACATATTTGAGTAATACCTCTTTTATTCACTCTACTGATTTTTAAGCCTTGGCATCCTTAATGGCATGTCTGATTCACCTTTTCTGTAGTTAATGCATTATCAAATAGAGGACATAATGAGTGAAATGTATTTGAGGGTAAAAATGAGCCCCTAACTTATTATTCCATTCTATGACATTGGGTAGTTAAAATTCATTCCAATTAAATTCTTTTCAGATAGTAATTTGTGATAAAAAGGTGGTGGATATTCAAAAATAGTTAAATGTTCAGAAGCTGTATTCTAATAAAGATATATATGTCTAAAAAGATTTCAGAATATATCTGCTGGAAGCATAATCTGTGCATGGTAGAACTTATTAGTAACATTAAATTTGAAATAAAGTATTTGTACTTTAAAAGCTGTTGCTAAATTATACACTAAACAAGATCCTCAACTTTTGGCAGATAGTTAGATAATCCTTTCATAGGAATAAATATGGGTATGGTTAAGAGATTTAGCAGAACTTCAAATATTTTTAAAATTTACTTAACGTTCTTTTTATATACATTTAATTTCTTGCTTTAAAATTTCCTGCATATGTATTAAGTGTATTTAGTCAGAATGGGGAATTTTCTTTACCAGAAATATGACTAAATAAGATAAGGTTGAAATTCCTTTGTTGTAGAAAACTGCTTCGAGCTGTAGTTCCCAAAACGAGTTCCACGAAGTATTAAGTTAATGCAAAATTCTAATATATTCAATCAATATATCTTCTCAATGTCTACAATGTGCCTGGCAGGCAACAAAACAAAGTGATTGTCCTTGCGGAGCTTATGTTCTGTAGAGGGACTCAGATCTTACACAAGGAACAAGGATATATGTTATTTGTCAAATTCTGATCAGTTCTGAGACCAGGCAGCCTAAGAGGGTGGAGTACAGGGTGTGAGTGCCTGCCATTTATATGGATATTCAGAGAAGGCTTCTCAGATAAAAGGCTATTTGAGAAGAAACATAATGCAGAGTGAGCAGTGAGGCATGAGATGTGTGGGGCAGAGTGTTGCAGGAAAAGCAAAGAAGAGCAAACTCAAAACCCAGGAGGGGTTTAATGTCATTGGGAAAATGTAGGAAGGTCAAGGGGCCAGTGTGGCTGGAGAGGAAAGTAGGAGAATGGAAGATGAAACCCAAAGCATTTGGGGTGTGGAGGTTTAAAGATATGGTGAGGACTTTGGATTTTATTCTGAATGAGGAAGGTAGTCACTGGAGAATTGTAAACTGAGCACTAAAATACCATTCAATAATTACTAGGTAATATTATGTCTATATTTAAAATGTTAATTTTACATTAAATATGTATTAAGATATATTATTGGATGTATTGAATATTTATTGCAGTTAAACACATATCACATTTTGAACATTTCTCTGATTCTTTGGCCCCACTTTTGTTACTTTAAATGCCCATTATGTTTCCTACTATTCTATAAATACTTTGTACATTTTAAGGTGTTTCAAGGTAAAACCTATTTATGAAACTCCTGCCTAGAGAAATGCTTTGATTTATTTTAAATGTTTATTTTGAGAGGAAGAGAGCATGTATGCTCATGAGCGGGGGAAGCACAGAGAGAGAGAGGGAGAGAGAATCCCAAGCAGGCTTGTGCTGTCAGCACAGACTCCATCTCACCACCGTGAGATCATGACCTGAGCCAAAATCAAGCATTGGATGCTTCTCCCACTGAGCTAGAAATGCACTGATTCTATTCTTCCATTGAGCATCTACCACGTGTTAGGTGCTAGTTTGCTGACAGAATTAAGAGATTAAAAGGACACAGTATGCTCACTTTGCTAAGTTGAATTGATACAGATATTTTTTTTGAAGTGTGAAAATTTATAACACAGGTTTGAAGAAAAAGAAATTAAGCACATAGAAGTTATAGAGACAAGTATGAAGGGGTTGAGAAAGCACTGAGATAGAAAAGATTTCATGGCAGCATTCCTAGAAATTCAATGCCAGAGCTAAGTTTTGAAAAGCAAATGGAGATGCACAAATTGGGTGACTACATTAAAGTAGTAGGAATGACCTGTGCAGTGACATTCACTTGTGAGTCTGGAGACCTCTAGGTAGCTATATTCAAACACTCAATTTTCTTTTTCACCTATTAAATATAAAGCAGCTGGAAATAAGACAGTAGGGAGTGGTAGGGTCTATGGTGACTAGAAAACTCATGTCCATCTTAAGTATAAATATATATGTTTGTTCCCATACACAACACACACACACACACACACACACGTACATATATACACTTTGCAACAATCAAACAAATGTATCTTTATGCCAGATTTATTAAATTCACTTGTGTCACCAGCTCCGGTGTAAAGGTTGAGGAAAGCAGAAGCTAATGATAGATTGGTAATCAATGATTATGTAAGATTTGTAATTTAGGAAATCATCAACAAGAGGCTATTTTAGACAACATTTTGGTGACTAAGTAAAGGATATACTTGAAAGAGGAATAAAAAGGAGAGCTACTAGGTTGTTCTATTGGGATTATTCAGTGAACGGTGACAAATTTGCAAATGTAATAATCAAAGAATATTGAATAACTTGTGTCACAATATGGAAATATAACTGACAGGATTTACTGACTGATTATATGTAGGAGATGATGAACCCAGACAAATACAGGGGTGGTGAATTTCCTCATCTAGGGGCTTAGGTGGGTGTAACAATGGGAACACAGAGTCATAAGAGGAAGTTCCAAGTTAGGGAACATGGAATGTGACTCTGACTATCGGCTTCTAGAATGCACAGCTCTTTTTCTGGATCTTCAACTATTAAGTTTGGTTTTAAGAAATATTTATAATCAGTGTATATGTCATACTATAAATATCACACTGAGATTTATAGTATGATGGTGGTATTGATTACAAAATACATTACAACTAGATTATAGATTACTACTTTCCAAATTCTATAATAGAATGAGTTTCAAAATGTGATTTTATACCATGTTACTTAAGAAGGTTTTATGATGTTGGGATAACCAAAACCTTTTAGTACAAGAAATCTAGACATGTCATTGGAAATTATCTAAACCTATATGCTTGTTTTATGGCTGAGAATGACAAGGCAAAGAAATTCAGTTGACTTGCCCAAGATTGAGCAATTAATGAGTAGCAGAATCATATAATTTAAACTCTGAGGAAAGATTCTAAGGTAACAAAGTAAATTTACTAATATTTTATTAATGTGGATTTAAGAAGGAATTGGAAGTTTATGAGACATTCTGAAACTCATGGGCAGAAATTTTCCTTGGAGTATAGTTTTTATTTGATAAAATAATTACATTGCTTACAATATAAGGTCTAATTTTGTGTGTTCATTCACATCTTGGTTTGGCATTATCTGATTAATTAATTAAAGTAGTAGTAGGACTAATTAATTAATTAGAAAACACAGCATTACCTGCCCAGCCTAAATTATAGAGGACTTGATGTTGACAACAATGAAAATTTCCTTTCTGGTGGATATTTACAGAGATAAGATATAAGTTGGCTAGACGATTTTTTAAAACTGTGAAACAAAATGTTTATTACAAACATCCTGTGTTGGTATTTATTGTCAGTGCTTTCTATTTGACATTGGCTGAAGTTCAATGACTTTGTATCTCATCAGTGTAAAATACACCATTCTACTTCTCTTGTTGGTGTGATGAATCTACTTCTATGGTAGTCTTTTTTTCTTCATGATGGACAGTTAATTCACATTCTGTAAGTTTATGAAGACCATTCCACAGGCAGTCACCTGGATTAACTTCTGTTAATTACCACTGAAATGTTGGGTTTTCTGCATAAACTGTGAAATGATTCTTTAGAGAATAGACTGAAAATGACTTTGGAGCCTCTGCTACTGCCAAACCCTTTGGTTCTGTGGCAACATTTAGCCTCTTTGTAATTTAATTTCCTACTTTGAAATGTCACTTGCCAAACACCAATTCAGCTCCCCTCACTCTACATCCAAAAATCCTATCATAAATGTCACATCTGATAAGAAATGGATTACTTGGATTTGCAAGTGGGACTGGTGAAACTCTCAGAGACACAATATTATTTTCACTCTCTGAAAATGTTCACATGATTTGCACCATGATTCTATTTCCATAATGCGCATCTAAACCCATGGATCTCTGTATTATTTCAATGTGGTTACATGTGATTAGCCCTCACGTAAGCTGAGAATCTTATATTTAATTCTAGTTCAGTTGAAAGTTGACATAAATCATATCTTATTTTTGACTACTGCATAAGCTATTGGATAAATTATTGTGTTTTTTTTCTATAAAATTTGATTGACTTCCTAAATCTTTCCAGTGCTCTGATTTCTTTTGGAAGTAAAGGATGCTGTAAAGTAAGACCTATTCAGAGGTCAATTGCTATTCTTCAAAGAGTGACTTTAAGTTATTTAAACCTCCAGGGATTCTGAAATAGACTGTAGTATAAGGTATTTCAGTGGTGCAATTTTCCACCGATAAAAGGGTACACTCATACTAAATCAAACAAACCAAAAAAAAAAAAAAAAAAAGAAAAAAAAGTGGAAAGCTAGCGGATTGCTGAGTTTGTAAAGTATTTCAGACATATTGCTGAATACATCTCATTCCAAAAAAAGATTCCCTGATCTACTTTTCAACAGTTTTCATATGGTTTGATTTGATCTCCTCTTTTAAAGATTAGGTAGCAGTGTACAAAGAATGACTTGTACGTGTGAAACATCTGGGGAATCTCAACTTCCTACTGAACTTGAATTATGCTCTATTTCTTTCCTTTGAAAAAAATGTTTATTTATTTTTGAGAGAGAGAGGCAGCACGAGCAGGGGAGGGTCAGAGAGAGAGGGAGACACAGAATCCGAAGCAGGCTCCAGACTCTGAGCTGTCAGCACAGAGACCAATGCGGTGCTCGAACTCACGAACCGTGAGATCATGACCTGAGCTGAAGTTGGACCCCGAACCCACTGAGCCACCCAGGCGTCCCAAATTAGACTCTATTTCTAAGTCATTGTTTTTTAAAAGTATCCATTTAGTTACATAAAATATCTTTAATTGAGAACAATCTCCTTATTTTTTTTTCCTGATTAGCCACATTAAACTGTGTATTGGTAAGTTTTTACATCTACAATATTACCTTGTTCTTTTGGTGAGGGTATATAGAGGTAAAGTTTAGAAATGCTTTATCATCTTCTGAGGTTCAAAATGTTACCTCAGAAAAAAAGTTACTTCTTAAATCAGCACTTGTTATTGGTTTTGTTCTACATCTCTGATAAATACTGAGTACCATGCATTATGTAGGGATAAAAATCTACTCAGTGGATTTTGTTTCAAAGAGACCTGGAAAGTAAAGATATTTCTCTCACTGAGTCTCACCTTGGATTTCAGTACTAGTATATCCTGGGGAAGATTTGTTACATTTGCTTTTCAAAGTCAGTGTGCAATGAATCCAACTGATACAATATGACATCAGAAAGATTGAGTAGAACAGGTTTGCCAAATTCTCAATTTCTTGCAATTATGGTTATCTTGATTACTACCTCTGTTTTTGTCCTAAGAGTCATCATTTAAAATATAAATGTCAGGGGCGCCTGTGTGGCTCAGTGGGTTAAGCATCTGACTCTTTTTTTCGGCGCAGGTCATGATCTCACAGTTCTTGAGTTTAAGCCCCCACATATGGCTCTGCGCTGACAGGGCTGAAGTGTGGAGCTTGCCTGGGATTCTCTCTCTATTCCTCTCTCTGCGCCTTCCCTGCTTATGTTCTCTCTCTCTTTCCCAAAATAAATAAATAAAACTTTAAATAAATAAATAAAATAAATAAATAAATAAATAAAACTTTAAAAATCATATAAAAAGAAAAATTCGAAGAACAGCTTATGGATTTGGAATCTGATTTTGAATAAGGGATATTACTCCTGTTAGCCGTGTAAACTAAGAAAAATGTCCTGTTCACTTTCCTTACTTGTGAAATGGTGATAATATGTGCCTTGCTTCCTTCACTTCATTCTATTTGGGATCAAATAAACAAATATATTTGAAAGTATTTTCAAAAAGGTCAAATATTAGATAAATACAAGCCATTGTTATTATTAAAAAGAAAACTTTCACCACCAAAATACTGAACAAATCATGAAAAAATATTATGGTATTTGCTTCTTTATGGGGTATTATGAGGCTTTACGGAATGTTGACTTATTTGGCCAAGGATAAATATTTTGTTTCTTCACTAACTTTCCCTAATAGATCATATGTGGCTTAATACCTCTTGTGTATGTGTCAAAGGCTTAGAATTGGCATGCAAAGCTTAACAGTTGAATCTGAATAATACGGACTGAGGAAACCACTGCAGTAGGAGGAAAGATGATGGTGTGGGGATGGTCACAGACTGCTGCAAGGTTGAAAGAAGAGGGGCTTCCACAGCTCTAGAGGTGTGTGGTGCTTTCCTGCTTTTCTGGTTCTGGCCAGTGCTTGCTTTCAGCAAGGAAATGTGATGAGTTCCATCTAATTTCTGTTATTTGCTTTTAAGAAGGTGGATGGAATGGGTGTGAATACTGGGGTTTGGGTATTAACACTATAATCAATGGGGATGAGGAAGCTGAACTCAGAAAGGAACATTTAGGGGGCCTGGGTGTCTCAGTCGATTAAGAGTCAAATTCTTGATTTTGGTTCAAGTCATGACTGCAAGATTCGTGGGATCAAGCCCCGCATTAGGCTCTGAGCTGACAATGCAGAGCCTGCTTGGGATTCTCTCTCTCCCTCTCACTCTGCCCTTTCCTTGCACACATGTGTGCATGCATTCTCTCTCTCTGTCTCTATCTCTTTCTCTCCCTCTTTCTCTCTCTCTCTCTCTCTCAAAATAAATAAACTTTTTTAAAAAAAGAAAGAAACATTTGGTTTTATTTCCATGTATGTCAAGGGGAATATGTGAAATTCATGTCTTATATAATTCATATATTATCTTATTTATCCTTTTTTCCAGTCTAGTAGCCTGAAAAAAAATGTACGCTACATTTTCTTGATTATTGTGATATTTTTATCATTTCATAACTTACTTTTGTAATTTTAGCAGTTTAAATTATATATATTTATAATATATAATATATATTATATTAATATATCATATAATAATATATATAATATGTAATATATAAATTTAAATTTACATTTATATATATTTAAATTTATTAAATTTATATAAATATAAATTTAATAAATTTAAATAAATATTTTCTCCTCTCCTTTCCTCTATACTGATACTGCTTGTGGATGGAGGGACTGAAATGTCAATGTGCAGGTATATGAGGCAGGCACGCAGTTTCAACCATTAGGATTTTATTCAACCTTCTAATTGCACCTAACCCATGAAAAAGAATAATGTATTTTTTAAAAATATTTCTTGGATTAATATAGTCTCTATTCCAGTGCATACTAAATTTTTAGATGCATAAAATTTACCTGCAACATTTAAAAATCAACACCTTTCTAGATTCAACCATTTAAGATTCTCAGTAGATCTGGGACAGGACCTAAAAAGTTGCGTTTCTAACAACTACCCAGAATCATTTCATGTAAAAATCCTGTGGGCTACATTTTTTAAAACTCTATAAGCTCCAAAGACTTTTATAATTTTATGTCATACAGTAAAAAACAGATGTTGAAAAGAGGGAAAAAAAACAGTTCTCTGAAATGGCTTCCTAACGTGCATAAAACTCTTTATGACTCATTCTAATTATACGTATTCTCCTTTAATTTGCCCATACATTCTTTTTAATTATAAAAATAACTTTTTCAAACATTTTCCCCCATCAGATATTATTAACTTTTCCCCTCAGGCCTGGAAGTAGTAAGATGGGATTACAATGTTCCTTCGCATCTCTGTCCATCTGATGCAAATAGGGGTGCTGTAAGATCCTTACCTGGAACCCCTGTCTCAGGTTCGCAGGCCCCTTACCCAGAACAGAATCACTTCATGCCATTTGAGTAATTTTTGAAAAATATGATTAAACTTGTTTTTATTGCTGTTGTAATTCTATCGTGTCACTTTCAAGATTGCAGGGTTATCACACAGTTTTAAAATACCAAATTTTATAAGTTCAAATATCTGGAAAGGGGTTTGTTCTTTACTGGATTATGGCCTGTATTTCACTAACTTATAAGTGGCCTGCACATAGTAGATATACAATCCAGGGTGAGAATGACCCAATGAAAAGAATTCAGAAACCGAGATACAGGTGATCTGTGGATGTGCTTACAAATCGAAAACAAAGGCCATCTGCTCTACTACACATACAGTCAGGTAAGAAATGTTATTTTTAATGCATACTAGGCACATAGCATTTTAATCTCCAAGGTGTGAGTTTTATCAATCAAACACTGTAAGCTACGATGTAAAATTGGAAAACATTCAACAATGAATGGGTTAATTTTGTTGTTTTACAGCATTGGTTTTGTTAGAGATTTTTAATAATTATTTAAAATATTGTTTTCTGTGGATATGTCAGATATGAATATACCACATTTCCAAATTATACATCAGTTTTCAATATTGCTAGTCAAAAGTCATGGACACTGAGGCTAAAACCTAAACATCTCTCAGTAACCAAGTTATTCTCGGCTGTAACTGCATGCTTGTTATTTATGATGACTTCTACTAGCTAGCTAGATAACCTGAGACAAGGTACTTAAACCCTTTGTCTCAGTTTTCTAATCTTAAAAACTGGTATAATATTAGGGCCTAATCCATAGGGTGTTGTAAGGATGATAATACATTTTTTTTTTAAAGTTAGGAGAGAGCTTGGCATGTGGTAAACACTATTTAAGTGTATCTATTAATATTAGGATCACTTGGAATAGGCAATTCCAAGTAGTATTCGTGGAGAAGGTAGTGAAAAATAATCTGTCGCAGAGAATGATAAATATTGCTGAAGGTTAATTGCTTAACATTTCAGAAATAAAATATGCTCAGATTTTTTTTTGTTTTAGGTTCCCAAAAGATTCTCTTATATTATGTGGGTTTTTTCCCCTCACTGGTAGCTTAGAGAAATTACTCTAAATAACAAGACAGACAAATTACTTAGCCAAGTGTCTTAGTTCAGTGAAGTACCATAGACAGGTTTATGAACAACAGAAATTTATTTCTTATAGTTTTGGAGTCTGCAAATGCAAGATCAGAGTGCCAGCTTGGTCAAGCTCAGGTGAGGGCACTCTTCTGGGTTTTAGACCCAGTTCTCTTGTATCCTCAAATGGCAGAACGGACAAAAGGGAACTCTCTGGGGTCTCTTTTATAAGGCCACTAATCCCACTCACGAGGGCTCTATCCTCATGACCTAACTACCTCTCAGAGCCATCATAATACACTTCCTAATACCATCACATTGTAGGGTAGGATTTCAGCATATGAAGTTTCAGGTGGGGTGACAAAAACACTTGATCCATAACATCAAGTTATCAACTAATTGTTTTTTTCTTTTCTATTATTTCTATTTATCCGATAATTGGAGTTGTAGATTAAATGCATATTAATAACCCATTATTAACGAAATTCTGGAATAAAATGATTTTTGTGAGATATACATACTTTGCAAATTTACAGTGATATCTAAAAGTATATAAAAATTTTCTTTGAAATAACTATTAACTAAATTTCAAGGACTGGCATATTTTTGGCAAAAAAAAAAACCTATCAATATTTCTCTTGTTGCTTGAAAAGAGCTATTAAAAAGGCTCAATAATTTCATAAATTGCTGAGTTGATTTTGTTTTGCTGAAAGAGAGTTGGCAAGAAATGTCAGCAATAACTGTACATACAAAAGTGAATCCACTTGGGTCACAGTGAACTTCCCATGTAATTTGCACTTTGCCCCCTGGAAAGACTGAACTGGGACAAAAAAATCTAGTGAGACTGTCAGAGTCCAAAACAAAAGCCATAGAGGTTGACTGAACAGCAGAAACCTAATAGTAACTAACTGTGTTATACATGATTCTTGATATTCCTGATACCAGTTTTTGCTTATCCTACACTATACTTATTTTTCCTTAAAGACAAGAAATATGACTACTTCCCTTCAACAGCAAGTATATCAAGCATTTTTCATAGTGCTTAGATTTTGTTGACTAAAAAAGTCTCCAGGAGCAAGATGTATAAACCAGTAAAACATAGAGCAAGTATACTTATTTTAAATACTTTTAATTTTTTTTAAGTTTATTTATTTATTTTTGAGAGAGAGATAGAGTGAGTGGGAGAGGGGCAGAGAGAGAGGGAGAGAGAGAGAGAGAGAGAGAGAGAGAGAGAGAGAGAGAGAGAGAGAATCTTAAGCAGACTCCACACTCAGAGTGGAGTCTGACATAGGGCTTGATCCCACAACTCTGGGATCATGACCTGAGCCAAAATCCAGAGTTGGATGGCTCAACCAACTGAGCCACCCGAGAACCCCTAAAGCAGAAAATGTTTTAAAGATTCAAAACTGAGGAATGAAATGCAAAAAACAAAACAAAACAAAAATCAAAAAACAAAAGGATAAGGAATCTGTTAACAGGCCTGTTTCTACATGGTATGGATGAGCAATCCTGAAACGACTCAAGGAAATATAAAACAACTTGTGGAGAAGAAGAGTCTGATTTCTTATTGCCAGAGAAAGGCATTACAAATATGGAAAGGGTGAAGACTAAGATGAATATTATGAAGCTGGATTGCAATTGGAGAATTGGTATATAAACCTATAGATTTTGTTATGTGCACAGATAGATATAGAAATAGACAACATACACATATGCATATTTCCTAGCTCTGAAAGTTCTTAAAAGCAGTGACATCCCAGGGCCAATGATCAAATTTTACACCGAGATTTTTGTCTCTAAAGACCATTCCCTTGTAAGAGTTACACAGGACTTCTTGTGTATATAGCTGTTTCCAGGACTAATACATGAAAGTACAAGATGTACTTGAAACATCTTATAGTGCTAGGAGGTGAAGACATACTCAAAAAAATGATGGAGATATGTCAAGTAGATACAAAAGCATTTGCCCCCCTAAATATACTGATAATATCAAATTATAATCCACAAAATAAAAATAGGAATCAAATATCGCATACGTACATGATGAAATTAAGGAATAAATGGGAAGAATGGAGAGCTCTTTAAGTAAAATTCCAAGTAATGAATGTGGAGGAAACAAGAAATTAGAGAAATTACTATTTGTTTGCAACCACAACAATAAGAGTCTCAGGCAAGAAGCTAAAATCAGTGGGCACAAGTATGATGACAACAGGATATTTACACAGTCTATTTACATCTAACAGATGCTTGTTAGTTATAAAGGAGAAAATAGTACCTCCACGATGAAGAAACACGGCAGACACAAACATTAGCCATAGGTGGAAATGTACATTATCAGTGATGGGACAAATCAATACCAGATGTCTCCTTATAATGATATACTGAGAATTACACAATATCATATCTGCTGCGTTCTTGGACGAATTATATAACCTGCATCTAATAATACGGAACCATTAGTTAAACTGAACATGAGGAGACATTCTAGAAGATAATTGGCCTGAACTCTTTAATAACATAATGTAATGTTAAGTCTGACAGACGTGAAAACTAAGGGTACTGTGTCATCCTAGATTGGATCTTGGAATAGGAAAGGATAAATGTGGTACAGTTGACAAAATCTGAATAAGATCTGTAGATTAGATAATACTGAATTTAAATATTAGTTCCTCTTTTTGACAATTGTATTCACCCACTTAAATGACTGTCCTGTTTTTAGAAATATATTGAATTTGTGAAGTATTTTAGAGGTAAAGGGGTATTAGACGTAAAATTTAAAACTTGCAAAAATGTAAATATAAACACACAGAGAGACTAGATAGATAGATAGATAGATAGATAGATAGATATAGACAGAGACAAAGACAAGGACTGAGAGAACAGTAGATAGAGACAAAGACAGGGACGCATGTGTGAAAAATGTTAACATTAACGGAATGTAAGTGAAAGGTGTATGAAAATTCTCTGTACTATTTTTGTGCTTCTTTGTACTTTAAACTATACTTGTCTGAAATTATTTCAAAATAAAAGTTAAAAATAGATATCCCTGAACCCTTATTCAGTTCAGCCTTAACAAGAAGCACACAGAGTCTGATAATGAAAGGTTGCAATGTGATAGCTATAGATCAGATTGCCTATTTGATTGCCTTTTACCATCCCTTTGTAATATGAAGCTTTCTGGTCTCGTTGCATAATAATTAGATAATTTTTATGTTTAAAAGATTGACCAAGCTAATAGTACAAACTAGAGCTAATCTGAAACTTGTCATAACACCTTGTATAGTTTAGAATAAGGGAAAATAACATCTTCAACAATATTAAATTATCAGAGGAAACAAATACTTCAATGAATTACAGTCTTTTGGAGATAAAGTTTGAGAATTGGGACCACAGAAAAGGAGAAGAGAAAGGGGCAGAATGGAGGCTGCTTTAAGTCCAGCAAGGGGAGGCACCACCTTTATCCATTATGGACATCACTCCCAAACAATGGCCACATTTACTGGGCTGCTGTATGCATGCTTACAGTGCTTGTAATTGAGGATGATTATGGTTAATGACTCCAGTAATGTGCACTTTCAAACCAGCAGGACAATGTAATTTGTATCAAACCTATTCAGTATCTCTTCAGGCATTCTGCCTGGTTTAATCTTAGCTCAGCACTGGCTGCAGAGGGAGGCTCTGAAAGCTTCACAGCTGGCTCAAATTAAAATTTTCATGGTCTCTCCCACTCCCCAATCCCTCCAGTATATTCAGAAGTAAATAAAGCTGTTTGAGTCTTCGTTATCGGCTGGATGCCACAGGGACTGTCATAGTTTAACGTGACAGGACCAAGAACTTTAGTCCCAAAAACGCTAGGCTTTAGTGTGCAGAGAGGAAACAAAACATCTGTCTGTGAAATTCACTGATGAGGTGTTAACCAATAACAGCTCACTTCTTGGTAAAGAGAAGCTGTTTTACATTTCAATATACTGTGAAAGACAACATTCTGTGGTTTCTCAAAACATAAAAATAATCGGTTAATACAAAATATGTCCAGTTTCCCTTTCTCCAGTTATCAAAAAGAAATCCCTTGTCAGCCAAATTGTTTGTGAAATTAGTTCAGGAATAGATCCTATTTAGAAGCTAGATTATTCATTGAAATCCAGTTCCAACAAGATATTTATTTATTGGTTTGTCTATTTCTTTCTTTCTTTCTTTCTTTCTTTCTTTCTTTCTTTCTTTCTTTCTTTCTTTCTTTCTTCTTTTTCTTTCTTTCGAGCTATGAGATTAAGAAGCATAAACATGGCTTTATGCCATTCTTTTTTTTTTTCCCTTTCTGGTTTACTGTCACTTTAGGGAGAGATGAGGCATAGTTTCTATACACTTATGCCTGTATATTTCAGACTCTGGTAACAAATACTGAAGCATGACAGAGTGGGTATACAAATGAGATGGAAAAATATGTTGAAGGGCCTAAGGCTGAAGATAATTACAATTCTGAAATAAAATTGCTATTGTGTTCCACTCCTCAGGTTTGTAAGTAGAGTTTTTCTTTCTACCCCGGCTGAATGCAAATCGCTACATTTCAGCAGTTCCAGAAAACATTTTCAGACTAAACAATGATATCTGTCAATGGTAACAATAGGATGAGGTTGGAAAGCAAGGTGAAAGTGCATGTGTCTCCTGGTCTCCGTGCAAGGTAACTGGCATGGAGAATGATTGACATGTGAAACGAATAGCAACGTTTGGATGGCAAAGTGGTTATAAGCCGCAGGAAAATGTGCTGATTATGCTACCCTGAGATTTTTCATAGGCAAGTATTTCACATTTTATTTTATTTTTAGAATGCTTATAAATCAAACTGTTTTGCGCTCAAATGTTTACCCATATGTCATGAAGTTTAAAGTTTATGACCATACACCTTGCCTCATAGTGTAGATTACGTTGTTCAGTTTGTAACAAATAGCTTTGAATGTGAAAGTGCAGTTGTTTGATTGTAAATGGCACGAGCTAAATTGACTATAAATGACCTCATGTTGTCTAGCATGGAAATACTGTCATTCCTTGTGTGAAAAGTAATAAAAAAAAGCACTTGGTATAAAGACTCATTGGCAAGTTTCAGGATTTCACAGTTCTACCAATTGACAGAAAGAAATCTCTAACACAAGCAAAATATATATATATTAGTATAGATGTTTTACAGCTTTCTGTATCACGTTCATAAGAAAATGATTTAAAATGAGTAAAAGGACATGATAATGATATTATAATGTAGGGCAAAATACATAATTGCACACCTGGGAGTAATGCAGCTTGTCTATGCGATCCATGAGACAGAATTCTATCAAACTCTTGGAAACATTCAGGAACGCATGCTATAATCCCCCTAGTACCCCTTCTAACAACTTCCTAATCTCCTTCCAGCATTTGATGGCTATTCCGTCTTGACTTATCTTTACGGTATTGATGGCCAGTACTCTGGATAAGCTTATTCACAATTTGGAATGCTAAAGACTATAACATCCCAGGCCTCCTTGTGGCTGGTGCTCTGCATGTTACTAGGGATTTCCAGGTTGATGGGTCCATATAGCAGCCAGAAGGGAAATGTCTTTCTGACAAACACGGTCATAAAGGCATTTCATTTTTCTTTCCTTTATCAGCTATAGCATAGATTCTGGCTTTGTGGAGTTGACTACAAGCAGCAATAGTAGGATTTCTACTGAACAGCCTGAGTTGTAAGTTGGGCTTTTCCCCGGCGTTCTTGCTTCTAAACCAACATGTCCTTTAATATGCCAATTTCTGCTTAAACTAGCTAGGTTGGGCCCCGTGGTCTGAACAGATTATAAAATTAATAATTTTATTAATTATTCAATTAATAAAATGTGACACTGAAAAAAGTTCACTTTCATATGCTTGAATTTTGTTAGTTATCTGGATGCCATATTTCATAGTTAAGTAGCGTTAATGTCACCAAGCCTCTCAGTGGTGAAAGGCAGTGGACCTTCTTTGTCTTTATAGTTTTTTTTTTTAATCTTCAGGAATTTTACCTATGACTCATTTGCTATTTCAAGTGTCCCTAGTCAAAAGAATTTTTTTGTGCCAGCAATTTCTATTATGATATAATCCCTTGGAGCGAGACATTTTTACAAACATATGGCTAGATCACAGTAGCAACTAGTCTCAAATTATCTGCTCTTCTGGGCAGTGGTCAGCTTGAGAAACATTCAAGTCAAAAGCATGTGCATTTTTATGATAGTTAATTGGGGGCTGGTTTCTGTAGAATTATTGCGCATCTCAAAATCTCTGCTTTGGCAAAGTTAATGTACACCCCCGTAGGTCACTGTATTCTCTTCCAGAGGAAGGAGAGGGAATCTTCTTTTTTCCTGTTCCAGGCCTTGCCGTATCCTACTCACTTGGATTCATCCCCTCATTTGTTTCAATATTTCTTAAAGTTCTCTTTTCTCTAATACTCCCTAATAACTGTCTTTTTCCTTAAAGACTTATTTTATTAAAAAAATTTTTAATGTTTATTTATTTTTGAGAGAGAGAGACAGAGAGCGAGTGGGGGACGGGCAAAGAAAGGGAGACAGAGACACAGAATCTGAAGCAGGCTCCAGGCTCTGAACCATCAGCACAGAGCCTGACACTGGGCTTGAACTCACGAACCATGAGATCATGACCTGGGCCAACATCGGTTGCTCAACTGACTGAGCCACTAGGCACCCCGAGACTTATTTTAAAAATATATTACATGTGCACGGTTTTTCCTCTGACTTCTTTTCATTTCACAAAACTTTCCAGACTTGCAAATAGCCCTTCAAATACTGACCACTGCTAGATGAATATGATGATACATGGATGAAAAATATTCTGTGTAAACTATACAACATTCAATATCAGTTGGTATGCTTGTATCCTGTTGCTACTTAATGTTTGCTGAAGCAGAGGCACAACCACACATGTCTTGTTTTTCATTATTGATTTTGTGAGAAGTCATCATGAGATTCCAGAAATGGAGTCTCTTTGTACAGATTATGCTGGCTCTTTTCAAATGCTCTTGAGTTATCATTAAGAATAACAGATGCTTAAGCTCTTTGACAATCTTCAGGACCAAAAATAATTGTAACAGGTCAGAGGAGAGGCAGCCACTCCTTGATCTTTTCATGATATATGGCGTTCTGGGCCCTTGAAATAAGTGAATTGAAATGTTAACTATATTAATAACATCATACAAGTGGACTTTGGTGATGTAGGGGATTGAAGAGGCTAACCTACATCTGTCAGGGTTCCAAGCAATACTAATACCAGATGAAAGGCCAGCCTGGCTAGCTGAAACTTCTGTTTCCCAAATATTTGGTACTGCTACTGTTTTCTCCCCATTTACAACATGTCATGTTTTATATGATGTTGTAGTGACACACAATGATAGTAAATAAAAGACCAGACACTTACAGTAAGATTTACTTGGAAATTTCCAATCTGCTAACAGGAAGACGATAAAAATATTGCTTCTTTTTTTCTTTCCCAGATGTTTACATTCTAAAAGAGAACAAAAAAGCTTTTAAGCTGCCAAATAATTCCTTGGATGTTTGCTTGCTATGACTTCTTCATAAGCATTCTATTAAAATAATCTCATTAAATACGGACTAAGAGTAAATTGCAACAATATTTTTTCCTTAGAAAATTATTTTTTTCCCTAATGGTAGCTGGTAATATCTCATTGTTTGACACCTTGCACAGGACATTCTGTAAAAAGACACTTTTGAGTGAACACTTTGAGGTACACATTTAATATGTTGTTTGAATGGCCGGGGAAGAATAGAAGGCTATTCTTTTTAAAAAATAAGTTCCTTTTTGGAAGAGGATGGCTTGATCTCAGATTTAATTTATCTATATCATGTTTATACTTTGAAATATATACCCTTTTTTAGTTTGTACTCATATCAAATGCACATAGAAGTTCATATCTATATATATATATATGTAGATAGATAGATATAGATGTATAGTATAGCTATATTATATAGATGGATAGATAGATAGATCTTTTTAGACAATATTTTTTTCTCCTGTGACCTAAAACAGACTCATAATAACATATATTGCAAAGACAGTGCTTTGGTAGTTTTTCATTATTAGGAGTGTTGTCAACTTTGGAATCTGAGTATATCTTGGAGCGTCTGAATTAAGAAACAGATTTTAAGCTTTGTTTATAAATGTGGTAGAAGACATTACCTTTTTTTGTTTATATGTTTTCAAGAAAAAAGTACTTAGAATTTTTAAACCATATTGAGCATAAATTTTATGGACAGTAATAAGTAAAGCAGGAACATGTAGATTTTATTTTCATTTATAGAAGGAAGACTGGTGGCTTGGTGTCTGACATGGTTGATGAAACTTTTTTTCAATGTCAAGACTGATGTAAATAAATTGACAAAAACTCTGGAATACAAAAATAATTACTGGTGGGGTATTGGTCAGAGAAACAGAACCAATAGTAGGGTGTGTGTGTGTGTGTGTGTGTGTGTGTGTGTGTATGTATATATCTTACAATTTTGATTGTGGGAACTGGCAAGTCCAAAATCTGCAGGGCAACCTCATAGGTTGAAGAGCCAGTTGATGTTGCAGCTCCAGTCCAAAAGCAGTCATGTGACAGAATTCCCTCTTTCTTGGGAGACCTTAGTCTTATCCTCTGAAGGCCTTCAACTGGTTGGATGAAGCCCACCCACGTTATGAAGAGTAATTTGCTTTACTCTCAATCTCTGGTTTAAATCTTAATCTAATTAAAAAATGACTTTCACAATAACCAAATATTTGGGCAATGTGGTCTAGTCAAGTTTACACATAAAAAGGAACCATCACATGTGGCATTAGCAGTCTGGGTTCACAAAGAATTAAAATGATTTCACCAATCTCTTCAAAGTGAGCATCGCTATCTATCAACTTTGGAGTAATATGAATACTCTTTTAATTTCTTTTCTTCCATCCTCCTAAAAATCATGTCACTTTAATTTCCTTTTGTTTCCAATATGCCCTTCCTCGTGTCTTTTTCATTTTTCTCAGCTCTTGTACTCACACCACACGTATGCATGCTGATTTTCTTGATTTAATTGCTTTTCATGAGAAGGGAAACTAGAAAAAAAAATCCCACGCTCCATTTAAAGATTTAGAAACTCTCCTTCCAGGTGACTTGTACATCATGGCAGGAACCTTAATCTCTGCTTCTAGCCTCTTTGAGGTAACTTTTATGTGCATTCGTATGTGTGTGTGTGTGTGTGTGTGTGTGTGTGTGTGTGTTCTCTACGAAGGAAATGTATATCTTTTTCCAGTGTAATACCTCTAAAGTAGAAGATAGAAATTTTTAGAGCTCTAAGAATGTAAAGTGATAATTATATATGTGAATATCAAAGAATTGCAGAGTTAATTATCAGCCTTCCAAGCAGAGACAACTGTAGGCTGAGGTAAAAACTCAGGGAACCAGGATATAGGGCTCAAAATAGTTACACGCTGTAGTCACACAAAGGATAGATTCTCTGTAAAGTAACATGGATGTCACAGTCCTTGCTCCTAATATCACTAATGTGCATCACTATCTGAAATGAGACACAGTGTTGGAAAGGACTTGTAGAGTTTATCCAGTGAATCCTAGTACCTCCATTCTCTATTATGCCTACTGATGATATACCCCCTAAAGCAAATATTTAGAAAAATATTAGCTTTATGTTTGAAGACAGTGCATCCTACTGCTTATTGAATTCCAGAAAATGCTTTATAATGTCTGTGTAAAATTCTCCTGATACAGACAATAACAATCCTCTGCCTAAAAGTATTCCATATGGAAACCGATAGCGGTTGATCTTTTATTAATCATGTTACATTTTTCAGACTACTGTTTCAAGTGTTTTTACAAGGCCACTAAAGTCTCAGAGCAAATGAAAATGTGGTTGTCAAGGTACATTCCTGGGCAAGTGGCCAGAGGGGCAACAGGTAACCCCAGTTAGACATTTTGTGATGATATGTGACATCACCTAAACTATTCATCTTCCCTTTCTTTGCTCTTTGCTCATTTTCTAGTCATTGCATGACATTTATTACATTTTTCTCCCTTACTCATCTATATTTAGCCCCAAACCCTCTTGAACAGGCCTTCCAGACTCTAGTAAAAATAGTATTTCCTATCCTTATGAGATGAACTTCACTCCTGGATATGAGCTCGTATTTTTGACATATATTCCATTATCCAGAAATCAAGATCCTTTTTTATTGATACCAGCTGCACAGTCCATTGTTCACATCTTAGGTCTTTCTTTCTCAGGTGCTAACTCTTGGGAAGACAGTATGATGACAGCACCATCTGTGCTCCCAAGTCTTTCATCTTCTGAGCTAAGAAGGTATTTTCATCCAGACATAGGTCAGCAGGACTGCTAGGTGGATAACAACTTGGATGTGTCCTTCATCAAGATGACACAAACCTTCACTGGCCACAATCTACTGGTCATTTCAGGAACTCTAAATATGAAATCACTAAACATTTCTAGTTTCCTTCTCCAAGACCCAAATTGTTTTGAAGTGCTTTGTTCCTTGGAATTTTTTGTAGAGGTTATTTGTGGAGAATTATGACTGTCAGCATGGAGCCTGACATGGGGCTCGAACTTATGAACTGTCAGATCATGACCTGAGCTAAAATTAAGAGTCAGATGCTTAACCGACTGAGCCATCCAGGCACCCCTGGAGTCCAGTCTTAAGGGATAGGCCTAAGTAAGCCAATGTCTTTCAGATTGCTTCCGCCTTTCTCACTTTTTCCCCACATATGGACATATGTCCTATAAACTCTGTGCTGTTGAGAATAGTAGAATGTACCAGAATCCAGATGCTTTGATTTCAAGTTCTAACACTTGAAATAACTTTGTAGTACTGGATGCACATTAAACTGTCTTTAGGACTTTATTTCCCCATCTGAAAAACTCTTGTAATGGGGTGATAACTGTATAGCACCAGAGTGTCAGTTGATGTTTAGGTAGGAATTTATTTTTTCTCTTTCATGTAAGGTATAAAGTAGCCTTTTGAAAAATGATCCCTGAGATTTTGAGTTTCTGTGTAGCTTTGTCTTTAAAAAACACAGCACTTCACTATGATGTTAAACTAAATTGTATGTTCTCCATAAACACTCTAGAAGTTATAATAATGTTATCCATTTAAAACCCTTCAAAAGCTATCATGTGGGTGATATTTAAAGATTATTGTTCTGAAGCAATAATGTAGAATGAGCTACTGAGCTATCAACAGACTGCATTGGTGACAAACATAATTGTATAAATGTTTTATACGATGTACAGCCATGAGTATTTGATGAGGACATGCCATTAAATCCAAATTTATCTATCACTGCTTTTCTGTGCAAGGATTTCATGTAAATTAAGTATTTCCCTTAAATGAGCTTTCCATTGTAAATATATTTCATTTATAAAAAGCCTTATTAATTTAACAGACTCATGGTTTTACCATTTTCCTTATTAAGGAAATTTACCATTTCCTCATTATTATAACATGTTAACTCAGAAGATTTTATTAAAAGAATTTGAAATGGTGGCACACTTCCCTGGGACATTTTGCTTTACACATCAAGGATAGCTTTTGCTTTCTGGAACAATTTTCCAGTGGAAATGTAACAACATTCAGATACTATACAATGAGTAGGATAGAATGTACCTTATTTTCTCTTATCACATACTTTTCCAACACATAATACATTCCAGGCACCGTGATAGGCAACAGAAATGCTAAGATAAAAAGAGCTAATCACTGCACCTCAGGGGCTTACTCTTTAGTCTGGGAGATGGGTTTGACAGGGCAAGATGGCAGACAAGCCATTTGCACCTACCCCTTCCCTTTTCAGTTTGCAGTGTGCAATTAAAATGAAACTGGTGAAGAAATAAACTCACAATTAAGAGTATGGCCAGTGTGGGGGGGGCACCAGTGAAAGATAGATTTCAACAAATTTCTGGTAGAGAAAAAGAGATGGATAGGTGAGTGATTAATCAAAGAACAGAAAAACACAATGTAGAACACTTATAGAGGTAACCATAACTGACGAAAAATAGACTTCTCTTATATACTCCAAACAGGCTGCAGACTAAGAGTGACAGGTACTTTGATGGGTGGGAGGAAGAAACAGATCTAAGAACAAGATGATTAGTGAAGAACATATAGGGCAGAAATAAACCACACCTCTTCCTACAACTCTTTATGCTGGATACCTTAGCCCAGGCACAAATACAAACATAACAAAGCTGTCTAAGGAAAATAAGGGTAATAATTAGTTTAATAGAGACTCAGAGTGAAATCTTTCTTACTCGGTATAGGAGTCAACCCCATCATTTCCCACTCTAATACATTTCCTATCAAACATAAAATCTCCCAAGTCACTATTCTTAGTTCTGAATTATTATTTGTGAATTGGCTACCATGAATTGCCAGAACTTCATCAAAATACTGCAAAGTGAGAAATAATGATGAAAATATATGCTAAGAAAAAACTAACAGTGATGAAATAGGAGTAATTTAAAGAACCAAAATAAATTTTAAAAATCTCATGAGTATTGTCAGATGAATTTGAGAATGTTCTGCAGTACAAACTAACAAGAATCCTAAAAAGAAGAAAAAAATGAGAAAAAAGAAAAAAAAATGGAAATCAGAAGTTATTATTGGAATAATGTGTTCAATAGGAAGGTTGGAAATTAATGTGAAGTAATTACTCATTAGATATAACCAAAATAAAAACAAAAGAATTTACAAGAGAAAAGATGAGATCATTTCAGGATGTCCAACATTTGAGTAATAAGAGTTTTTGGTAAAAAAAAGGTGAAGACAGGGGCACCTGGGTGGCTCAATCAGTTGAGTGTCCAACTCTTGATTTTGGCTCAAGCATGATCTCATGGTTGTGGGGTTGAGACCTGCATCGAGTGCGGAGTCTCCTTGGGATTCTCTCTCTCCCTCTCTCTCTGACCCTCCCCTATTTATTGCATGCATGTGCTCTCTTTCTCTCTCTCTCAAGATAAATAGATAAGCTTGAAGGAAAAAAAGATGAGCAGAACAGTGATGAAATGATCAAAGTACCAAAAAGTCCTTCAAAACTAAAGAGAGAAACAAATCTAATTAAAAAGTCTTTCCAAGCACTGTACCCTAAAATATCTAGATACGTTATTGTAAAAATATAAGAAAAACAAAGATCAAAGATCCTAAAATCACCTATAAATGACAGATAGTCAGACCATCATTAACTTAGCATCACAGATGAAAATGGAGAAATGCTTTCAAAGTTCTTAAAGTGATTTTCAATGTGAATTTATATACTTAGGCAAACTTTCACTAAAATATGAGGAAGGAATAAAATATTTTAAAACCTGAAAGGAAGTATACTTGGTAAAAAACAAATCTTTCCTTGGAAATCAATTAAGGATATATTTCAGCAAATTAAAAAGGTAAACGGAGAGAGAGGAAGTTGTGAGATTCAAGAAACAATAAATGTAAGAGAACAGGATAGGGAAGTTCCAATATTATAGTTTTGTAAGCTTAAAATCTAGTTCAAATCAGAAGGAAATATATAAGAAATATATATAAGAAATATTCATATATATGTGTATATATATTGCATATATTATGTATATATTATATATATTCACTTGATATAACCCAGTGGTCATTACAGTAGAGCCATAAAGGACAGCATGTAATTAGTACAGTATTTGGTCCTGCTCCGAACTGTAATTCACATTTGTATTATACTTTTCTAATTAGTCTATGGTCAAATTACGAAAGACTTAACTTTGCCATAAAGAAGAATATAAAAGCAAAGATAGAGTGGGTGCCTGAAGATGAGCCAGAGGGAAGGGGACACCTATGTCCTCATCTTACAAAGTGGCTGTCAAGACATAGTAACGAAGTTTGATAGAACATATTTATTTGCATTTGCATATGGCACCAGCTGAGGAAGAAACTGCGAATTGTGGTATAAGTATTTGGGGAGGTGGAGTTTGGAAATATGAACTGTAAATTAAAAGTCTGGCCTTTTATATTGAGATAACAATAAATGATATATAAATTTAACAAATCAGAGCAAACGCTTAAACTTTTTTTCGTAATATTTAAAATTCTGGGGCTATTCGTCAGACTAATTAAGTCTAGTAATGTTTTAAAATGATTGCTTCTGAGTTGGGGAGCTGGGTATGAGGGATATTGAGGCAGCATTAATGTTTACTGCATAATGTTTGTTAGAATCTGGCTTTTCAAACTGTTATGTATGACTATGACAAATTAAAATAAATAATTACAATATGAAAAGTACTTGAATTTTACATATATACAGGGGTGTATATGAGCACATGAAAAGGGTGATAGTTAATTCCAATTATTCTCTATTTCCATTTTAATAAACCATTTAAAATGCGAGGTCATGGATTTGGGTTTTTAGGTTTGGGAAGATCTTGCTAATGCACTTGCTAAAATGCATTACATCTAGGTATGCATTTACACCTTGATCAATGAAAGTTAACAAGGCTCAATGTTCATTTACTTCTCTTGTGGGAATATCTCTATTTATCCTACTATTGATTAACTATTATCAATTATCATTGACCAACGCTTGGGCAATTTTAATTTCTGACTGGCTTTAATTTCCCTCCTAGTAACAATTTTCTTCCATTTGATTACTCTCAACAATGTACACAGAAAGATAACATTATTTTCCTAGATAAAATTAAGCAAAGCTTCAGATTTTAATGCACCGTTCTCATCCTGCATGCCATTTTAAATGTGCTGGTCATGCCCTGTTCCTAGGATAATGTTCTATTATTTTATTGCTAAAGGTACTAATGCACTGAAGTTGAGTAAATAAAGAGCCACTGCAGGAGCACTGCATATAGAAGAAACACACATCTGGAGTTTGTAGACAAGATTTCCAAATGTTGTTTCCCTGATCACTGAATGTAGCAATGCTTAGTCATACCTCAGCAATCCACCTTTCAAGCACGTTGTCTGTAAGTGTAATATCTACCTTCTATTCATGTTATAAGCACTAATAAAAACTTTTAGGAGTCATATATTTTGTAACTGGTTGAGAATCATACATGTGAGCATTATTTCTTGGTAAGCTGGAGATTAATGATAAAGGAGAGGTCCCTATAGAATAATTGCATGTAATAGCTTCTTCTAGTGCTTGGCCTGAGTCTGGTGTCTAGAGAAATTACTTTGCAGTGTCTTTCCTTAAATGATCATCAATTATACTATTTAATTCCATGTGTTTTAAATTTAGGGAACTTGTTTTTTAAGATTCATTATAAGCTGGTAAAACCCTGCAAAAGAGATCTAATTTGAACTAGAACCTATTTTTAGATTCGAGTGCATGAGAATAAAGATGTTTTAAGATAGTTGGCAGATTTGGCATCCTCACTGGTAAAAATGTGTTTTTATTTCTATATAATTACAAAAATATGTAATTTATCCTTTCAAGCAGAGACTAGAGCTGGAGATTGGAGTGTAGCCAAAGTGTTGAGCATCTTGCAGAAGGGAGTGAAGGGTAATCCAAAAATTATACACTGGCAACTCTCACCTCTGCACCTGGAAAACTAGTTTAAAAGATCTTGGAAGGTGGAACACAAATCATCTGGGTGAGCAAAATTTGTTAGGAATAAATCAGCCTGGGCTTTGCAAATGTAAATCATTCCCTCTCTGCCTTGGAAGGATACTTTATGATGCTTAACAAAGAGTAAATAAAGGAGGGTTGCCAGATGTACTCAATTTAGATTTTCAATGCCTCTTAAAAGAGATATTTTTATCCTGAGTATCACCTGACAGTGGAAATCTGTGCCTGCTTTAAAAGAACACACAAGAAGCTTTCTTGCCATCTGGCCTTCAAAGGTCCAGCTTTGCCAGAGCTCCCAGGGTAAGCTGTCACCCCTGGACAAAGCCCTATCTTGTTGCAAATCGATTCCCTAGAACATATAAGTTCTTGGCAACAGAGGGAGAAAAGGGAAAGTTCTGTCAGTAATGAAAAACTGGACAGATGACAAAAGGCAGGATTCTGAATGTCTTGCTGCTATAAGGAAAGAGCTGTCTGCTTGTTGGAAGAGGGTCAGATATTTAATTCATTATTTGGAGTAAGAGGAGGCAAACTGATTGTGTCGAACTGCTGAGGACAAACACTTAGAGGAAATGAGAATCCTGAGAAAGTAATGAACAAAAAGTAGACACATATATACATGCACACACACACATTCTCGTCTGTCAGAAATACTAAAAAAATGAGAATTATGTTCTGTCTTTAACCAATTTATGATCTAATTAAGATGACTCCACATAAAATGGTAATTAGCCTTAAATTCAAAGACGGAAGGCAAATTATTGACACAGAGGAAGTGTGAACAGATTTCAAAGCAAAGAGCCAACACTCTCCATTAAGGTGGTTGGTGAAGGTGTCATGGAGCAGGTGAGATTTGGCCCTAAAAAGGGGTGCAAGTTAATGATAAGGAAAGATATTTGGCCAAGATGGAAAATGAGCAAAAATAACATTTTGAAGTGTTTTGTGCAGCATTTAAAAGCACATTTTTCTGGTGAGAAGTACTGCAAAAGGCAAATGTCTCCACTGCTGACTGCTGACCAGGGGAATAACCATGATCAAACCAATCGTTTGAATACATTTGCTATGCATACTATAGTATATGAAGAATGGGTCACATCTGTGGGTGAGAGGCCAGAGATGCGATGGATTTGGAATTGGCTGGGTTTCAACAGTGACTCTATTGCATAAAGTCAATTATTTTCTTAATTAACTTATATGAATATTAAATATGAATCAAATGAAAATACGATTAGCATTCTCCTTTTTTGAGAAGAGGGCACTGGACAAACTAAATTAGTCTACACTCTTATGGAAAAATAAACAAGAAAGAACAGCAAGAGAACTTTAGAAGAAAAGCTCAGAAGAAAAACTTGCAGTTCAAGATGTTAAAATCTGTCAATAATTTAAACAGTGTGCTACTAGCACGTGAAGAGGAAGGTAGTCCAGTGGGACATAATAGAACATCCAGGACTGGACATAATTTAGAAATGACAGGAGGTGGATTGGGCAATAAATGATGGGGGAACAAATTAATAATGATCTGATAAGAATATTAAGTAAAATTCATAGGTCATACCACATACCAAGATACATTGCAATTAGCTACAACATTCAAATCTATAAAAGCATAAATGCATCTGAAGAAAATACAGAATTCTTTTATCATGGACTCGAAAAGACTTTGCTTACTCTATTTCAAATTCCAACATGTATAATAATTTTCTTTTTAATGTTGAATCAAGGGGCACCTGGGTGGCTCAGTCAGTTGAGCAACTGACTCTTGATTTCGATTCAGGTTATGATCTCTCTGTTCATGGGATTGAGCCCCACATCAGGCTCTGTGCTGTGAGTGTGGAGCCTACTTGGGATTCTCTCTTTCTCCCTCTCTCTCTCTGTTCCTCCCTCCACTTGTGCTCTCACTCTCTCTCTCAAAATAAAGAAATGAACATTAAAAAATGTTAATTCAATTCCACAAAATAACAACAAAAAACATTCTATACAGCAAAGTCACAAAAATAATAATCCAGGAAAAAAGCTACTACCCATATCATAGATGCATGGCTAATATTCCTAATACATATGAGTTCCTACAAATAGATAAGGAAAAGACCAACACATTAATAGAGAAATGGGAAAAACAAAGGAAAGAGGAGGAAAGGCGGGGGGGATGGGAGGGAGATGGAGAATGAAAGAGAAAAGAGAAGAGAAGAGAAGAGAAGAGAAAAGAAGAGAAGGGAAGGGAAGGGAAGGGAAGGGAAGGGAAGGGAAGGGAAGGGAAGGGAAGGGAAGGGAAGGGAAGGGAAGAGAAAATGGCCCTTTAACATTAACAAAATATTTAATTTCACTCATAATTAGAAAAATGGAAACAAAGACTTCACTGATGTACCATTCTTTCAAGTTCCTATCTGACAAAAATTTAAGTTTCCTAACTTGCTGAATTGCAAAAGTGTGGGTGGGGGTATAATAAGATCCCATCCTATGGATAGGATTTGGCAACATATTAAAATTTTAAATGCATGTTGTCTTCAATCCAATGATTCTACTTATGGGGTTTTACCAGGTTTTCACCCTGTTGAAAGTCTGTAAGAGTCTTCAGGCAGCATTTCTGATAGAAAATAAAGGTAACTGTTATGTTATTCTCATTGATAATTGACAAAGTTCAAAATATATTCTAATTAAAAAAAAACTTTTCTAGCATATGAAGGGCCAACTGATTTCTTCTATGAGCCACAAAGAGTTTTATCAAATATTTTAACCAACTCATTCACCAAATAAAATTGAACATCGTTATTTTCCCATGAACTGAAAATAAGAAAAGGAGAAAAAACATAAGTGGATATGCAAAATTGTTCAGGGAATCAAGATCCCTTCAAGATTAATATGTGTTGTTAACCATTTTATAATTTTAGTAAATACTGCAATAATAATTATTATTATAACAACGACTAATGACCTGTTATGGTACAAAATGTATTGTTCCTTTAGTGAACACCTATTTCAGTGTTGTTAGGCCCAGAATGTGTAGCTGTCAGGCAAACAACAGCAACAAAAGAAACACTCTTCACTGTGAATCAAATAAAATACTTTCTGCTACCGAAAGAAAGTAGTTTTCCCACTTTTGAGAATGATTTTCAGTTTTAAATATGTGTGACTTCTCTTTTAAAAATAGAATTTGACTCTACATTTCAAATTAATTGAAGGGATATCCATGCAGCAATTATTCTCAGTGACTTGATATTCATTAATAAGCAGCAGCACTCAAAAAAAAATACAGACAAAAGTTAGAACTGTTATAGGATAAGGGCAAGAAACCACAATGTTATAAATACTCAGTGCCCACACAGGGATCCTCAGCTCAATCTCCTTTCAGAAACAGTGTATGCAGTGGTGAATAGAAGAGAAAGTAAAAAGCAGTGACCTTCAAAGCTGGAGTCATTGGTGACTGATACAAAACTTAACATTTTGTCTGCCTTCCACCCTGGGAATCAGAAACCCAGCAGCCATTATTGAAGGCTGGTAAATGCCCAACTTGTGATATATCTTTCCCATTAGGTAACCTTTCCTACTTCTGAATAGTCATCAACCCTTCTATCATCATACATCTTTCAATCCATCTTTCAATCCATCTTTCAACATCCAGGTTTTTGTTTTTATGTTCTTTCCTAGATAATAGTAATGTGCCCCAAGAACCATTGAATGGTCTCCCATAACCTCCAGAAAAATAAGTTGTTTACTGTGAGTTTAAGAAATGTATGCCAGTCGGGGTGCCTGGGTAGCTCAGTTGGTTAAATGTCCAACTCTTGATTTCGGTTCAGGTCATGATCTTGCAGTTTGTGGGATCGAGCCCCATGTCGGGCTCTGCGTGTTGACAGCATGGAGCCTGCTTAGAATTTTCTCTCTCTCTGCCTCTTCCCAACTTACACTTCCTCTGTCTCTCTCTCTCTCTCAAAATAAATAACTAAACATTAAGAGAATGTATGCCAATCATTCAGGTGACACATTACCCTTTCCCTCTTCGTTTTCAGAGGTAATTGAGAAATAAGAACAGGAGTCAGATGGAGAATCAAAAAATCAACCTTTGTAGACTGTTAACAACTGGATTGGAAAATGAAGCTTCACCCTGAACTGGAACCATGCTGCTACTCCTTCCTCATCACTCATTCTCAATATCCTTATGCAGACAGGATTTCAGGTCTGAGTTCTGTAGGAGAGAGGGTGCCTACTGGGTGACCTTATGATGGAATGGTAAATGTAGATTATGGGCCCAGAAAGAGAAGAGGCACCAGAGCATACAATTTCATTCATCAGAAAAGCTTATATCCTTTTGGGAAGGAATGAGTCAGAGAAGCCAGAGGGAAGGATCCAGCATCCTGAGTCACTCTTTCAAGTGCCTCAAGCCATCCCCAGAACACTATCAAAATGCAAATATGATCCTTCTGAAGTGTGAGACAGAAACCACTTTTTATTCGTCAGCACTTTCTCTTAGGTAACATCAGATAACCTAGCTGATACGAACTCCTGTCAAAACTATAACACCCAGAATTGAAGTTCTCAGATGGAAGGACTGAATTATACAGAGTATGGTAAGGCAACAGGAGAAACAGATCCAGTTGAGGGTCATGGTTCAGGGTTCTGAGTGGCCAGTCTGCGGCATGATGATTTTGGATTGAGCACAAATTTCAGTTATGATTTTGCTTTTAGCTGGCCAATTTTCTAAGAGAGGTAGCAACATCTAACATCTACATTATGCTATTATCTAGAATTAGCAAGGATATATAATCTCTCTTCCATTTTTATTTTCTTTTGGACTCACTTTAACTAGTGAGGTGCTACTGAGTAGCAAACTGAACAGAATATCTTGATTTTTACCTTCAGTAGCATTATGAGCGACCTCACCTGCAATGAATATTAATAATAATGAAAATGAACATTTACTGAACATTTCCAATTGTACTAGAAATCATGCCTTCGCTACTTGTAGGCATTATTCCATTTAATATTCAAATGTTAACAGGTATTATTAAACAATTTTATAATTAGATTGTATTTCTATCTGAGAGCAAAGTACTTTCTCTGGGGTGTAATCCTTTAAACAGCCAAAGAAACACCTAGGAAACTAGACAAATAAATTTATTCAAAGATTCTTATTAGTGAGTATTGTATTTATTAAAAAGGTACACTACCCTTTTTCCCAAGTGGTATCTTTTTGTTAATTCAGCCATCACTTATGTTCCCAGGGCTGGTAGTCACTTCAGGGGAATGACAATGAGCAAGGCAGGCACTTAACTTCTGGTCGAGCCATCATCTGGGTGGTATTGGGTTGATTAGACACAGCTGATGCTCTCCTATTTTTTCCCAGAAGGCTGATAGGCCTATCAAGAAATCATGGAATTTTGGGAATCTAAGAAGCTGTGGTTTAATAGAGCAAATCGTTTCCTCTAGGGAAGTATTATTTACTCAAATTGATATTACCTTGAAATAATAGATAAGAACCCTAGGGAAGATTGCTATGGATTACTACGTAATCTGCTCAACAGTCTCTGTGAATGAATTTCATTCTTCTTGGGCCTTATTAAATAGTCTGAATTCCAAGGCTCTGAGCTACATTTTATGTATTCCAAACACAGTGGGATACTGGTAGATTAATAAATGATTAGAACAGGAGAAGCCAAAATGAACAAAAATAAAGGTCTGTAAATTTTGTGTAAAGGCCCCAACATTGCTGAATTGGCTTCTATTTTTGAATATATATATATATATATATATATATATATATATATATATATATGTCACTACAGGTGAAAGTGCTATGGCCCTTTCAAGTTATTTATTACCTTGACCTCATCCAGTTAATTTAGTGGATAATGTGGACAGAACTGTACAATGAGACAATTCAAAACTAAAAGAATAAGAGTACCAGACTTGATTACGATTGATGATATTTGGGAAAATGTTTTACACTGACCTGGAAAGTGTTTTTATTGAAATAACACATATTGACTAAGGCAAAAGTGTTTCACCTGCCTTAGTTCAGCTCTTTGTCGAGCTTAAGATGGTGAAAATGGAAGAACTTGCCTTGTTTCACTTTGGTCAGTTGAACTCTCGTTAATGTGTTTGCCTGATCAGTTTGTTGACAGGGCATAGAAAAGTTAGGGAACCAAGAAGAGCAGCATTAGCTTCCTTTATCCTTGACATTCAGGCTATTCGTGCCTCTTAAATATCAGTGTTTTCAAAGAAAATTGTGTACCTCTTACATTGGGTGTCTTAGAAGAAGTCACTGCCGTGTCGTCTCTGCCTCTTTACTGCCAATGAACCAAAGGGCGCCAACTAAATACATAATATTGGAAAATCAGGTCAAAATTGAACAACAAGCCTTCAATTAGGCATTGTAGAAATAAATATAAAAGTCATACTCAATGTGATAATTTAAGATATTCCTAGGCTACCATATATCCTAGTGGATATTTTGATTTACTACATTGTATTCAGACAAATGCCAAGTTATAAATTTTAAAACAATGGGCCTTTCACAATGTGGGGATGAGATAGTGAATGGATGTTACAGTCAGCAGAGCTCTTTACTGGGTACCATGTGTGGGGAGGAGAAGTAGTGAAAGGAAGTGTTTGATAGAAGATACTGGGATGTCATAAGTTTAACGTGTTTTCTTTAGTGAATATTGCATGTCAGTCCTTGTGTTAAATGCTGGGATGTTTATATTGTAATTTTCTCTCATATTTAGTAGTACTTTTTGGTTATAATTTTCATAGTGACAGAAAATTCAAATCCTATAGTTAATCATTTATCACTGTATAGTGAACTTAAATATTAGCGTCTTATTATTAAGCTTAAAACAAATGATAATGTAGGCCATTACTTTTTGATAAAGTCATTTAATTAATGGTCTAGCATACCATATTCACATGTAAGAGGTTTTAAATACTTCAATCATATAAGGAAATAATGCAATACCGTCTGCAAAATATTTTTAAATAAATTTCCATTTTGTCAACATTCTGAGACACACTAGAACTGAAGTAAAATCTCTATCTCAAAGAAAGGATTACATAAGGTTTCTACTGTTATGGGCCCAAACCTTTTGTCAGAATGCTTTCAATATGCTTTATGATACTACCATATTTTTTTACGTTACAGAAGAAAATGCCTTTTGTATTAGTAGGAGAAGCAATGTTTCTTGACTGATGTGATGTAAAAATTCTAATATATCAGACCTTTCTAAATTAGAATAGCTAAACAAAATGTTTTCAGTTATAAGCAAGAGTGTCGCAGGCAAAAATTTGGTATTTAGAGTGCATCAGGATTTATGTTTCTATGTTAGATACCATAAGTGACTCATTCTCATATGAAAGGTTATTATCTGCAAACAGAATATAGTTATCCCCAGACTTTCATTGTTTTCCCATTTATGATTAAATATTTGTATTCCATCTTTATCTCCAAGTTTTCATTTTTACTGCTCCATCTGGTGATCAATCATGTCTTGTGTTTTTAAATAGTAGTTTATAGAGGGTTTAAAACATGTCCATTTTTTACAGTGTCAGTAATAAAAAAAATATTGCTTATAATGTCTCCTGGGGTACATATTCATGTCATGCACAGAGGAGTCATTGAAAGATTTCTGAAAAGGGAAAGGTTAAAGGGCAGACATTTTTAATGCCAAAAGTCTGATCAATATAATAAGGAATTGCATTGCTAGGCCTATTTATTTTTCCTTGCTTCACAGAAAAAGAAAAAAAGAGGAATGCAATTTCACAGGATGGAAATAACTTGTGGTGAATTGCTGCCTTCCAGATCAACCTTAAGTCCAAATGGTTCATTCATCTTAGACTAGACCCTGGTGCAGCCCAGTGAACTGATGTTCTAGAAATCATGTACGGAGATTCTGAAGCAATGCATCACATTTGCATCTATGATTTGCTTAAAATATTCCATTTTGCCTTTCCTCCCAGGAAACAAAGCCAGTAGTACTTGATTATTGAATAGTCCTTCTTGGATGCTTAGTTTGAGGCGATTTTATTAAGATTATGGGAAACTTGGATTTTACAGAATGAATCATGGGTTTTATTTCAGTTTTGATTTGTCTCCAAGGGATGAAAGAGATAGGAGGCTAGGATACATTATATATTAGCTCTATTTTAGCATGCTCTTGTTGCAATCTCAGGCAGAGTCAAATGCTTTGGAGAAAAAAGATTAAATTGTTAGAGTAAGAGTTACGAGAAAGGACAAGTCCATATACGCAAAAGTGGAGTAATGACCTGCAGTATTTTCTATGTAGGTATGTATATTTGGATTGCATATTTCTATGGCAACATTCACATAATCAGTTTAAATGATGGCTTGAGGGAAATATCTGACCATTATCTTCAGGAAGAGAACTCTAGCTAACTCCTTTATGTGGAAAATAAAGTTTGCGGTATGCACATACACACAAACACACACATCCCATATAAACTGACGTTTAAGGAAGGCCTATGTATGCAGAAAAGCATTGCTACAAAGCATACAAAGAGATAAGAATACATTCTCTCCCCAAACCGCCCCCCCCCCCCCAAAAAAAAAGGAATAGGAAGCAATGGAATAAACCTTTTCTTGGATTCTAAGAGGTCTGGATTGCTTTGGTATAACCTTCAGAACAACCCCAGCATTTCTACATTTCCTCTGTCTCTGTCTTGTTTTTAGGATGCTGAAGATGCGTTACCTCCCACTCAGCCCTACACAGTCTAACCCCAATCTTAGCCCCACGTCCTCTGTTCTGGAGACTTCAGGCTTCCCGCAGCCAACCACAGTGCCCAGTACATGATAATTTCTTACAAAGGCTTAAGCTGACCTGATTCTCAATATTGAAGTATAAGAACAAATAATGCTTTGGAAGAGGACAGTTTTTGTTCTTATTCATTTCTCAGAGAGGCTTTATCTGACCTATTTATCTCAAATAGTAATTTCCATCTTTTTCTATCCCCTTTCTAAATTACACTGGTTCCTTTTTGTCATAGCATTTTTACCCTGATTTTAACACAAATCATATTATAGACCCATTCATTCATTTATTTTCTCACTTTTCTCAATAAAACAGAAGATGCATAGAAAGGGATTTTGTTTTGTTTCTCTTTCTAATGAATGAGAACCATGCTGGCAGTTAGGAGATGTTCAATAAACATTTGTTGAATTAATGAAAAAAGAATTTGATGGGTTTCTTAGGTTGGCTTCTTCCAGAAGCAGACCCTAAGTCAAGGACTGAGATGTAGTGATTTATTAAGGACATGCTCCTGGGAGAAATCAGTAAGGGGTAGGAGGTGTGAAATAGGACAGGAAGGGGAAGGAGCCAAATGAGGGTGTGATTTCAGGGGAAGTCCAAGCACAGATAGTTTCCACAAAGAGCTCAACTCCACACTTTCTGACCTGGAAGCAAAGGAGCTGGTCTTCCCACCAGTCAGTCCATTGGCTACTGACAGCCACCCCAGTGGGCGTAGGGACACTCTGCTCCTAGCTTGTTGTCACAGACCCTAATTACCTGTCTTAAGTCACCTCCTCTTTTAGATGGTGACAATTAACAAAACTGAACAACTAATTGTGTGGCAAAAGAAGGCTAGAGGGCCTTCTTCTTTCCAATTAGGTAACATATATATTTTAAAGTGGTTTGATTTTTGTGCGATGTCATTAAGTTTGTAAAGTCTATCAATATGTAGTGTTGATATCATTTGATCCTCAAAGCAACCCTTTAAGCTAGAAGATTTCTCTCTCTCTCTTTCTCTCTCTCTCTCAATCTCTCTCTCTCGTCACATTTTGAAAAATAATGAGGTACAGATAAGTTAACTTTTAGGAGTTGAATCAAGATCCAAAAAGGGACTGACTGCAGAAATTATTTATGTTCTTACTGTTGTACCAAGCTGTCACATAAAGAGATTAATCTGCCTTTATTTTCCTAATCACTAAGAATCTAAAAATAAAAATTTCAAGCCAAGTAAGTGGGAAAGAAGGAATCAAAAAAGATTAAGGAGGGAAATGTTAAAGACAGAAAGAGCTTAGAGGCTGTGGAATCACAGTCAGTAGGGCTTCCTATCCCACCTGTGCTAGAGGATATGTGACTCTGAATCACCCTATACCACCCTTCCTTCTGTTGAACCCCTTGTATTTGCCATCACAGTTGTCTTTGTTCAACAGAAGCCCACTCTAAACTCTACATTGTAAGATGCCCAAGATTTCACTGATGGAAAACAATTTAAGAAATAACATTTGAAGAAACGTAGTGGGATTTAATGGTCAGTGATGAGTGAAAAGAAGTATTTTTTGGGGAAAGAAACAACAACAATCCAGAACCAGAAAACTGCTGACCTATATACCAGCTAGAATGACTTTTCCTTCAGGTTATAAAAGCACTTTGTGTCTATTTATTTGTTTGGCTACTGTGCAAATAAAACACTTCTATGCAATCAAAACCCGAACGTCTGGGGAAAAAAGTTTTTTAACACCTAATTGTGTTGGCACTTTACAACTATGATATTGGTGTCATTCTGAACTCTTCTTCCATATTCAAATATTAGAGGTCAGTGCAAAATTTTAATCTATTCCTTACAAGTAAACCAAGCATAAAGATGTTGATATTTAACTTAGTCATACATTTAAATGGTTTTGTACTAAAGTTCACAAAATATAAAAAATACCTATTTGATTGGATAGTTAGAAAAGGAATAAGGTTTTAGATTATTCTTGCAACATTGTACTACTATATTTTTTGTAAAGTAACATATTTTTCGAATCTGTTTTTGTATGCCTGATCTCTTTTTATCCTAATGAACAGTTTTTAACTTCAATTTTTATTAAAAATTTGCCATTTATTAGAATTATAGAATCGTAGGAATTTAGAGCTGGCAGGGAAAGAACTTAATCTTATTTTAAACAAAGTAAGATGTGGCGCAGAGAGGCTTCTCATGTTACCGGACTGTTAAGTAACCAGATAGATGCAAGAACCACATCACAGAGCTGGGATACGGAGCTGAAGCCCCTCCAGGCTGTTTCTCATTCCTTCTAAAACATTTGAGGCAACATTTAATCCTTGATTAAAATGTCCTTGATTATTTACTTTGGCCCCTGCATAGAGCTCTTTGAGAACACGGATCCAGATTTCCTGGCTCCATGCTGGACTGTCCCAAGTCTCCTCCTCATCTTCTATTTTCTTTCCTTATTGACTGAGTTTTGGCCTAGCTGAAGCTCTGGACCTTGTTTCTGTCAAGTTCCATTTGTTAAGACATCCACGGCAGCCCAGGGCTTGGGAACAGGAGTGGGTGAGAAATAGGACAAAAGGTCTCTGCAGCACCCACCACAGAGTGTTCAAAAAAAGTTAAAAGCCATCTCCTGGACTAAATTTTAATGTGCGCATTTTTCCATATCATCAAGGATACCTTGAAAAGATCATTGTAATGGCTAAAATCATCCATTATTTGAATATGCTCTCAGTGAACCACTTTTCTATTTATGGACATGTATTCCATTTAAAAAATAATTTTACATTGTTTATAATGAATGAAGATCAAATGAAAATTTGTATACATGTATCTTTCTGCAAATAAGGGTATTTATTAGGCTAAATTTGCAGGTGTTTAATTACTGGATCAAAAGGTGTACTTAGGCCTCTTTAGACATATTACCCACTGCTTTTCAGAAAGTCTCAGTCATTTACACTTCCACTAACAAGAAAAACTAAGTCATAATATCTTTGATGAATTTGAACGTTTTGAAAACTCTTTGACTAATCAACACTTCGAAAGCTATATCTTTTTGTTTTAATTTGCATTATTGAGTGTGTTACTTATTCACCATGTACATTTCTATTATGAAAGGATTTTATTTTTATTCCAAAAATATAACATCTCTTGCTTTTTTTTGGTGTTGCATAGTAAATTTATCCAGGTGGAAATGTTATTTCTTGGAGTTTCATTAGGCAGATAATCACACATTGAAGTTATATTCAAGGTAATAGCCTCAGATAAAAATTGTTAATATAAAAATAATACAAGAGCTGTATAATGTCATTATGCACCATTTATACATTATGCATTGTTGTACAGTTTTCACTGTAGTTCATTAATCTACTTAGAAATGAGTTAAAATATAACTATAAATTTCCAAGGTGGAATCCAAAGTGATCTTGCTGCCCTCTGATTTCACAGGCATTGATTATGTACTTCTTTGTGACACTTGAAGTATAGTATTGTATTTTCTTTTTCCCCATTTGCTATTTAACCTGGTTGTATTTTTCTTCTGCACTGGATTCTAAGCAACTCAGGCTAGAGGCATTGATACAAGCCTCTATTAATTCTGTTAGCTTCAATTGTAGCAGGTGGCCTGTCTGTGTTGCAGAATCCTCAACATACATTTGCTGACAGATTCGGTGAAGGGACAGATACAATCTCTGTATGTTGGAAAGTGTAATCCTCTTCATCATCTGTGGGTCATGAGAACAGAGCTGGGTTCACAAAGATTTGAATATCATCTATTGTCAGAGGTCACAAAGATTTTCCCTGGAAACAGAGCAGAACACACAGCATAAGGAGCAAATGCGCGTAAAGGCACGCACAGGAGACCATCTTGACTGGTGTTATCCTGCTTGCTTTCTGGAAGACTGCACCTCCATCTCTTTAATCTTGATCTTTCTCTGACCCAAACCCATCAAGCCTACCCAATTTCAGTTTGTATAACCACTCTTCCTCTTTCCTTCATCTGGACTCCTTCAGCTTTTTAACCCTGGTTAGTGCCCTACACTCTTTTTCAGAGTTAAAATGTATATCTCCTTCCATACGAATGCTGGCTAGCACTGACCCATTCTCACCCATTCATTTTTACTATGAGACCTCATCCTTAGAAGTGTTTTCTCCCTACTGCTGAAACTGCCCAAGAATGGAGTGTCTCACTTTACTTTCTTTACCTTTTTCAGCATGGTTCAGGTGTTGGTAACAATGTTCCTAAAATAAGCATCTACACTTCAGCACAGAGCTACTCCAGCTAGTACTAACTGTGACCCTAGTCTGCCTTCAGATGGCACTAGGCATATTTTATATAATATGTGACAACAGAAGTAACTTGACACCATCTCTAAGATGAAAAGAGAATCTTGTAGAGTGAGAAACTGCATGTTTATTTGTGTTTGTTACCATGTGTTGACCCGTGAATATTCTCCCCTCTCCTGCTCCCTGCATATTCTTTAGACAGCATAAAAAAGTAGCTGGCCACCAGAAGTGCACCTCTCTATAAGGAGAGCTCCAAAATGAGGAAAGTCCGGGCTGGGTTAATGCATCAAATTATAATTCCAGTTCTCCATTAAGCTAAATCATGCATGGACTTCATTGCTTCTAAATCACAGTGATTAAATTTTCCTCTCCAAAAAGCTTTCTGGAAAAGGCAAGCATTGGAATAATAAAGTATTTTCAGGCTTTCAAAGTTTTCTTGTATTTGTTTGATTTGTGCATGTGTGTGCACATGTGTGCACATGTGTATGCATGTTATTTATAAACTCCTTAAGCCAAAGGAATGATCTTTTATGATGTGAGCCTTCTTACTTCCTGTTTTATCTTCTAATCTTTTCCCTTTATTTTTTTCTAATAAATATAAAATTCTTTATTGTTCTTTGAATACATTATGTTGTCTTTCTGCTTAACAGCCTTCATACATATTTTACCTTCTTCTGCATAGTTCCTACAAATCTGGCAAAGCTCAGCATAACCATCCTCTTTGATGAGTGTTTGCTGCGCCTCTAAACTGGGCTGTCTCTCTTCTGTGCACCCGTTGCCCTATGAATATCAGTATCATGATGCTTATCACACTATATGAGAAATTGTCTCTATTTCACATGAATGTTTACCCCAAAAACAAGGTTCAATGAAAAAAAATATCTTATTTATCTTTGATTCCGCAATGTTCTGAAGAGTGTCTGGCATGCAATACACATGTGCCACATGGAATCTGAGCCTTTGAAATAGATGCTATTATTAACCACATTTTTTAGGCATGGGAAATAGATTTAGAACAATTGCCAAGATTTACTCAGGCAGTAAGTAATAGAGAATTTGAATTCAGAACTTTCCCTAACCTATTAGAATTTCAATAGACCGTATTGCCTCCAGGACACTGGTTTGTACCAGTATGAAGTCTCCTATGTCTTAGGAGCATAGACACAAATAAGTATTTTCCTATAGCACTTGCTTAGCTGGTTACCAGAAGAAGGAAGTCAACTCCAATCATGTTTTATTCCAAGCCCAAAACAAGGAAAACTTATCTAGATTGATCAGATTCAAGGTCATTCATAGGATTTTATTTCATAGATGGTATAAATAAGTTCGTTTAGTCCAAACACATAGTAGTCTCTTTCTGGGCCTGAGAGTTCTGGTCCCTTAAACCTTTGCCCCATTAAAGGGGAAAATTCAAAGACCAGGATTTGGCTTTAGGAATCAGAAAACAGATCTTATACTTCTCTGGTTGTAAATAGCATACAAATATATCTATCTTTAAAATAAAGTAGTCTTTCATGTTTTAGTTTCATTTCTTGGAATCCCACTTCAAGGTTTATGGCCAAAGCAAAGCATAAAATGCTTCTTTGTTACATTTTGCTTGTATGCACACATCCCTTGGGAACCTTGCAGAAAAGAATGATAGACTCTAGATAAGAATTGGATATTCGAAAGTTTCCTGGGCAAAATACTATTATAATATTATGCCTTACTAAAACCCCATCGTTTTTATTATTCAAACAGTGTGGTTCTTCTAGGTGATCCAGAGAGGTTCACTTATCTATTGAGGAGGAAGGATATACCCCTGCTCAATGAATGACCTTGTCATGATGCCTGCATACTCACTGAAGGGGCAGGTACAGCTTCCCCTGTCTCTTATCATGGAGTCTTATCAGGACTCCATGGTGTTGGCCAAAGAAAAGAACAAGAGTAGCATGCATACGTAGGTCTGACTTCATACATTCCACAGCCGAAAGAAAATAGAGCATCTTTGGCCAAAATTAGCTTTCACTAAGAAAAAACCATGTGAGGATTCTTTGTCACTTTTGTGGACATTCAGGAAAATTGCACAGTGCTTAACCCACATTCAGATAGTTACTGATATTGCAAAGTGAAAAGTAAGCGATTTTAGGTTGAGCTGTTTATCATAAAACATGCAGCTTATATTGGCGGTGCCTTACTCTTAACTAGTTTTAGTCAATAGGAATCAAGAGTTGGCTAGCCTTTTCAAGCACGAAGTCATTGCCTTGCCGAAGCGCCCATTTATCTGCAGACAATTCAGTTTGTGTCAAAGTCAACTAACATTAGGAAATGACTTCCAACCAGGATTTGATGTATTAGCCTCAGGCATGCAATGAAAAGAATTCTGAGGGTACCATAGTCCCTGGCTCAATACTAATTCTTTGAAGACCTTTTTTGCAAGGAGCTTGGATGAGAATCTATTTTTGAAATTTGCTAGAAATCTAGTAAAAAAAAGTGAAAAATTCATCAGTATTTCTGGAAAAAAACAAAACAAAACAACCCCCCCCGAAAACCACCCTACTAATTTTTCCTGTATATTTTAAATTTAATTCTCTCCAAAGAATGAGAGTGAGAAAGAAAGAGAGAAAAACAGAAAAAGAAAACTTTTTCAATAAATATCAATGATTATATACAGGAAACATCTTATACAGCTTTCATTATGTGTAAACCTTACAATTCTCCTTCTCTTTTGTAAGTAAGTTAGGTATGATTCTTGTATATGTATGTACTAGGATAAGATTTATGTCATTGAATTAAAGGACATTTTAGGTTTTGTTTAGATAATTTTTTTAGACAAGCACCACTGCATAATTTCAAATACACTAAAAAAAACAAAAACAAACCTTTTTCATGTGTAACTAATTAAATTTTTTTTTAATGTTTATTGATTTTTTTTTGAGAGACTGACAAGAGTGCCAGTGGGGGAGGGCAGAGAGAGAGAGAGACACAGAATCTGAAGTAGGCTCCAGGTTCCCAGCTGTCAGCATAGAGCCCCTACATGGGGCTTGAACTCACAAGCCATGAGATCACGAGCTGAGCTGAAGTCCGATGCTTAATCGACTGAGCCACCCAGATGCCCCTCATATGGACATAATTTTAAAGGCACAAATATGTGCAAGAGTAATAATAGCACAAATAGTACCAGGTTCAACTATTGTTAACATTTTACCCCATTTGCTTCCTTAGTTGCTCTTTTTCTATTTGCATACACATCTACACACACAAACATACACATAATATTTTTGTGAATCATTAGAGAGGACATTACATTCATCAAGCCCCTTTCTGTCATTTATTTTTTAAAAGTAAGAATTTCTCTTACATGACTTATGTATAATTATAAAATTCAAAATTTAAAATTGAACAAACTCGTTTTAGCTAACTTACCATTCATATTTCAGTTTTGCCAATTGACTTAATAATGCTTTAAATTGTATTCCCTCCCCAAACCCCCACCTTATTCAGGATCTGATGTTGGATCAAATAGTGTGTTTACTTGTCAAAGTTAGTCTCTTTAGTCTCCATTTATATGGAACATTTCTACAGTCTTTCTTTGTTTTTCAAGATTGAGCTTTTAAAGAATGCTTTTCAAAATATGAAAACACTTATTATGGATATGTCTGATGTGTATTCATATTGGGTTCAGGTTCTGAATTCCCAGGCAAAATATGTAATATGCATCATTCTTAGGTTATCACATCTGAAGACAGCAGATATCTATATGTCCCTCATGGATGATTTTAATTTGAATCATTGAGTCAAATAATTGTTGATCTCTCCACTGATAGTTACATTTTATTTTTTCCAGCAATTAAAAATAGTCTGGTATTGGCACTTTCAGGTAATATTAACTTCCTGCTCCTCATCAAATACAATTGATTGATTCTTGCTTGAATCAGTCTATTATGATAGTTGTAAAATGCTGGTTTTCCATCTCCAAAACTCCTACCATTTTCATTACTTGGTACTCTATTATAGGCAAAATCTCTCTAATCTCCCCCATTTACTTGCCTATTTATTATCAGTAGGGACATGTGGATTTTTTTCCCAATGATTAATAATAGTTCATCACTATACTTAATTATCTTAGTATTCAAATTATCATACAAGCTGACTCTTGAATTCTTGGGTCATACCCCATTAGTTTGGGGGGCATTGTTTTGCTTTCTGGCATAGGAAGATATTCCAGGATCCTCTTGTGTCTACTTAATCCCAGCTCTGGAATCAACTAGTTATTTATCTTAGTGGTACTTGTTCCATTTAGTGAGGAATGGTACTAGTGACAATGACCTGGCCTTTAGATGCATTAATTTAGATTTTTTCCCCAAGCTCTTTCAGCAGACAGAGGAGACATATGCATATGCGCATACCTAAGCATACATATATATGAATATATATATACACATACACACTCCCATTTTAAAAATCATGATTTTATACCAATATCTCCAGTTGCAATACATCTCAACAGAGTACTTTTTTGCCCTCCTCCTTTCCATATATTTAAGATTCCTTCCATGTGAAAAGCCAACTCTTTGAATTTGTCAAGGCTGTAAAACATCTAAAATATATTCATAATAGATTTGCCCATATTTCCTCTCAAAAAACAAGTCTGCTAAGATTTCTCCCATACTAGCCAAAGACTGAGAATGTACATCCGATTCTATGTTTATAAATTTCTTGGATTATTGGTTTATTTCTTTTTCTTCCCCTCCAGTTTAATTATAATTTTAATTTGAAACATAATTGGCTATATTTGCTTCAGGTTGCTTTCAACTTTAGTTTTACTCTTCACATCACTGTTGATTTATTTTAGTATTTTAAATCCATAGACTATTTCCATGCTTCCATTATGAAAGCTGCACCGATAGATGTATTCAGAACGGTATCTCTCTTTCCTGATTCCTTCAGCCTCATTCTCTTACATGTCATACATGTAACTCTATCAGTATATTTGATCAAAGAAGCAGAACCAATATATTTTGGGGATTTGACCTTATGTAATGTAAGAGCTGGTTAAACAGTCCGTAACAAGCTATTTCTGCCCACTGCAGTCTGCAGGGCAGACTGAGAAAGGCAGCCGATCTTGCAGAAGTGGATGCCTAGTTACTGCTTCCAAGTCAATCAGGAGCAGCAGATAAATGCCAACGTGCATGATGAACAGCACTGTTTTCAATTTCTCCTCATACAAGTTTTGCTCATTTTTGTTGAAAATTTGGAGTATTTATCTTGTTTTGTTCCTGTTTTAACCTTTTAACTGAACAAACGATGGTCATCTACGTATCAGTGGGATATAGACAGATTAGATTTATTATCTTTTTGTTTAACTTCAATTGCACCTCCTTATAAACAGAAAAATACCAAATGTGTTTTAGTGTGGAAAAAATAAGGGAATAGTTCTATGGTGAGAGTGCAAGTTTCCTCAAAAACTCATGCTGCATTAGAATGTCTGCTACTACAGACTGTGGTCGACACCATCTGCATCTACCATGGGACTGAGCACTTTCCAAATCCCACTGTCCTCCTGTGTAGAGTGGATATAACACATTTGCAGGACATTTTAAGAGTTAGTTATTCTAAGCAATTGACTAAACTATGGGAAGCATTTAGTAAATGTTTGTGATTTGGATTATTCAGGTATGTATGTTTGATAGAAGACAGAGAATTGCTTTCTAGCAAACACCTATTTTACCTACGCATCAGGCAACACCACACCATATTTATAAAAAAGGTTATCTGTGGAGATATTAAAAGATGTATATCCTATGCTTTTTTCCCTCACACCTGTTCTTTATGGGGGAGATAACAGAGCAATGAAAAAGAAGCTGACAAAATGGGGTAGCTTATATACCTCTTCTTTTAGGAGAGATTCCCACATTTAAAAGCCATAATCTTGAGTGACCAAACAGCCTTAAAATTCCTCTCAGCTTCACTACGTTTTAGACAGGTTTCTTTCCTTTTAGATTATAGGCCCCAGACTTCCCTTCCCTTAGAGCATTTACTTCAGAAAATTTGCAATTGTAAATTCTGTCTCTGCCCTTTTGAGATGTAAATCTTCTCCCAACCTCCTGCCAGATTTAATACCCAGGAATGTCTTTCTCAAGGACCTGGGAGCCATCCCTTTTGAAATGTAATCATTAAGAAAGATTGCATGCTCTATGCCAGTCTTCGTGGGAGGATAGGAGCCTAACTTTGATAAGTGCCAATTAGCAAACACAGATGGCCTAATATCTTTGACCAATCCCTCCCTTAATGCCCTCCATAAATTTTCCACCAGCTCACCTCAAGCTTAGTAAGTCTTTTGCCTTTTGTTTCAAGGGAGTTGAGTTTAATCTCTCTCCTTTATTGCCATAGTCTTAATAAATAAAATCCTCCTTGCCTCTTTAACTCTGTCCAGCACAAATTTTCTTTGACAGAGATCTTTCAAAATCATCTTGCAAAGTATATTTACAATTTAACTTTATGATGCTAGGTTAAGGTCTACGATCCTCTCTGAGAACAATTAGGCATTTATGAATGGCCCTTGGGGTAGCTTAAATATTGTGGGTATGGAAAAAGCATCTGTGTTAAACTGATGTGTAATAACTGATACAGTGTGCATGCTCATAAACAAAACACACTTACTATTTGTATATAAATATTTTTATATTTTTCTGACAAAAGAGAAGAGTTTGACAAAAATATTTGATTATACATAGTAGGACCCTATCATTCATAGCTACATGTCTTCAGAATTTATTGTAATTTCCTTTTTTTAAAGTTTAATTATTTTGAGAGAGAGAGAGAGAGAGGGAGAGAGAGAGCATAAGCAGGGGTGGGGCAGAGAGAGAGGGAGAGAGAGAGAATCCCAAGTTCCCCACTGTCAGTGGGAAGCCCAGTGTGGAGCTCAAACTCATGAACCATGAGCCAAAACCAAGAGTTGGATGGTTAACTGCCTGCGTCACCCAGGCACCCCTGTAATTTCTTTCTTGATTGTTATCTTAAATTTCAGTAACGTTGTTATCACTATGCCTAAGAAATAGATCTTAAACTTGGCTTCAATATAAATTTCCCTTTTGTTTTTGTCTTGGAATTTCTTCTTTTGTTAATTTTTTTAATCTAGCCAATTTTCATATTTACTACAAATGATTTTACTTTTCCTGTCAATGCCTAGTTTTTCACATGCTAATATATTTCATTTACTTGTCAGGTATTAGATATAAAGGTGATTAAGAAACAATTTCTGTGCTGAAATGGCATAAAGTCTAGTGAGGAGAAAGGTGGGTAGACAGACAACAATAGTGAATTATAGTAGACTTGTTAGAGTTATTTTATACTAACTATAGAAAAGCATGCAATGGGGGTACCTGGGTGGCTTAGTTGGTTGAGCATACTATTCTCCATTACATGGGATCAAGCCCTGTTGAGCATGGAGCCTGCTTGGGATTCTTTCTCTCTTATCTCTCTCTCTCCCTCTGCCCCTCCCCCACTGGTTCTCTCTCTCTCTCTCTCTCTCTCTCTTTCTCCCCCTTGGTGGGGGTGGGGGTGGGAGAAGAAAAGAAAAGAAAAGCATATAATGGACAAATAATTCCAATCCAGCCTTGATATTGATTATAAGAGAAATTGATGACCATATGTGTCTTGGGAGGAAACATGTTTCAAATGGGTTTCATATGTCAAGCATGAGGATGTTGGCAGAAGGTATGGGAGAGAGAGGGAGAACTACTCTAGAAAGGTAAGCAAGAGGTATCATGTCAGGGAGTTTGAACTTGATTTTGGACATGAAAGAAAGCATTTTGTAGTTGGAAACTACTAATATATTCCTATTTGAGATTTAGAAAAATAAAGTCTGGTTTTAATATGGAGAATAGTTTGAAGTTTATGATAGAGTTTGTATAAAATTCTCAAATTACTTCCTTAATAATCATCATATAATTTAATTATTAAGCAAATTTATTACTGTGGTTACATAACACTAACATAACCCCCAGAAAAGAAAAATGTTTGACCAAACTAATTATTATATTGCTGTCTTGTTATTGTTATGTTTATATTATTATATTGTTATTTTTAGGTAATACTCTCAAAAAATTATAAAGCTCTTATAGCCAACTAATTATTATAGATGAAGTAATTAATAGATAGCTGTTAGTGACATGCCCAAAGTTACATTTATAATAACAATACACTATTTTTGAATTGTTTGAGCTAAATTTATCCCTCACTTTGAAAGTGAAGCCTATTTTACTCAAAAATCTCTTTCCAAATGGGATTTTATTTTGTAATGAAGACTGGAAAGATATTTTGTTTTACAGTGTAATACAGAAAACATTAATGTTGGTCAATGAGACAATTCATAACCTGGGTCTAGAGTTTGGGCTAAAAGGGGATATGCATGTAAGAACATATCCCTTGTATGTACACAGCAACCTTGGAGAGAGCTTTGGACTTTTCACAGTTTAGATAAAGTATTAGACTATATCCTTTCTAATCTTAAGGGTCCCTACCCCAAACTGGCATCTATCATATAGTACTGTCTAGTTTTTAAGTAGTGACATGTTGACTCTTCCATTTCACTACTTTTCATTCAATACTTCTCAAATAGTGAAACATTGACTCTTACAAAAATCCTGTTATATAGTTGGAGCAATACTTTTGTTGCTTTGTAAAATTAACTTTTAACATATACAAAAAAAAAAGAGATTTTACTGAGCTGTGGATCTGAGTCCAAAATTTATACATTATTTTTCAGCCTATTGTTTTAAGCTATTGTTACACTATATATATTGCCTCACCTTTAAGAAAAAGTTCCTTTGGAATTTCAGCTGGGGACTTTTTTTCTCACACCAGTCAGAGTGGCTAAAATGAACAAATCAGGAGACTATAGATGCTGGAGAGGATGTGGAGAAACGGGAACCCTCTTGCACTGTTGGTGGGGATGCAAACTGGTGCAGCCACTCTGGAAAACAGTGTGGAGGTTCCTCAAAAAATTAAAAATAGATCTACCCTATGACCCAGCAATAGCACTGCTAGGAATTTACCCAAGGGATACAGGAGTGCTGATGCATAGGGGCACTTGTACCCCAATGTTTATAGCAGCACTTTCAACAATAGCCAAATTATGGAAAGAGCCTAAATGTCCATTGACTGATGAATGGATAAAGAAGATATGGTTTATATATACAATGGAATACTACTTGGCAATGAGAAAGAATGAAATCTGGCCATTTGTGGCAATGTGGATGGAACTGAAGAGCATTAAGCTAAGTGAAATAAGTCAGGCAGAGAAAAGACAGATACCATATGTCTCATATGTGGATCCTGAGAAACTTAACAGAAGACCATGGGGGAGAGGGGGGAAGTTACAGAGAGGGAGGGAGGCAAACTATAAGAGACTCTTAAAAACTGAGAATAAACTGAACGTTGATGGAGGGTGAGAGGGAGGGGAAAGTGGGTGATGGGCATTGAGGAGGGCACCTGTTGGGATGAGCACTGGGGGTTGTATGGAAACCAATGCAACAATAAATTTCATAAAAAAATAAAATAAAATTGCAAAGATTAAAAAAAAGTTCCATTTGAGTGTACACCAAATTTAGATGCAATAACATTTCTGATTATCTTTTATTGCTTTGAAAGTACATCTATCTAACATAGAAGATTATGGTTAGAAATAAGCTCATAATCCATTTGAGTGCTAGATATTTCATTTGTCTGCTTGGATCTACCCTTCACTATCTTTGCACCATCTTCTGTAGTCTGCAAATCCGATCCATATGGCTTACCTAATGGTGCTCTTGTCTTGTGGCTTCCTGTTGGTCTTCATCAGTGGGAAACACTAGGGGAAGATCAGAGGGCAGGAGGAGAGTGACATCTGGGTATCTATTCTCCTGAAACCCTTTTTCACTGAGTAACCCTGAGTTTAGGTGTGGTCCTCTGGATGACTTCTCTAGATTCAGGAAACTACTCTGCTCTTGTAACACTGCAGGAGGTTGGGGGAGTTTCTGGTAATTGATGTTGTTATTCTAAGTGTATTACATTTTTCCTTATTCATTTTCTCAAAGTCTGTCCTTTATTGAAGTCTTTTCAACTGTTCCAGTTTAACATCCTTGTTTAGAATTGTCTAAACAATTATGCACACACACACACACACACACACACACACACATAAACACCCACACATTACAACACTGACCATATAGGATATGATGAGAACCGTAAATGTGAGCCACATGTAATTTATTATTTTTTAGTAGTCACTTTATTTATTTTTTATTTTTTTAACATTTATTTATTTTTGAGAGACAGAGAGTGTGAGCGTAGGGGGGCAGAAAGAAGAAGGAGACAAAGAACCTGAAGCAGGCTCCCGGCTCCAAGCTATCAGCACAGAGCCCAACGACGTGGGGCTCCGAACTCGTGAACCATGAGATCATGACCTGGAACAAAGTTACACACTTAACCAACTGAGACACCCAGGCGCCCCTGTAGTCGTCACTTTAAAATGAGCAAAAGAAACAGGTAAAATTAATTTCAAAAGTATGTTTCCTTTATTCAATATATTCAAAATATTATTATTTCAACATATAATAGGTAAAAAAGTTAATGTGGCATTTTACATTTTTATGCTCAAAAATGTACCCCAAATATCTCATATGTTTTTTGTATTCACAGCGCATTTGAGTTTGAACTAGCCACACTTCTAAAGTTCAAGTGCTACACGAGGATGGAGACTCCCTTATTAAACAACTTCAGGAGTTCTTCTAACCTACATCTATTTAAACAACTTACTGGGTGGATCACTTCATTCTTTTTGTTGTTTTGTTTTGTAACATGTGTTAACTAACTAACATGTGCTAATTGAATGTGCAGCACTCACCAGCAATGTTCTTTTATTTTTTTAAAGTTAATTTGTTTATTTTGAGAGAGAGTGCAAGAGGGATAGGGAGAGAGAGAATCCGAAGGAGGCTCTGCACTGTCAGTGCAAAGTGTGATGCTGGGCTCAAACTCACAACAAACTGTGAGGCCATGACCTGAGCCCAAATCAAGAGTCGGACACCTAACCAACTGAGCCACCCAGATGCCCCATCACTGGCGGTGTTCTTTTTTTTTTTTGTAATGTTTATTTTTGAGAGAGAAAGGGAGAGAGGGAACATGAGTGGGGGGAGGGTAAAGAGAGAGGGAGACACAGAATCCCAAGCAGGGTCCAAGCGCTGTGCTATCAGCACAGAGCTGCAAGCGGGGCTCGGACCCACGAGCTGTGAGATCATGACCTGAGCTAAAGTTGGACGCTTAACCGACTGAGCCACCCAGGCACCCCACTGGCAATATTTGTAAATGTCCATGAACATCTGTGTCTGCCAGTTGAATTGTTTATGAAGAATCAATTGTATTGTCTATTGTTCTTTTCCAGAACTCTATTATTGTTTTCCAGAACTGTCAGGTATATTTTTTATTATAATAATTTATTTGTTTATAAGGCCATTAAATATCAGTGTAAAATAAATAGAGTTGTTTTTAAGAATATTAGTTTAAATGTTTTGGAAAGGATTAATAAAGAAAAGAAACCAAAATTTTTCTTTTTGAATTAGATGTGCAAGAGACAATTGAATGACTAAAGAAAAACCATCAAAAGCCAGGCAGATTTTTCATTCAGCCCACTTTGAGAGTGTTGTGAGGTTCCTGCTCTACTTAAAGAAAATGAATCTGGATATCATAAATAGTCTTATGGCTGTGCTTAATGAAAAAAAATATAGAACTCCAACACATGGATATATAATAAGAGAAAAGATCTGAATATTATGTTCACAATTGTTAAAATATGTCTTATTTTTATGTGCACAAAAAATAAAATAAAATACTTAGATGTGTGTCTGTGTTCAGAATGATTCTTCATTACAACCAATATTTTTTATTAACTGGCTGTATTTCCTCTACTGTGAGCCCCATGAGGGCAGGCGTCACATTTGTTTTGTTTGTCACTGTATTCTCACTGCTAGAATGAGTTGACTCAAAGTGGATGCTCAACAAATGTCTGTTGACAGATTGACTGACTCATTCTTTCCATATGGCACCTCCCACTATGCAAGCCTGTTGTTTTTTCAGTTTATAGTTTGCTGTCACATTTTTAAAAACATGATTTTTTTTTATTTACAACAGACGTAGTTTTATGGACTTTTTTTCTAAGCAAAACATTTTTCTAGTCATCTAACAGAAGAAAATTCATACAAAATTCAACTCAGTAAATTTAGACTTGATGTTCTATTAGAACAATGCTTTGCTGAGGAAAATAGAAAAGAGTAAATAAAATCAAGCCTATTTTATCCTGAGAAAGAAAAAAAAAGTTTTTTGGTTTTTATATGCTTCTGGGGAATCCATGAATACATATCCATTGAGCTTTATCTGAATTCAAAATGTGGTCATCAAAACACCCACGTTTATCTTCTTCCATAAGCATCCCTATTAACAGACAGTGACTATGGTTATGCCCATAAACCAATATGGAAAATTTCCTGAAATTAGGCATATGAATTGCCTAATTGTATGTCAGCAGTTACTGAGATTACTCAACCAACCCCACACTGATGGTGAAGATTTAGTCACAGTGTAGCCAAAGAGGTAGAAAATAATTTAGAAATAGGATCCTTCCTAAGGGACTTACCAATATACCTTTTCCCCCACAGTTCCCCAAATATATTATGTTAATGTAAACTTTTTATTCAAGTATTATATAAAGATGCATACATCATAAGTGTAGAGCTTGATGAATTTTCACAAACTGAACACATTGTAAACAGCACCCAGATCAAGATACAGAATATTACCAGTAGTCCAGAAGCTCTCCATGTGTCTTCCTCCAGTTACCACTTCCTTAAGAGTAATTAATATCCTGACTAGTGATTACTATAAATTACTTTTATTTATTTTATATTTAAAATATAAAATATATAAAATATATTTTAAAATATAAAATATATTTTATATTTATTTTATATAATAAATTATATATTTATTTTATTTATTTATTATTACTTTTATTTATATGTAAACTTTATATAAATGGAATAAACCAGTATGTACTCTGTTGTGTTTGGCTTCTTTCACTCAACAAATGTTTTTGTTGGTACAAACTTCCAGTTATAAAATTAATGTCGTGGAGATGTAATGTACCACATGGTGGCTATAGTTAGTAATGCAATAATGTATATGAAATATACATATTTCAATTGTGTATTGAAGGTAACTAGAAGAATAGATCCTGAAAGTTCTCATAACAAAATGAAGAAAACATTTGTAACTATGTATGGCAATGGATGTTAACTGAGTTATTATAGTAATCATCTGCAATATATACAAATGTCAAATCGTTACACTGTATACTTGAATCTAATATAATGTTTTGGCAGTTATACCTCAGTTAAAAAAACAAAGCAAACAAAAAAAAAAGAGTTAAAAAACTTGACTACCTTCATAATGGCCAGCAAACCCCCCCTCCCCAACTAATAAGATGATTCAGAATCTAGCTCTCTACACACATCCTTACATCCTGTTATTACTTAAAACAATGAAATTAGGGGAGCCTGGGTGGCTCAGTCAGTTAGGCATCTGGTATCTGCTCAGGTTGTGATCTTGTGGTAGTGAGATCAAGCCCCATGTCAGGCTCTGCACTGAGCAGAGCCTGCTTGGGATTCTCTCTCTCCTTCCCTCTCTCTCTCTCTCTCTCCCTGTGTCCCTCCCCAACTTGTTCACATGCATACATTCTGTCTCTCAAAATAAATAAATGAACTTTAAAAATTAAATTTAAATAAATATTTTTCAGATTCATTCATATGTATTGTTACAGTTTGTTAGTCTCACTGATTTATGGTATTCCATTATGCAAATATGTCATAATTTTTCTCTACTATTGATACATATTTGAATTGTTCTATGGTTTGGGCTATTGTGAATAGCACTGCTCTCAACATTCTTATACAAGTCTTTTGGTAACACAAGAACACATGTCTACTGAATATAAACCTAGGAGTGAAAATTTTGTATCATAAGGTGTGTTGATGTTAAGCTGTAATAGATACAGCACTATATCTCTTGTCGGTTGAGTTATTTTACAAAAAAAATATTTTGAGTATTAGAAATTTTAACAGGTTGGTTATATTCGAGGATATTATATACACAGGTATTTGTTAACATCTAAGTATTTTCCTTTGAATATTTCTTCTCTTGAAACGAGAAAACTCTGTTACTAATAAACAGTTATCATCATTATGTCAGTTTTTTTATTTTCTGTTTTTGTGGTTTTAATGCTATTTTAATTATCCACAATTGTAGTGACGTATTTGCTAATAAAAGTTCTAGTTAATCAGAACATATTATATTCATAAATATGATTTACTTTCTAAGTGTATCAGAACTTACTTTCATCTGTGGAAATGAAATTAGAAATTATGTTTTTCTGTTTGCATATATGAAGTAAAATACACAGTTTTGTAAAATTTATATTATACTGTTTAGAAATAAAACTTTTAACTTTAGAAAACCCCATGACATATTTGTTCAGCTTTGTTTCTTTGTATATATAGAAATTTACTCTCAATAATGTTTAAAAAATTATATAGATTATTGTATAAATAGAGGAGGAGAAAATACTTCCAAACTCATTTTACAAAGCCAACATTACCTTGAAAACAAAATTAGGCAAGGGAAATATTTAAAAAAAAGTAACTTACAGGACAATATTTCTGATGAACATAGATGCAAAAATCCTCAACAGATGTGTTAACAAACTAAATTCAACAATACATTACGTGAATCATAAACTTATAATCAAAAAAATTATAATCAAATGGGGTTTATTTCAGGGATGCAAGGATGGTCCAACATCTACGAATTATATGTGATTCACCACATCAACAAAATGAAGGATAAAAATCATATGATCATCTCAATACACAGAGAAAGCATTTGACAATATTCAACTTTCTTTCATAATAAAAACTCTCAACAAAGTGGAATAGAGGTATCATATCTCAACCTAATAAAAGACATGTATGACAAATCCACAGCTAACATCACACTCAGTGTTGAAAGACTGAAAACTTTTCTTCTAAGATTAGGAATAACACAAGGGTGCCTACTTGCACCATTTTTTTTTCAACCTGGTTTGGAAGTACTAGCCATAGAAGTTAGGCAAGAGAAAGAAATAAAAGTTATCCAAATTGGAAATGAAGAAATTGTGTCATTTCTTCTTGCAGATGACATATATTGTATATAGATAACCCTAAAGACTTCACTGAAAAACCTGTTAGAATTAATAAATAAATTCATTGACTTTCCAGATACAAAATCAATATTATAAAAATATCTTAAATTTCTATACACTAAAAAACTATCAACAAGAAAAATTAAGAAAGTAATCCCATTTAATGTTGCATCAAAAAGAATTAAAAACCTAGGAATAAGTTTAAGCAAGAGAGTGAAAGATCTATACATTGACAACTGTAAGTAACAAATGAAAAAAAATTGAAGAAACACAAATGGAACAATATTTAATGCTCATTGATTGGAAAAATTAATATTATTAAAATGTCCATAGTACTATAGATTCAATGCAATTTCTATCAAAATTCCAATAGTACCTTTCATGGAAATAGAACAAACAATTCTAAGCTTTGTATCCTTAATAACAAAGAGAAAAGACTCCAAATGACCAAGATAAACTTGAGAAAAAGAACAAAACTGGAGACCTCACACTTCCTGGCTGTAAACTACATTACAAAGCTATAATAATCAAAACAACATGGTATTGGCATAAAAACAGACACGCAGATTGATGAAACAGAATAGAGAGCCCAGAAATAAACCCATATATATATATATATATATATATATATATATATATAGTCACTTAATTTATGATTAAAAAAAAGCAAAAAAAATATACAATGTGGAAGGGATAATCTCTGTAATAAATGGTGTTGGGAAAACTGGACAGCCACACTAAAAAGAATAAAATGAGACCTTTACCTTACTCCATACATAAAAAAAATTAACTCAAAATGAATTAAAGACTTAAATGTAAGATCTGAAACCATAAAACTTCTAGAAGAAAACAGGTGGTAGACTTCTACACATCAATCTTGGCAATAATGTTTTGGATTTGACATGAAAAACAAAGGCAACAAAAGTACAAATAAACTAGTAAAACTGCATCAAACTAAAAAATCCTGCACAGCAAAGAAACCTATCAACAAAGTGAAAAAGCAACCAACTCAATGAAAGAAAATATTTTCAAGTTATATATCTAATAAGTGGTTACTATCCAAATTATATAAAAAGTTCATACAACTCAATAACAAAAGAAAAAAAACCACAAAAATCCAATTGAAAAATGGGCAGAGGGATTGAATAGACATTTTTTCCAAACAATACATCTAAATAGCCAAAAAGTACATGGAAGAAAAAATGTTCAACATTACTAATCAACAGGGAAACATAAATTTAAACCACAGTGAAATATCATCTTACATCAATTAAAACTAATGTCATAAGAAAGAAAGAAAGAAAGAAAGAAAGAAAGAAAGAAAGAAAGAAAGAAAGAAAGGGATAGCAAGTGTTGACAAGGATGTGAAGAAAAAAGAACTTTATGCACTGTTGGTGGGAATAAAAATTGGTACAATCACAAAAGAAGTATAGATTTTCTTTAAAAAAATTAAAGATAGAACTGCCATATGATTCAGCAATCCTACTTTTGGGTATATATCCATAGGAAATGAAAACAGGATATTAAAGAGATATATGCGCTCCTGTGTTCATTGAAGCATTATTCACAATAGTCAAGATATAGAAACAACCTTAGTACTTGTCAATATATGAATAATATAGAAGATGTTGTATAGATATACAATGGAACATTATTCAGCAATGAAAAAAGAAATTCTGCCAATTGTGATAATATACATGAACTTTGAGGGCATTATACTAAGTGAAGCAAGCCAGACAGAGAAAGACCAATACTGCATGGTATTACTTATATGAGGAGTCTAAAAAAAGCAAAAAGACAAACAAAAAGCCAGAAACAGAGAATAGAAAAGTGGTTGCTAGGGTCTAGAGAGTGAGAGAAATGGGAAAGCTTAAAGGGTATAAACTTTTAGTTACAAGATGAGCAATTTCTGAGAGTCTAATGTAAAACATGGTGACTATAGTTGATAATATTGTATTATATAATTTAAAAATATACAATAAAATAGAAAAATATTATGCATATAGTAGTTTCCATATATTTATGTGAATTATAAATTCTCAAGAATATGAAAAAGTGTTGTGTAGATAATTTTGTCTTAATACAAACTCTTAGATTGTAAAGTTTATTTGAAACAGGCTTTATTTTACAAATTAAATCAGAAACAACCATTCTTAAATGTGTAATATCTCTCAGTATATTACAAATCTATCTTTCAGAGGATAAAGTTCAAATGATTACTCCAAATTGCTTTCCCTATATTCTTCACACACACTTTCTACATAGTCCAGCTTTGCTCACACTTAATGCCTCCAGAACAAGAATGGTATTTTATTTCCTTTTGTGTTTACAGATGCTAACATGGCCCTTGAAACAATGAAAACATGACTAAACTGAATTAAAGTTTTTCTCTCTGCTTTCTAAGGCTTAGTCATCAAAATTATCTACTTGTGAAATACAGTCAACTAGTTTCTTTGGCTTTGCTGACAACTCTTCCTTCCTTGAAACTAATTTCTTACAGTGTTTTTCACTGTTCCATTTCTTGCATTAATTGTATAATTCTCAGTATTTAAAATTGCATATTGCATTATTCTGCCACCACACTCCCTTTATTCAAGTATTTTCTGGTAATTTATCCTTAGCCTTCTTACTCTTTATGCTTTGCTGTGTAGCATCAACTATTATTTCTTGAAACCATATAATCATACTCAGTTTGCTTTCCTGAGAAATACATTTAGACTCCATTTTTCCAATTGACCATGTATATAATTACCTGAATATCCCATCTCTACTTCAAATTCAATTATTGTCATTAGTTTCTGCTGCAAACTAGATTTTACTCTTGCATTTTCTTTTTTGGCTAATAGCACCCATGTTGACATGTTATAAAATTGAAATTGTCTTAAATATTTATTAATGCATTCCCCCTGATTTATCTATATCCAATCAAACACTAAAAGAACCATAAACTATTCCCTTCTCTTGTCCCCTTTTTTGTTGCTAATATATTTCAGGCACACATCATTTTTTCCATGTACCATTGTAATTATATTTTTATTGCTCTGAGACTCCAATTTCTAGTTCCTCAAATCCATCCTGTGCATGTTCTGCTTCCCTAATAAGCAAGTAGGACTGTGTACTTAACAAACATGGATCATGCACATACATATTTTTCTGATTAATTACTCTATGAAAGTGAATCAAGCACGCTGTCTGTGTCCTCGAGAAACCCACACTTACAAGAAAGACAAATTTGTAAATAATTTTTAGACTATTATGAACTGATATAAGTACTGTGGGGAATTAAAAGGAGTATTCATTTTTTCAACCAACTATTGAAGAAGTCTTCTGGGTATTGTTGTAAGTACTTGGATACAGAACTGAACTGGAAGATTTCTGTGCTCATAGATTTTGTCTTCAATGACAGAAGATGGAGGGGTCAAGGAAGGCTTTATGGAGAGCTGACAAACGAAGTGAGATTTAAAATCATTATTTCTGATGGTGAGGTTTAAATACCCTCATTTTGATAAAAGATGCAAAGATGACTGTGGTATATATAGCTAGAAATCACTGATACTATTTCCTGTTGCTTAGATAAACTTCCGGCAAACCAGAGCTTACACATCCACATATGGACATATGCTGATCCCAGTGGATTCAATGAGATTTCCCATTCTGATGTCTTCTCCATCAAAAAGCTTTGAGCTCTCAAGCTGCTTTCATTTGTTGTTCTAATCAATCACACAGGAAATCAACAAATGCTTATTCCTATCTATGACCTAGACCAGAAAATAGTTGGCTCTTAGGAGGTGATATTTTAGGTTGAATTTCAAGGACCAGTAGGTATTACTTGGGTGAGGGGGAGTGGGAGTGGGGTGACTATCACATGCCATTCATTAGGGAGTATGGCTTTAGGGAGACGGCATGCTTAAGGAATTGAAGCAAGACTAGTAGAACTGGAATGCAAACAATAGTCTTTCTCCTTAACGTATTTAATTTTCTTAAGTACAGATTCCAGAGACAAAACTATTTTTATTTACATGGTTTCAGAACATGCCAAAATGCCTGATATAGAGTAGGATCTTAGTGTATGTTTGTTAAACTAAACTAATACACATAATAATAAATCAAAACCCATCCTTCAGTAATAGTAGTTTGGGCTATGGTTTGAGATATCAAATCATAATGTTTCTCAAAAATATGTTACCAAAGTTTTATTTTCAGAGCCATTATTAAGAAGTGCATGCCCTTGGGGCACCTGGATGACTCAGTTGGTTAAGCGGCCAATTCTTGATTTCAGCTCAGGTGATGATCTCACAGTCGTGAGATCAAGCCCTGTGTCGGGTTCTGTGCTAGGTGTGGAAGCTGCCTAAGATTCTCTCTCTCTGTCTATTTCTCTCTCTCTCTCTCTCCCCATCTGCCCCTCCCCTGCTTGAGCTCTTCTCTATCTCTCTCTCAAAAAAAGTGCACATCCTTGAAATATTTACACTTTAGAAAACTGTCACTGTACTCACTGAACACCTGTCTCCAGGAAATAATGGAAATAAATGGAATAGGCCCCTAGGTCTTTTTCTCAGCCATTCCCTTAGGTGACCTGGATTCCTAAGGCATTCAGTGCCCGAGGAATTACTGTGATGACTATTTCATCTGAAAATATTTGTACTGTGTCTGAGGCCTTCAACTCTAAATACATATGCAAGCAGAAGAAATTTCCAAAAGTGTCTGATACAGGGAGAGCCTATTTTGTGTTTCATAAATGACTGTTTACTTGACCCCCCCACCATAAAGTCAGTGAGGCAAAGCCCAGCATGTTTGTTCACACTTTGGGTTCTAGTGAGGTAGAACAGAGTAGTGTGAGGCAAAAGGAGTGTCTCAAATAGGTGTGCTTTCAACTTTTTGCTCCAGCACTTAACTGACCTCTAGCAATTTTCTTAACCTTTGTAGTTCTCAGAATTCATGCATGTAAGGTATAGTTAAAATACTAAGCACTTACGGGAAATAGATCATATACCTAAAATAAGCATATGTTCTTTGAACATATTACACACTCAGAGAGTCATTTCCGTCTCCCCATTCTGATTGGTCTGTTATTCTTATCTTGGGACTTATGCGATTGAAACTCTAGGAATTAGGGGCAAACTAATATTCCTAAAATTCAAATCACGTTAATTTTATTTCATAATGTGAAATAAACAATCTTTATTTGAGTACTTCAATGGGTCATGAGAAAAATAACCGTTCACTCACTGAGAAATTCATTTTATTGTCTCTCAACTGACACTTAAGATCTCTAAGCTTGACTGTACATCTTAACCATAAATTGAGGGTTATGGTGAAAATTCACCTGGTTTGTACTTATTTTCCTCTCAGGGAAAATAAGGGACTCTAAAAATAATATTCACACAGGGTGATCAGGCAATATACCAGGATTTTCTTTTCTGCAAATGATAGTGTAAGTTATAATCCATTATATCTCCATTTTGATATTGACATCTCTGAGCTGTGCCTGGTACTTCCCACTTCGTCCTCCATGTCTTTAGTATCCACCTCTTGTGACATTACTCCTTATGGAGTTTTTTGTAGAAATTGCTTAGATTCCCTTTTATCACTTCCTATAGGACCCTTTGCTACTTGACTGTCCTACTGAAAATATAACTATTTCTTCAAAGTAACAAATAATTATCTTGTTTACTTAGACCTTGTGTTAAATATATGCATTTTCTCAATTTGCGAAAGGTTCTTTGGTTTGACTCTACTTTTCCTGCATTATTTTTTCTTAAATTAATCCTTTGGATTTCTTGAATTCACAACCTGTTAATAACTGCCAAATACATTACTTGGAATTTATTAATCATATTTCTCGCATGGCTCCCATCTTCCTCTAAAAAAACTTTTTTTTTTTTACATTTATTTATTTTTGATAGAGACACAGCACAAGTGGGGGAGGGGCAGACAGAGAAGGAGACACAGAATCCGAAGCAGGCTCCAGGCTCCAGGCTCCAGGCTCCAGGCTCCGAGCTATCAGCACAGACCCTGATGCGGGGCTCGAACTTACAAACCACGAGATCATGACCTGAGCCGAAGTCGGAGCTTAACCAACTGAGTCACCCAGGTACCCCTCTCATCTTCCTTTTTAAAGGAAGTAGAAATACCCTGTTGTCTCATTTTGAGACAAACACATTTTAGGAGCCACCATTTAACTCTGAACTATTTCAGTACCAGTACTGATGTATCATATTTATGCCTTTTCCTAGTTTTTGTATTTAGAAATAGTTTTGAGGGGCGCCTGGGTGGCTTGGTCGGTTAAGCGTCCGACTTCGGCTCAGGTCATGATCTCACAGTCCGTGAGTTCAAGCCCCGCATCGGGCTCTGTGCTGACAGCTCAGAGTCTAGAGCCTGTAGCCTGTTTCAGATTCTGTGTCTCCCTCTCTCTCTGCTCCTCCCCTGTTCATGCTCTGTCTCTCTCTGTCTCAAAAATAAATAAACGTTAAAAAAAATTAAAAAAAAAGAAATAGTTTTGAGGGCCAGAAGTAATATTCATTTTTGCTTATCTTTTAAAGTTTTTAATGCGTCTACCTAGGTATCAGAATTCATTCACAATTCTGTAAAAGGAAGATCTTTCCTTATACTCTAACAGAAACAAGGTTGAACTTACCTTTCAACCATTTCAAAATATGCATATCGAATGAAAATTCAAGCAATATCATATACTGCTTTTAAGTTTAAATGATTTAATTCATAACATCTTCAGTATAAATATTTATTCTATAGACACTAACAGCCCATTCTACCATTGCTTTAAATATCTTATATTAGTAATTGGTTGCAAGCTATTTGAAGCATTATTAGCTCAATCAGATCGGTGTTGGATGTTCATACATTTCTAGAGTCTGAAGTAAATTGATCACCTCTGCTGAACTGTGACAAAATCGCATCTATCACAGATTTGCATTATTCTGAAATGAATTAATGAGAAAAGAAATTTTTGTACTGTATAGATTAGGTTTTGTCATTCTAATGTTGCCCCCTTTTCAAAAGAAATGTAACATGCAATATATAAAAATAAAAGGCATAAACCATAAATATAGGGCTCAATGAAGTATTACAAAATGAAAATCCAAGTAAACACCACTAGGTCCAGAAAGAGAATATTACTTCATCTCAAAAGCCATGGTCATGCTCCTCACAAATACTACTCACTTTGTTTTTTAAGGTATCCACTATCTTGACTTTGAGACTATGGTACAATTTGCATGCCTTTGTTCTTTTTCTAATGGAATAACGAAGTGCGCATCTGTGTCTGATGTTTTTGCGCAGCATTGTATCATACACATTATTCCATATAGCAACAATTCATTTTCATTTCCTCATAGAATTTTATTATATAAATACACCATAATTTATTGATCTAATCTATGGTTAGTGGGTATTTTGATTGTTTCTAATTTTGGCAATTACAGATAAAGCTGCCATAAACACTTTTGTGCATGTCTCTGGAAGCTGCATTTATAACTAGTGATGTTATTATCAGTTCATATCTACAATTTTGATAGTTAATTCTAAAGAATTTTCTAGAAGAGTTATCCGATTTAGAGTAACCAGGGTATGAGAGTTCTAATTGCCCTATATCACTGCCAGCAAAATAAGCCCTATCAACCAATCTGTGAATTGCTTTTTGGACTCTCATCTAATCAATAGAAACTTGATTTTAATGTAATCCATTTACTGATATTTTTCTTTAAAATTATTACTTTTGAATACATCTTATTTAAGAAATAATCTAGGTATTCTTTTTTTTTTTTTAAAAGGTATTCTTTTAAATGATCTTTTAGAGATCCAAGATTTTTCAAAAAAAAAAAAAGACAAATAGAAAGAGGGACACCATGCTCACATGCACATATATATATACAAAGGAATTGCAGAAATTAGAATTTATAGTTTGGATTAAGCTTTAATTCTCATTTATTTGAAATCATTTGATGTTGACCTACTTCCCACCCAATAAATGTCTTTGAAATATATCTGTTTTAAAATTAAGTTTTTGTTTTTGTTTTGAGAGAGAGAGAGTGCAAGTGAGGGAGGGGCGAAGAGAGAGAGAGAGACAGACAGACAGACAGACAGACAGAATCTGAAGCAGGCTCCAGGCTCTGAGCTGTCAGCACAGAGTCTGACACGGGGATCAAACTCACAAGCCAAGTCGTGATATCATGACCTGAGCTGAAGTCAGACACTTCACCAACTGAGCCACCCAGGCAACCCTGAAATTAACCTGTTTTAAACAAATACACTTCTGTTCGCTGGGAATAGACTGGGTAGTTGGTAGGGAACGCTTCAATCTGGGAGGTTAATAATGATTTTATGCTTAAAATTTTCTGTGGATTGTAGTTCATGAGAAAAGAATAAAAGAGGATCCAGTCTTAGGAAACAGTAGTATCACACACTAGGTGAGAGTACCGGGCTGGATGCCAGTTTAGCAGGCAGTAGATTGGTTGAAAAATTAATTGAACTAGTTATTTAAATAATCTTTAATAAACCTACACTGTGAAGTAAAGAGACACACTTCCATCTCTACTTTCAATATAGTCTTAACATACTAATTAAGAAAGTTCATTTTCCTCTTGGCTATGTGTTTTTTTGTGTATGAAGAGGGGAAAGGTGATTCTACTGTCTTTATTAAAACCAGATATGGTCTTTCCCACAGTCCTATTTAGTCTATTGTTATTCCTGGCTAAAAGCGCTAAAGCTATATAATGTTCATATTTTTTTGAGAGTTTAAACATTATTTCTTAAATATGCCTTTCTGTCATATATCTGTGAAAATTTCAACCACTGTCTTAATTATTGTTGTGGTATAATAGGATATAATGTCTAATCAATTTTCACCATTATTCCTACCTAAACAATCCTCCCTTCATATACAAAAAGGAGGAAATAATAGACCCGATTTGCATAATGCTTTAATGTAGTCATGCTGAGCAACATGATTCACAGATAATCAACTTTGTTAAGGATAATGATGTACCAATTTATAATACAGTGCTGTGTTACATTGTTTGAGGGATGAGGAGAAAGGGAAGAAAAGCAGATGTTTCCAAGGAATTTAGAATGGTTTAAGTTACAAAACAAAGAGAAATAATAATTGTTAAAACCGTGTTTAAAAAACAATTTTAAGTGGAAATACTTCTGCAGACTAAATGTAACACAAAGGTCTAATACACAATATCTGCAAACTACCACAGACATGCTGTTCACCCTCTGTACCTTGCTCATTTTCAGTGGCCTCTGAGGTATCTTTGTGAGCCTCTTGGCTGTTAGGAATGAAGTTTGATAACATCTGAATTACTTATAAAAGTGATGTCATTGTGGGATAGACCAGAAGTAGTTACAGCCTCTACTTAGGAAAAAAAAAATTCCAAGCAGACCATTGGAGAGAAATAGAGTATGTGAATGGGGTGTGAAAAAAGGGGAAATATTCTAGTATCTTTAGAAGATGATCATTACATGAACTGGGACAAGTACGTTAAGACGTCTGAACCACAGTTTTCAATAGGTTCAAATAAGAGTATAACATCTACCTCAGAGGGATGTCATGAGAGAAACTGAATAATGTATGTTAAAAATGCTTTGTTTAAAAAAAATCCCGGGGCATCAGTGGGGTTCAGTTGGTTAAGCATCTGACTTCGGCTCAGGTAATGATCTCACGGTCCGAGCTTGAGCTCCGCGTCCGGCTCTGTGCTGACAGCTCAGAGCCTAGAGCCTGCTTCAGATTCTGTGTCTCTATCTCTCTTTGACCCTTCCCTGCTCGTTCTCTCTCTCTCTCTCTCTCTCTCTCTCTCTCTCTCTCTCTCTCTCAAGGATAAATAAACAAAAAAATTCCAAAATTCTAACTGTAAGGCAACACTTTACTAAGTTTTGGGAAACTATTTGCTTAACATGCTTTTACTGATCCCATGGGCTCTAATATTGTCTACTAGGGCACTGATGGAATATCCTTTTTTTATGAAGGACCAGGGAGCAAATATTTTAGGTTTTGATGGCCATATCATCTCTATTAGCCACAGGTACTCAACCCATGGTATAGCACAAAAACAGCCATGCATAATATATAAACAAGTAGATGTGACTATGTTGCAAAAAAAAATGTTATTTGCAAAAAGAAGCTGTTGGTGAATTCACCCAGTGAGCCATGGTTTGCAAACCTCTATACTAGACCTTTCAACTCATAGTGCGGTCTACAGACCAGCAGGGGCAGCAATCAGTGGGAGCAGGACGTGCTGCTACACAGATTGTGAGGCCCAGAGCAAAACTGCAATGCAGGGCCTTTTGCTCATAAATTACTAAGAGTATTAGTATGCTGACAGCAGAGTATTAAATCAAGTGCTTTTGTGTATGCGCACAGGGAAATGTCTGTGAATCCAGCTAGCCTGAGTTTGTTAAAAATGCAGAACTTCAGGCCCTACCCTTGATTTATTGAGTCACAACCTGCTTATCAATAAGATCCTTAGATGATACTCATATACATATGTTTTAAGAAGCACTGATAGACTAAAATGATTATAAGGCTGTATTTCCTGCTAGAAACCCTCTATGAAAATGTAAGTAATTACTTTCTTCTATGAGGAACCTACTTTGAAACTGGTAGAAAAGTGCTTATGAAATAATTGAAAAAATTAACATAGTGAGCAAACATTCTCCTGTATTCTCTAATATCCCAGTGAAATGATTTACAAATTTTTTAAAGTTTACTAATTTATTTTGAGACAGAGAGAAGGGTGGGGGAAAGGCAGAGAGAGAGAGGAGAGAGAGAGAATCCCAAGCAGGCTCCACACTGTGAGTGCAGAGTCCCACATGGGGCTCAAACTCACAAACTGTGAGATCATGACCTTAGCCAAGATCAAGAGTCGCACACTTAATTGAGTGAGCCACCCAGGCGCCCCTAAATGACTTGCAATTTATCCTCACTTTCTTCTGCCACTCTCATGGCATCTAACTGGTTTCTCAATGTTGATTGTTCCCTCAGAATTCTGTCATTCTGCAGCACCTCTCAGGAGAGTGTAGTGGTTAAGAATGTTGGTTCTGGAGCTGAACTGCCTGGATTTGTGTGCTGGCCGCACCTCTTACCAGCTGTTTGGTCTTGGACAGGTTACTTACCTGTTTCAGTTCCTTCTTCTGTTAAGTAGAGAGGATAGTAATGCATAGGATTATTGTGAGGATTAAATCAGTTTTTATATGTAAACAGTGTCTGACACATGATACACATTTATAAGTATGAAATAATATTATTATCTGTCAATTACCATCACCTTTAATTCTCTTGGCCTATAATCAGTTTCCAAAGCTCCTACAATATTAACTGTTCCCAGTGTCACATGGTAATTAGGATTAACTGCACAGAATTTAGGGGCCAAATTTAGCCATGATGCTGTGGTATAAGAATAACAAGAAGGATTTTTTTTGTATGTGAGCATAATATAATGGAAGCCAGGTAATTGTCCCAAGGATGAAATCAACATACAGGGATCAAGTCCAAGAAGTCAAGTGTAATAAATCCAGTTGAGTTTAAGCAGGCTTTGAGATTCAAGGTAAGGAAGGCCTAGACCAGCAATCAAAAATTATAGCTTCTGGCCAAATCTAGCTTATTTCTTGTTTTTATAAATAAAGTTTTAATGGGACACAGTCAGGCTCATTCTTTTTCTTATTGTCAATGGCTGCTTTTACACTACGATGGTACAGTTTACTAGTTGTGACAGAACCATATTAGCCCACAAAACCTAAAATGTTTAGCATCTGGCCCTTTACAGAAACAAACAAACAAATGCACTGCTCCTGAGTATTACAGAATGCAAGAAAGAATTGGTGAGATTTTCAGACACAACTTGATCATTGAAAGAATCTTCCAAAATAGGATTCAGAAGAATAAAGTTTGAAAGAAATCCAAGTCATCTGGCTGAGAATCAGGTCCTGGAGTGTGAGAGGGAACTAAGCCTAAATATTCAGGGCATTTACTGTTTATCTTCATTGCTGAACCACTTTGGGACTCAACCCTCTTTAAAGAAAGAACTGGCACTACCTCTAAAACACAGTTTTTATTGAGGTGAGTACTGTGATCAGTCTGAGTGAATTCTCTTGATTCTGGGGACACATACGGAAGTTAGCAGAAGACTTGGTGATTAAGCCAATGATTAAGGTGCCATAATTATCATTCTAAATCTAATCATGTAACCTTGTTTGGCACCATCACACTATAAGATAAAAACTATTTGAATGGCATGTAAATTCTTCTTTTGAAAGTCATAAAAACTCAGAATTCCAGAGATGCCATTGCATACTTGGCTTTGAATATGAAAAATATCCAGTTCTGAATCCAGCTTTTTTTTAAATTTTTTTTTCCAACGTTTTTATTTATTTTTGGGACAGAGAGAGACAGAGCATGAACGGGGGAGGGGCAGAGAGAGAGGGAGACACAGAATCGGAAACAGGCTCCAGGCTCTGAGCCATCAGCCCAGAGCCTGACACGGGGCTCGAACTCACGGACCGCGAGATCGTGACCTGGCTGAAGTCAGACGCTTAACCGACTGCACCACCCAGGCTCCCCATGAATCCAGCTTTTGCAGTTGTTTTTCTACAACCTAAAATATCCTTCCCTTGCCCTTCACCATAAAGCAGGTTTCAATTCATCCTCTAAATAGCCAACTCAAATACCATCTGTTCTGGAAATCCTTTCACTAGTCTTGTAGGCATAATTAGTTATTCCTTTCACTGTAAGTGGAGAAGATCATGTTATAACCCAGGCAGTCAGTGGACACATAAAGCAGAAATCCAACATAGCAGCATGGTTTCCTCCAGGAGTGATGTCTTCCACATGTAGCAAGCCAAAGTGACAGACTCCTCCCAGCATTGGTAGCAACAAAAAGCAGAAACCCACCACTCTTGGGCTTCATCCCAAGAGTAACACCATAGTAGGATAAGCTATATAGTAGCTGTTCTTCCCTGAGTGGAAATATTCAACAAGCAGGTACTTTCCAGAATATATTCACAGATAAAACCACCTGGCAGTCTTTGCAGTGGTATTGTAAGTTAGTAAATACTGCCCTCTCAGAATAATATGGAGAAATGCCACTCTGTGAAGTAGACACTTAGGAAGAAAGATGAAAAGAATTAAATTTGAAGTAGTTTTCCTATCACCATAAAACATACAGAAGAAGTTCAATACTTTCCATCCTCCGTGAACACTAGGGAGGACATTTCGCTCTTGTGAATAGGATTTCTGGCTCAGATCAAGGATAAACTACGGGGCAATGGCCCTGGATGATGTAATCACTGGAAAAAGCAAAATGTTGGCCTTTTTTTTTATATATGCAGAACCCTTATATCACATTCTTTCCTTGTATCTGTTTTGTTCCATCTCTTTGGTTGGCTTTGCCTTCTTTTTTCTTTGATCATATTCAGTTGTGTGGTAAAGGGAATTTCTTCCTTCCTTCCTTCCTTCCTTCCTTCCTTCCTTCCTTCCTTTAATTGGGAAGAGGTTTCTATTTGTTTGGAAGAATTGTTTACCATCCCTCCATGCCCTTTCTCCATTTGTTAAAGTCAAAATGAATCCAAGAAGGAGACCCAGAAAATAATGAGCGTAGAAGAGAGAACATGAGGACTTTTCTAGTAAATATAGAAATACTTTTCATAAATAACATGAATAACAGAAAAATTTTCCTGGAGATAACAGATCTGAGTTAAAAATAAGTAGGACTCATGTTCCTATTGTGTCTCTCCTGGTCATTAACTTATAAACCCGAAACAATAGTGGATGTCTGATGGAAATTATATTAATTGGACTTAGATCACCTATGGCTAACAGGATGTTTGCATAATATAATAGACAAGACTGACACAAGAACCATACCTATGAAATTATATAAACACATCTATGAATTTGTAGTAAAAACTGTTAATAAAAATATAAAAAAACACAACTATTTGGGAATGTTTAAACATTATTTTACATAAATGGACTGAGGAAATAAGAATAAAATTACTTGTGATGTGAAAAGAAGAGATGTCCTGAAAATTACATGTGAATGTATTTTAAATTTGTCTGAAATTTTAATAGTTTCAAGTGTGTAGCTTTACAGACATATACTAGTGTTTCCACATCCACATCTACATGCACATAAATATACATATGAGGATGAATAAATGAATAAGACATACAACTCAAAAAGTTAGGGAAAAATGCAATACAATTAGGAAAGTAGTTTGAAGAGCATAAATATAATTTTGAGAATAGCTAAAATTCTTGAAGATTTAGTCAGGGTGAGGGTAGAGGGAAATTCTACAAGTTTAACCAGGTAAAATATAAAGTAGTTTATGAACAACAAATGAGATAGGACTATGTATATAGAAACAGATGATACAGTAGATGAAAATTGGTTGCACAAATTCAAATGTATCAATGAAAAGGAAAAGTTTATGAGTTAACATATAATCAATACAAGAAGGAGAAATTACATACAAATAAATATATAACAAAAAGTATGTGTTATTAAAGAAATGCCTCCACAAAAGCCATTGTGTGCCAATGAGTTTAAAATGATTTCTTAAAAATTCCTCAGGGGGGCGCCTGGGTGGCGCAGTCGGTTAAGCGTCCGACTTCAGCCAGGTCACGATCTCGCGGTCCGTGAGTTCGAGCCCCGCGTCAGGCTCTGGGCTGATGGCTTGGAGCCTGGAGCCTGTTTCCGATTCTGTGTCTCCCTCTCTCTCTGCCCCTCCCCCGTTCAGGCTCTGTCTCTCTCTGTCCCAAAAATAAATAAAAAACGTTGAAAAAAAATTAAAAAAAAAAATTCCTCAGGTACAAGTAATTCTTCCTCAAGGAAAATATTCTACAGAAAGAAGACATGTCTAAGAAATGCAGACAATTATTCACAAGACATCCGTTGAGGTGTTATTTATTATAGATAATTTGGAAATCTTAGCATATATTACATATATTATTATTATACATATATTACAAATAAGTCAGACAAGGGCTACAGATCAGCCTTAACTTTTTCTCTTATACTTGATATGCAATCCATCAGGAAGTCATATTGGCTCTACCTTCAAAGTATATCCTAAATAATCAGACCATCTATATGTTACCCCTTAGTAAACCACTATCATTCTGCTCTGAGCCACCGTATTCTCTTGCCTGAACTCTGGAGTAACCTCTGACTGGTTTTCCTGCATTTTTGATCCTCCACCATAGAAGGTGCACAGAGCAACCAGAGAAATCCTGTTAAAATACGTATCTAATCATATCATTTTTATGATCAAAATAATTCAATTACTCCCCTATAGACTTAAGGTGAAATTCAGGAACCACTATGATTTATAAGATCTGGATCCATACTGCTTCTCGATTTAATCCCTATCAGATCTCCTTACCCACTGGGTTCCTCCAGACATCTTGACTCCTTGGTGCTCCTGTAGCATGCCAGGCAACTGCCTCAGAACTTTACTTTGCACTTGCTGTCCCATCTGCCTGGCATTCTTTTCCCTCAAATAACCAGATGATTTTATTTCTCACCTCATTCTACCCTCTCCTCAAGTATTATCATTGCAACAACAATAATTACGTTTTATCCATATGACTAAGTTTTACTTAGCCATAGAAGAGACATTTGGAGCATGGAGTACTTGCTTTCCCTGGTGTGATTCCATTCTGGAGTTTATCTCCATCCGCCTTCTTTCCCTCCTATGTGTGCATCACCATGCCATGGAAGATTTGATGGACATGGACATGAGCCCTTTGAGGTCCCAGATATATCTTTTTAGCTGTAACTAAAGTCTGGCAAAGATTACAGTTTTAAGGTGGATAATCATGAAAATGAGCACAAGTTATCTTTAAGAATAGTTCAGGGGTTGGTGTAAAGGATGAATTGCACATTGATGAGGCAAAGGCAACGGAAACTTTGAAAATGTCTGTACAGCCAAGGTTTCCCTTGGAGGCTTTGAAATAACACTACTGTGGTCTTATGACTGACATGTTGTTCAAGGCCTATGCACAGTGGTGGACAATATTTAGTAGATGTGGGGGAAGACACAGAGTGAGAAGATGCAGAGGAAGAGGATGGGGAACTCCTTAGTATATCTGGAAAGTGTTCTAACCTTGGAAGTGGTAGCACATTTCCACAGGAAAAAACAAAACTTATTGCTGGTGAAAATGATAAGGAAGATGAGGAGGAAGATGATGATGATGGTGATGATGATGATGGTGAACATGATAATGATGAGGAAGCTGAAGAAAGAGCTCCAGTAAAAAATCTATATGAGCTACTCCAGCCAAAAATGAAAGCCAGAATGAAAGAGACTCAAAACCATTAACATCAAAGTCAAAGGGCCCCATGTCCTTCAAAAAAAAACAGGAAGAAGCTCCTCAAACACCCAAAGGACCTAGTTCTGTAGAGGACATTAAAGTAAAAATGCAAGTAAGTATAGAAAAGGGTGGTTCTCTTCCCAAAGTGGAAGCCAACTTCATCAATTATGTAAAGAATTGCCTCCGAATGACTGACCTGGAGGTTATTCAAGATCTCTGACATGGAGGAAATCTCTTTAAGAAAACAGTTTATTAAGCATCTGACTTTGGCTCAGGTCATGATCTTACAATTAGTGGGTTCAAGCCCACATTGAGCTCTGTGCTAACAGCTCAGAGCCTGGAGCCTGCTTTGGATTCTGTGTCTCCCTGTCTTTGCCTCTATCTCCTGCTCATGCTCAGTCTCTCAATCAAAAATAGATTTTAAAAAATATTTTTTTAAGAAAATAGTTTAAACCGTTTGTTAAGATTTTCCATTTTTTTCATATCTATAATAGTTGATATCTAGCTATGCTTTTTATAACACAGAGTGAGAATTTTCCCTACCATGTCTGATAAATGTTCAGGTTCCACTGCCAAGAATACGTTGTCCAAAATACCTGTGTAGTGTTTTAAAGATGGAACTCTGCCCTTTGTTTGTTTATTTATTTATTTATTTGGGACAGAGAGAGACAGAGCATGAACGGGGGAGGGGCAGAGAGAGAGGGAGACACAGAATCGGAAACAGGCTCCAGGCTCCGAGCCATCAGCCCAGAGCCCAACGCGGGGCTCGAACTCACAGACAGTGAGATCGTGACCTGGCTGAAGTCGGACGCTTAACCGACTGCGCCACCCAGGCGCCCCTCCTTTGTTTGTTTTTAAGTATGTACGGAATGTTACAATAGGACATAGTAGTCATGACAGACAAATGGAAATGGTGGGAAGACAAAGATATACATGTAAAATAAGCTAAGTGTTTTAACAGTAACAAAAAAAGAGCATGGAGTGCTTAATATTTGAATTTAAGTATAAAATTCAATCTACAAATTTACACACAGAATACTGTGTCAACATTCTGCATATTACACATGCACAGAAAAAGTGGAAAGAAATAAACTGAAAATCCCTATTAAAACTTTCTTAGAGTGGTAAAACAGTATTTGTTGTCTTATCATTTATATTTTCTTTCATTTTTTCAGTGTATTTTTTATTTTTTATTTTATTTTTTTAAAATCTTTTTTCAATGTTTTTATTTTATTTTTGAGACACAGAGAGGCAGAGCATGAGCAAGGGAGGGACAGAGAGAGAGGGAGACACAGAATCTGAAGCAGACTCCAGGCTCTGAGCTGTCTGCACAGACGCGGGGCTCGAACTCACAGACCGTGAGATCATGACCTGAGCCAAAGTCGGATGCCTAACCGACTGAGCCACCCAGGCGCCCCTCAGTGTATTTTTTAAATTAGAAAAAAGATATATTTTAAGAATTGAGCACCTGCTGTGTGCATCTCACTGTCTGGGACTGGTAGATATGAAATTAAAGAGGTGCTCTAATTTTAACTGGGAAAATACATGAATAAATCACTAATTGTAATTTCAGTCAAATATGACATAGTTATATGAGCAATATGTACACTTCTTAATTTCTTCAAGATTTATTTTCTCACTTGTAAAATAGAAATAGCGATACATTGGGGCGCCTGGGTGGCTCAGTCGGTTAAGCGTCGGACTCGGGCTCAGGTCATTGATCTCACGGTTTGTGAGTTCGAGCCCCGTTTCGGGCTCTGTGCTGACAACTCAGAGCATGGAGCCTGAATTGGATTCTGTGTCTCCCTCTCTCTGTGCCCCTCCCCCACTTGTGCTCTCTCTTTCTCTCAAAAATGAATAAATGTAAAAACATTTTTTAAAAAGAAATAATGATACATCTTCATAATTCTGCAGTGATATTACATGAACTAATGTGAGTAAAAGACTGAACACAACAACTCACTAACAGCCTACTCAATTAGTCACTTTTAGTGTTATTCTTATCAGTATAACAGAGGTAGGAGTGATTTTTTTTTTAAACAATATCAGGGAAGACATAATAAAGTAGTGGGCATTGAATTGAGCTTAAAAAGTAATAGTAGTTGACAGCTTAGCAAATAGCATGGGCTAAGATATGCTATAGTAACAAGGACTCCACCAAATTTCAGTGGCTCAGGATAACAAAACCTAGCTTCTTATACAGCAATGGGGACAGACTGTCTCTGGTCATCAGAATCCCTCAGAGGGACCTGAATGAACAAGCTGAAATTGTGATCTATGCTTAACCTGTGCAGCAGGAGGAGTGGTATGCATTCAAACACTCACTGTCTCTAAAATTTTCTGGGCAGAAGAGACACATTTCACTTTCATTCACATTTCAACAGCCAAACAAAGCTACATGGCTAAATCTAACTTTAAACTGATGGCAAGAGATCCTACTCTGTGCATGAAAGCAAAAAGCTGGAAATATTGGGTGAAAGCACAAATGATCACTGACTTTAGTGATCAACTGACGATGAAAGTTGGTAGATCTGTTTCCTCAATAGGATAATTTGGACAATGATACAGTGTTAGGCCCTGACTTTTTCCTCTATCTCTGGATAGCAACAAGATGAAAGTGTATCACCTCCAGCAATATGGCAGAATGGATATCCCCAAATCATCCTGTTCCAAAAATGCCAGAAAAAGTTGAATAATTTTTAAAAGAATAAAGAACATGTCTGAGTTGGTAATAAAGCCAGAGTAATCCCTAGAGGCAGAGAGCAAATAGAAAGCATAAATCCCTAGTAATAAGTGAAATAAAGTCCATGGTTTCCCTGGGAAAAGCTGTACATTTCTTAATATAGAGCTTTGATTTTAATAACCTATGTGTGCCCACAGCCCACACAAAGTGAAAGATCAAATCAGAGATCACACATAGACCTGAGATTCAAGTGTAACAATCTCAATAAAGAGTGAACCTGGAAAAATAAATAAAACAGAAAAGCAATCATTTGCAAAGATAGAACGTTTGAAAGCTTGTCTATTTCAGCCTTGGATTTCAGGATTCTTAACCACAAGCTGGTGTTCATGTGGTTTGGTGGTGGAAGCTCACCCCACCTAGGTGGTCTGACAACCCAGGGGAAAGAATAAAGTTTAAAGCATTTCATGAAATGATCATGTGCTATGACTGTTCCAGGTACTAAGCAGAAATAAATGCAAATATTCTCTGAAGGAATAAAACTTCAGTGTAGGTCACAAGGATTCCCAACAAACACAGTTGTTTTCAACATGAATGCTCAACAAAAATAATGATAAAGCAAATGATAGAGCATAGCATTGTTATACACAGTTGAAAAAAATTCAAATTTAAATTTTAGAGATAATACAATAATTAAAATGTAAATATCTAAGATGATTTTAAAATTGTAGTAAAATGAGCTTCACATAGAGCTTACCATTTCAAACAACTTAAAGTGTACTTGACCAGTGACATCAAGTGCATTTACAATTGTGTGCAAACATCACCACTACCTAGTTCCAGATACCATATTTGTTCATCATCCCAAAAAGAAACCCTGTATTCATTAAGTCAGGAAGTATTCCTTCCTCTTTTATTTTTATTTTTTATAAGAATTTGAGAAGGATTGGTGTTAATTTTTCTTTAGATGTTTAGTAGAATTGACTAGTGAGCCATCTGGTCATGGATTTTCCTTCGTTAAAAGGTGTTTGATCACTGATTGCAGTGTCTTCTCATAGCTCTATTCTGACTTTTTATTTCTTCTTGAGTCAACTTTGTGAGTTTGCACATTTCAAAAAATTTGTGCATTTTCCTCATAGTATTCTCTTAGAATCTTTGATATTTTGTAAGATTTGTAATACTGTCTCAACTTTCATTTCTGATTAAGTTTAATTTTCTTTTTTCTTTATCAATCTGGAAAAAATTATCAATTTTGGGCATATTTTCAAAGAACCAATTTTTGTTTTCATTATTTTTTTCTGTTTTTCTAATTTCTACTTTATTTTTCATCACACTTATATTTATTTCCTTCCTTTTCTAGCTTTGCATTTTGCTTGCATTCCTTCTACATTTGCCTTAAATTATTTTCTAATTTCCCTTGAGACTTATTTTTGGCATATTGATTAAGTGCATGTTATTTAATTTGTGGATTTTTCCAATTTTCTTCTGCTATTGATTTCTAGTTTCATCCCAGTGTCATCAGAAAAAAAATATTTTGTATGATTTCAGACTTCTTAACTTTATTGACACTTATTTTGTGGCCTAAAATGTGGCCTATCCTGGAAAATGTTCCGTGTGTACTTGAGAAAAATGTGTCAGCTGTTGTTGGGTGGAAAACTCTTTATTTATTTATTTATTAATTTATTTTTTTTTAATTTTTTTTCAACGTTTATTTATTTTTTGGGACAGAGAGAGACAGAGCATGAACGGGGGAGGAGCAGAGAGAGAGGGAGACACAGAATCGGAAACAGGCTCCAGGCTCTGAGCCATCAGCCGAGAGGCCGACGCGGGGCTCAAACTCACGGACCGCGAGATCGTGACCTGGCTGAAGTAGGACGCTTAACCGACTGCGCCACCCAGGCGCCCCTGGGTGGAAAATTCTGCACATGTCTCTTACGCCCAATTGTTCTATAGTCTTGCTCAAGTCCTCTGTTTCCTTATTGATTTTCCTTCTGCTTGTTCTACCCATTACTGATAACAGGGAATTGAAATCTCTTATTATTATTGTGCTGCTGTTTATTTTTTCCTTCAATTCTTAAATATTTGATTCATACATTTGAGAGCTCTTATCAGAGAGCTATAGATATAATAGCTCTTATTATATATATATATATATATATATATATATAATATATCGTATTATATCTTTCTACTGAATTGATGTTACAATCAGTATGCAATGTCTTTCTTTGATTCTTGTGATGATTTTTCCTTGAAATCATTTTTTCCTCTGATATAGTATGACTACCCTTGCTTTCCTTCAGTTGCTAGCCACACACAGTATCTTTTGCCTTTCTTTCACTTTCAACCTAGGTGTGTCTTTTGATATAAAGTGAGTCTGTTATAAATAGCATATAGATGAATCACTTTTTAAAAAATCCATTCTGCAGGGGCTCCTGGGTTGCTCATTGGCTAAGCGTCCGACTTCGGCTCAGGTCATGATCTCACGGTTCATGGGTTCAAGCCCCACATCGGGCTCTGTGCTGACAGCTCGGAGCCTGGAGTTTGCTTGCTTCAGATTCAATCTCCCTCTCTTTCTGCCCCTGCCCCACTCATGCTCTGTCTCTCTCTCTGTCTCTCTCTCTCTCTCTAAAAAATAAACATTAAAAAATTAAAAAAAAAACATTCTGCTAATATCTGCCCTTAAATTAAAGAGATTAATTTACCCTCAAAATAATTACTGATACAGAACTTACTTCTGTCATTCTACCATGTTTTCCCCTATCTCTTAACTCTCTTTTGTTCTCAGTTCTCCCATTATAGCTTTATTATTTATTTAACTGATTGTTTTTTGTAGTGTACCATTCTGATTTCCTTCTCATTTCCTTTTATGGGTATATTTAGGTATTTTATTAGTGGTTATCCTAAGGATTACGATTAACCTCTTAGGTTCATAACAATATTTTGAATTAATACCAAATAAATTTGAATAGTATGCAAAAAATCTTCTCTCATGCAGGCTTTTCCCTACCCTTTTATGTTGTCATTTTTGTTTTACATTGTATAGCTACTAATATAGATATATAATTATAGATTTATCCATTTGTCTTTTAAGATACACAGGGGAAGAAGAGGATACAAACCAAAATACAAAGATACTGACTTTTATATTTATCTATGTAGTCACTTTTACTAGAAATTTTATTTAATCAGTTATCTTCGGTTACTGTCTGATATCCTTTTATTTTAGCTGGAAGGGCTCCCTTTAACATTTGTTGTAGGGCAGATTTACTAGTGACAAATTTCTTTACTTTTGTTTATCTGGGAATATCTTGATTTCTCCTCATTCTTGTGGATGATTTCCTGAATATAGAAATCTCAGCTGACAGCTTTTGTTTCTTTCAGCACTTCAAATATGTCATCCCATTTCCTTCTGGTCTCCATGGTTTCTGGAAACAAATCAGCTTAGAGATGCACAATATATTGATTTGATACTTTTACATATTACAATATGATTGCCTTTGTCTCATTAGCTAGCACCTCTGTCATGTCATGTAATTATTATTTCTTTTTTGTGTTGGGAATAATTAAGGTATAGTCTCTTAGCAAGTTTGAGGTATATAATACAGTATTGTCTATAGTCACTGCATGTTGCATTAGCTCTCCAGGACTTATATATCTATTAGTTACAAGTTTGTACCCTTAAACAATATATGTTCTATTTCCCCACCCCCCAGCCTGTTGATAATCCCCATTTTACTCTTTATTTTTATAAGTTCAGCTTTTCTTAGATTCCATATATAAGTGATACCATAAAGTATTTGTCTTTCTTTGTTTGACTTATCTCACTTAGCATAATGTCCTAAAAGTTCATTCATGTTGTTGCAAATGGCAGGATATCCTTTCTTCTTATGGCCAAATAATATTCCATCATATATACATATACACACACATACATGTAGCTATTCCATATCTTGGCCATTATGAATAATGCTGCAATAAACATGGGAGTATATTTATTTAATATCCTGATTTCATTCCCTTTGGGTGTATATTTAGAAGTGAGATTGCTAGATCATATAGTAATTCTATTTTTTTTATTTTTTGAGGAACCTCTATATTTTTTCAATATTAGCTGAACTAATCTATATTTTCAGCAACAGTACAAGGGTTCCCTTTCTCCATATCCTTGCCAAAATTTATTAGTTCTTATATTCTTGATTATAGCTATTCTAGCAAGTGTGAAGTAATATCTCATTGTGGTTTTGATTTGTATTTTTCTGATTATTAGTGATTTTGAACATTCTTTCCGGTACATGTTGGCTATTTGGATGATGTAATCTTACATGCAGAAAAATCCAAATATGCCACAAAAAAAAAAAAAACTTTTAAGAGTAACACACAAATTCAATAAGTTGCAGGTTACAAAACGACATACAAAAATCAATTGCATTTCTCTTCACTAACAATGAACAATCCAGAAAATAATATGAAAACAATTCCATTATAATACCATTAAAAAGAATAAAATACTTAGGAATAAAATTAACCAAAGAGATGACTTACACACTGAAAACAACAGAACATTGCCAAAATAAATTAAAGAAGATGCAAATGAAAAGATAATTCATGTAATGGGTTGGAAGATTTATATATTTTTTTAACTTTTTAAATGTTTATTTATTTTTGAGAGGCAGAGAACGAGCAGTGGAGGGGCAGAGAGAGAGGGAGACACAGAATCTGAAGCAGGCTCCAGGCTCTGAGCTGTCAGCACAGAGCCCAATGCGGGGCTCGAACTCACTCTCAAGCTGTGATATCATGACCTGAGCCAAAGTCAGACACTTAACTGACTGAACCACCAAGACGCCCCTGGAAGACTTTATATTTTTAAGATGTCAATATTACTCAAAGAAATCTACAGATTCAATGCAATCCTGACGAAAATCCTAATAGCATTTTTCCCCCAGAAATGGAAAGATCCTTACTAAAATTCATATAGAATCTCACGGGACCCCAAGTAGCTAAAACAATCTTGAAAAAGAACACATTTAGAGAACTCACACTTCCTGATTTTGTAACATTTCACAAAGCTATGGAAAGTGTGGGACTGGCATAAAGAAGACATATAGACCAATGAACAGAATAACCTAGAAATAAACCCATCCATATGGTCAAATAATTTTCAGAAGGGTTAGTTTTGTGAGGTTTTGTGAGGTTACTCAATGGAGAAGGGACTATCCCTTCAACAAATAATTCTGGGAAAATTGGAATGAAAAGTCAAAGGAATGAAGTTGGACCTGTATACCCAATACAAAAATTAACTCAAAATGAATTAAACACCTAAATGTTGGACCTAAAACTATAAAACTCCTAGAAGAAAACACAAGGGAAATCTTTATGACATTAGATTTGGCAGTGAGATTTAGTATATGATACTAAAAGCACAGGTAACAAACGCAAAAATAGACAATGGAACATCAAACTTTCCAACTTCTGTGCATCATAGGACAAAATCAACACACTGAAAGGCAACCCATGGAATGGGAGAAAATATTTGGAAATCACCTAAGGGATAAGGTTAATAATGTCCAGAATATGTAAAGAATTTCTTTTTTAAAAAATGTTATTATTTTTGAGAGAGAGAGAGTGGGAGCAGGGGAGGGGCAGAGAGAGGGAAACTGAGGATCTCAAGCAGGCTCTATGCTGTCAGCACAGAGTCCCTATGCTGGACTTGAACTTGCTGGGCTTGAACTCACGAATAATGAGATCATGACCCTGAGACAAGTGGGAGGCTTAATCAACTGAGCCACCCAGACACACCTGTAAAGAACTTCTACAACTTAACAACAAATCAAATAACACAATTTTAAAATGGGCAAAGGACTTGAACAAGTATGTCTCCAAAGATAACATACAAACACCCCACAAGCATTTAAAAAGATGCTCATATAACTAAATGTTTAACAAATACCAATCAAAACCACAGTGAAATATCACCTCACACTTATTAGGATGATTATCATAAAAACAAAAGAAAACAAAAACCAGAAAATAACAAGTGTCAGTAAGAAGGTGGAGAAATGTCAACTCCTGTGCTTTGCTGGTGAGAATGTAAAAGGGTACAACTCTAATGGAAAACAGTATGATATTTCCTCAAAGAATTAAAAATACCATTATCGTCTTATCAAGCAATTCTACTTCTGGGAATATCTCCAAAAGCATTGAAAGCAGGATCTCAAAGAGATATTTGCACAACCATGTTCATAGCAGTATTATTCACAATACACAGGATGTAGAAGCCACTAAATATTATCAAGAGATGGATAAACAAAATGTGGTACATAAGTACAATGGAATATTACTCAGCTTTAAATAGGAAGGAAATTCTGACATATGCTACAACTTGGATGAACTTTGAGGACATTTTGTTAAGTGAAATAAGCTAGTCCAAAAAAGACAAACACCATACTATTTCACTTATATGACGTACTAAGATAGTTTCATAAAAACAGAATACAAATGGGGGTTACTAGAGGCTGGGAGGAAAGGGAATAGTGAGGGGTTATTTAATGGGCATAGAATGTCAGTTCTGTAAGATGAATAGAATTCTGGAGACTGGTTTTACAGCAATATTTACCACTTAAAAATGGAAAGATGGTTTAAAAAAATCAACTAGAGATGAATGCTTAGGGTTTTTTTCGTTTTTTTCTGAGCATATGTCCTGACGTGGACATGAACATAAGTCTGTATTCCCCAGGATACAAGGTAGCTTTTTAAAGCCCCTATTTCCTAAATTATCACATTTGCCAACTTTTCTTCTTAGACTTTCACTGTGTGCATTGTTTGACTCATCTGTTATCTTTTGCCCTGGGTGGCAATGGCTTATTCAGTTGCCTTTCAACGTTTTCCTGAAATGCCTTCAGAATTGCTGATTCTCCAAGCTGATAGAGTTCAGAGTTACTAAAAATAAAGGCAAGCTCTTTGGGTTAGTTGTTCAGGGAGTCCCAGACAAGTCAAAAAAGACAGCCACAATTCCTTAAGAACAAAATCTGCTGTGCTATTCTGGATCCAGAAACCCACATGAAATCACCAATGAGCTGGGTAGAGTTGGTGAGACAAGAGTAAATTAAAACGCCCCACCTCTCTCCTATTGGGTTTCAGTCACCTTTTTATTGATTACTAGTTCACTTGGTTGCTGTTAACCTTTAAATTTTGACAAAATTGATTCCGATAATTTTTGCCAGTTTTCTCATTTCTGTGAAGGATTAAACCCCTAGCGTTACCTGCTCTGCTATTTCTCAGAAATCTATGGGTAATTTTAAAAGAGGTTTGAAAATAACTGAAGGAAAAACATAGTGAAGTGGAAAGCAGATATGAATAACTTTCAGTACAGGGGAACAAGGAAATGGAAAACACAAAAGAAAGGTGAGTCAAGAGGGATGGAATGAGAACATCTATCAAGCTGAGTTCCAGAAAGAAATAGTTTCAAAAAGTAATAGTTATGGATGCAGTGGCTGGTATTTTCCCCAGAATTTATGAGAGATATAAAACTTCAGAATCAAGAAGTCCAATTAAATTCACATCTTCAAATCTAAACAATGGAGGTAAACCTACTAACATAAAATACAGTTAACATCTTTTAAAATTATTTTTTAAATTTCAGAACATTAAATATACATATATTGGAGATACTTTGACTACCTTTCATGTCTATTATTCTTACTCCTTTTTTCTGGATTTTCTTATTTCTGTTGATTTCCCCATATTTTTCTTTCTATTGTCAATTTCTCTTAATATGCTTTTGATCATATATAATCTCCTTTGTACATCTCATAATTAAGTTCATTTATTAAATAATTTTTGTCATTTTTCCCCAACTTACTTTCTGCCTTTTCATTGTTATTTTATAATATTTACTGAGTTTTTAAATTTATTTTTCTTGATGCTTGTATCTGGTATTTATTGCAACAATGCTACAATATAACAAATGATTCCAAAACATAGTGGTTTAAAACAGATCTATTACTCAGTTCTGTTATTTGGACCAGATTAAGTACATCTTAACTGCGCTCACTTTTGTGTCTTTGTTGAGCTGGTAGGTAGATTAGAGGCTAGCAGGTCTGTAATAACTCAGCTGAGATGTATTTTTTTATTTTGTTTATGTTTATTTATTTTGAGAGAGAGAAAAGGAAAGAAAGAGCATGATCCCACAAGCAGGGGAGGGTCAGAGAGAAGGAGAGATAGAATCCCAAGCATGCTCCACACCATCAGCATAGAGGCCAATGCAGGGCTCCAACTCAAGAACCGTTAGATCATGATCTGAGCCTAGATCAAGAGTCAGAAGCTCACCGTCTACACCACTCAGGCACCCTAGCTGGAATGTCTTAATATTTGCCCATGCAGCCTCTCATTGTTCAGTAGACCATCACAGGCTTGTTCTCAGAACACATGTGAAAGGAAAACAGAACAATCAGAAATGCATATGAGAGTTTTTTCAAGTTTCTGTAAATATCATTATAACATCTCATTGGTTAAAGCAAGTCATATGGCAAGGCTCAGATCCAGAATAGGCTAGGACTACAAAGTTGTAGGGCAAAGGTCATGGAAAGAGAGAGGCTATTATGTAGAGCCATTAAGGCAACAAATATACTACACCGAATAACACTGCTTTGTTACATTCCTTCTGCTTTGAGTTAGTATATTTCTGGTTATTTTTTCTGCCGTGTATTTCATTTCTCATTTTCCATTTTTAAGTTGTTAACTTTCCCCCTTATATTATTGTGTTTAAAACTCCGTAGTTTTATTTCTCTTGTTCGTATTTGAATATTCTAAATTTTTCCTAACCAGCTACTAACATAAAAACCTATGGGGGTGATCATTTGGGTGGCTTTTTCAGTTTCTTAATTTTTTCTTTTATTGACATGTTTAAAAAAATAGTTTTGAAATATCAACCCCTCCTAAGTAGGATATAAAAAGCAGCTTCCATTTTCCTTACCAAATTTGGATAGAACAACTTTGAAAAATATTTTGCAATATTCAGTAAAAGTGAAGATGAACATACCCATGACATACCCACGACATACCCATGACATACCCATGACACCTAATTGTATTCTTATGCATGGAACCCACAGAAATCCATGCAGAGGGTGCCTGGGTGGATCAGTCGGTCGAGCGTCCCATCGTGGCTCAGGTCATGATCTTGCGGTTCATGGGTTTGAGCTGCGCATCGGGCTCTGTGCTGACAGATCAGAGCCTGGAGCCTGCTTCAGATTCTGTGACTCCCTCTCTGTCTGCCCCTGACCCCCCACTTATGCTCTGTGTCTCCCTCTCTCTCAAGAATACAAAAAACATTGGGGCGCCTGGGTGGCTTAGTCGGTTAAGCATCTGACTTCAGCTCAGGTCATGATCTTGTGGTTCATGAGTTCGAGCCCCACGTCAGGCTCTGTGCTGACAGCTCAGAGCCTGGAGCCTGCTACAGATTCTGTGTCTACCTCCCTCTCTACCCCTCCCCTTCTCATGCTCTATGTCTTTCCATCTCTCAATAATAAATAAATGTTAAAAAATTTAAATAATAAAAAATTTAAAAAAAAGAATGTCCATAGCAGCAATATTTATAATGGCCAAAATATGAAGATATCCCCAAAGTTTATTATAATATAATAGATAAATGCTCTGTCTCAAAAATAAATAAACATTAAAAAAATTAAAAAAAAAAAAGGGGGCGCCTGGGTGGCTCAGTCGGTTGAGCATCCGACTTCAGCTCAGGTCACGATCTCGCGGTTCGTGAGTTCGAGCCCCGCGTCGGGCTCTGGGCTGATGGCTCAGAGCCTGGAGCCTGCTTCCGATTCTGTGTCTCCCTCTCTCTCTGCCCCTCCTCCATTCATGCTCTGTCTCTCTCTGTCTCAAAATAAATAAACATTAAAAAAAATTAAAAAAAATAATAGATAAATGAATCATGAGATAGCTTTGCTATGAAATACATTCGACAATGAATAAACAGAATGAAAAGCAACAACATGAGAAAAATCTGAACGATATAATTTTGAACAGAAGCAGCAAGACACAGCTGAATACGTCATGCATATTTTCAATTATATGCAATTCAAAAACGGGAATATTAGGCTGTAATGTTTAGAGATGCATAATTTAAAAGGCAAAGGTGTGAAAGCTATTAAAGTCAGGATATTAGTACTGGAAAGTAAATGAGTAATGACTGGGCATGTTGGAGGTATGGGATGCTTGTTATGGTCTATGTTATCATCCTGGTTTGGGATTATATGAAAATTCATTTTATAAGACTGTTATGTTTGAGAGGCCTGTTAATATATCGAAGTAGAAACATTGAAAATACATTTGGATATATGAGTCTGGAAGTCAGAGAAGTCTAGTCTGCAGTATAAATTTAGGGAGTCTTTGGTGTATAGACATAATATAACGCCTAAATCTAGATGAGACATGCAACAATGTGTTTAAGAAGTGGTTTCTCTTGGATTGAATTATGTTCCCTCGAAACTTTTATGTTGAAGTCCTAACTCCTAGAAGCTGAAGATGTGACCTTATTTGGAAAAAGGGTAAGTGCAGATATAATTAATTAAGATGAGGTCGTATTAGAGTAGAATGGGCCTTTAATCCAATATGACCTGTCCTTATAAAAATGGGACATTTGGACACGGGCAGGACAAAGGAAGAATGCCATATGAATATAAAGGCAGAAATGAGGTAACATGTCTACAAGCTGAGGGACACCAGATTTCCAGCAAACCACCAGAAGCCAGGACTGAGGCACAGGACACATGGTCCTTCTCAGCCTCCAGAAGGAACCAACCCTCTGATAACTTGATCTTGGACTTCTAGCTTTTAGAACTGTTAGAAAATAAATGTTCATGCTTTAAGCCACTCATTTCGGTGCTTTGTTGTAGCTACCCTCATAAACTAATACATATTTCAAGGCTAAGGCCCAATATTAAGAGGTTGAAAAAATGAGAAAGAACCAAAAAAGGAGGTCAGTGTGGTAGGATGACGACCTTTAGAAGATGAAGCCCTGGAAACCAAGTGATAAGCTGTGGAAGGAAGAACTGGTCAAGTGTGTCAAAGTTGTATGGGAGGCAAATTTAATCCCTGGATTTCACAAAGTAAAGGCAACTGCTGAAGGATGTTTAAAACATAATAAGAAGAGAGGACGTGAAAATGCCTGGCATTGTCATAGTTCTCATGAGCAGTTTATAGAGCAGCAGAGAAATGGCGCAGTAACTGCAGATTTCATTGGGATTGGAAGTGTTTTAACATGGAAGGAAAAAAAAAACACGTTTATATACTCATATGAATGATCCAAATAGGGAAGGATAAATTGATTTTTTTTAGAGAGTTCCTGGTCTGCGGTCATCCAACAGGCCAAAGGAGATAGCATTTGGTAAAGAAACTGGGGAGGCTCCCTTAGAAATTTGAACAAGTCATTCATTTATGAATTCATTCATAAAAGAAAAAGGGGCAGGGAAAGTAGTCATTCAAAACCTGGAGACATGTATATATGGTGGGAGCTGCTGGAAATTCTCTTCATATTAAAAAAAAAACTAAGTTAAATAGAATCTAAGCTTTCTAGGATAAATAAAATGGTGCCAAACTTTCAAGAGAAAGGGAAAAGTTTGAAAAGACAATGAAGAGAGTAAATAGATTTGAGAAATGTAAAATAAAAGTTCAGCAACATCAAGGTCCTGTTTGCGATTAGCAGCCATAAATGTGTTCTGAGGACATTTAATAGAATTATTAGTGTTCTTACCAGCCATTTTCAGCTGGTTTATTCAGCTGGCCTTTCCTTGAGGGCCAGGTGGAGAGAAATAAGAGACAGAGCGACAGCCATGGGTATCTTGCAATGGCTATGGTGAGATGGGAAACAGCTGGGTGGCCAATTTACACTACATTTTCAGAAAGTTCTTATTTGCCGACAGTGGTATTAGTTGAATTCTTTTAATAAGAGTCTTCCCAGAAAGAATGCTAAATAAATCTTCATTTTTCTTTTAATTGTGGCAGATTTATCGTGAAGAAATCGCCACATAATAAGGCACATCTGTTTAAATAATGATTAAAATGTTAGAAAGATATTATAAATCCACATTATAGTAGTAACAAAAACAGTAACTATCAATCGTACTGCAAATTACTGTTAACGGTGTGATTTGCACATATATTCTTTTATTTATGTTTTATACCTTCTCTGTGAGGTATTATTATCTTCCTGTTACTTATAAGGAAACTGAGTTTCAGAAAGATTATTTTGAGTGCTTTGTGACAATCACTGCATATCTCCTAATTGCTGCCTAACCATTAAAATTTTAAAGAGTTTACAGCAGTTGCTCAAAAATACTGTTTCTTGCTTGATTACTTGCCTTAGTAACATTTCATTTAATCCCAGAAAGATGTGGAGTTAGCAAATTACATAGATCCTAAAAAGAGGAATAAGTTATTTGGAGACATTTCCAGTAAGGGAATGAATGATCGTGAATGATAAAAACAAACAAACAAACAAACAAACAAACAAACAAACAAAACAAGTGAGTGCACGATACTTTTGGAAGGATGCACAAATGAGGTCACAACTAAATATCACAATCGTTAGGCCAAACTTTATTTTGTTCTTTCTTGGTTAATTAGAGTTCACTCTTTTCATCCATGTTGCTATATATTAATATAAGTCAAAGTTGAGTCAAGAATCTAGATGTGTTGGTAGACAAGATGAAATACAAGGATTTAGAGTCTTACAAAACAATCGGAACGGCTGGATGAGTGACGGTCAGAAAGAACCACTGCTGGCTTTGGGGAAAACAGAAGGTGCAAACTGTCTATGAACTTGGCTGTCTGCTGAACTGAGAAAAGTGATTTGAAGACTGCCAGGGTGCCTCTGAAAGTTTCCTCTACTGCCTAGTTACATATATATCAGCCACTATTGGAAGAGAAAAATGACTTCTGCTTTCTACCTACGTAATTTCATACAAATGCCTATAATAAAAATCTAAACTGGAATTCTGCTGTCAAGAACCTGGAAAGTATAGGTTTAGGCTGTAAAGCCTGTGTTACAAAGGGAGGTGTAGAATAATACAGATACTAATAAATATCAAAAAACAATATGTGGCTTAGTTTTCCTCCTTGGATTCCTGGTATCTAAAAAATACTTCCATTAACATTTAAACTATTAAAAATAATTAAAAACAACAGCATGTATCCATCTAAGATGATGGTAGATAATTTGTTATATTTTTTCTTCCCTGGTCAGAAAATGAGAGAGGGGTGAGGGGGGAGAGAGAGAGAGAGAGAGAGAGAGAGAGAGAGAGAGAGAGAGAGAAAGTCCTACAGATTACTGTATCCATCTTTGTGTAATAATTGTTGCACTTCCTGTTTAGTCACAAACTCCCTTTACATTCTCTAACTTAAAAGAAAAAAATAAAAGCTAAGTAAAAATATTATATACATACCTCATATAAATATGTGGGAAGAAGAGCAGGATAAAATGTAAATTTAGTCTATATGTACAAATATAATAGGAATCTAGGGGTTGGTTCTTAAAGAGAAAATAGTTATTTGTGGAAGAGGGCATTGCTTTGCTTCATGCGAATGGTGACTGCATATCGCATCCTGATTGGTGATAGATATGTACTTTGATCATCTTGGCATCTTCTGCTTCACGACTGGTTGAGCATCCTGTGCTCATGTCTCTACTTCCTGCAGAGCATTTGCTTACTCTGATCCTCACTCAGATGAGTAGCTTTGTCACGGTTGGGAGCAGCAGACTCAAATATTGTACCTGTTTGCAGAATCTCAAGAAACATAAGTCTTTTCTCTTTTAATGGCATGGGAGTAAAGCACAGTAATTTTTCTTTCATTTTTCAAGGACACTCTGGCAACCTTTAGATAACTAAAAACTTCATCAAGGTGGCATGCCTGTGAATTCTGTTCTTTTATGAAGACATCATGTTTCTTGCCAAGCCCATTAGGGTATTTGTTACTTCTCCTTCCCTGATCCAATCAGCAGGATAACCTTTAATATGATGAACCAGAGGCATGTCATGTTCATCAACATTTTATTATATTTCTTCTTCTCTGGTATATAGTCTCAAAATACATTCTTATACATACTCTCCAATTTTCTTTTCATATAAACTGACAAAATGATTACAATTATTTGGTTTATATGTTCTCTCATTCCAGAGTGGGACAAAGGAAAACTTATTTATTTAAAATCAACTGGGATTTGACTTTTATAATGAGCATGCAGGCTCCTACTTGGGTGGGGATGGATCTCGAAGAGAAAGAGCAACCTTTTGCCAGAAGTTAATTGCCTTATTATAGTCTTCCAATAAGAGGAGACTCATTTCAGACATGTGAGAAGGAGCTGGCTCTGTTGGCAAGGAGGGCACAGTAGACTTTTGAGGACTAAAGTATTCATAATTACAAGAATTCACCCAATATTCCAAGCTTACGTGTCACACTTCCTCCCATTCAATGTTTTGAGTTTCATACAAGAGCCCTACAGAGTCTGTGAATGACTCAGCACATATCAATTGACCATAATTTTGGACCATGAATGGCTAACATTGCTCTTATGTTTAACATGACCCTGAGGTTCTAGGGGATTAGAGATTCTTTGAAAGCTAGAATATTGTTGGATTTTTGGTCTTTCCTGGAGCCAAAATTTTAAAGCCCTGAATTTGTAATTTTTTTTTTGCAAGCTACCCATACCATACATACAGTCAGTAGTAGCCATCCCATAGTATTTATAGGCTTTACTTTCACTATTAAATTCTATTGCAATAATCATTGTGGTTTTCAGAGGCCATATATTGAAGAAACATTTCTTTCCAGAAAACTATAGGCGTTCCAGGGTCTACTAGATTTCATTTATCTTAGGAATGGTGTCATTGTTTTCACATAAAACTAGGTCAGATAATCAATTACAGTTTCCCACCTCTGAGCCATTTATGTTAAAAAAATCTGCATCAGTCAAGGGTTTTATTAGAAAACACCTACAGTCACTCTAGGTATCTCACAGGGAACAGATTTAATACAGGGAATTCAATGCTTACATCTAAAGAGCTAGCTAAACACAGGCCAGGGAGAAACTCTGCTGGATGTAATGTGACTAGGAAACATTGCAGGAAATCACTGATAATGATCTCAGACCCCTGGAGTACCAAAGCTGGAGAATCAAAGGAGTTTCCCAAGAACCTTATGAGAGCTGTCTGTTCACTCACTTCCTTGAAGTCTCCACAGGAAGGGACATATATTTTCTTCTCTTTTGATTATTGAATCTGAAAACATTATTGTAACTGTTGCAATATAAAGTAAGACCCTGCTGGCAAGGGATTCTGGGAAATACAGTATTCCAGACTCTATGACACAGGGGGATAGTTTAAGTGTCTGAAAATGGCAATGCATATATAAAACCTAGACAACTATTTTTAATACAACGTTGCGTCAGTGTCATTTACATCAGTATTTTTCATATATCGTCTGACTACTCAGTGAATTTGACACGACACTCCTGTCAAGTAATCATCCTGAAGTATCTCTTATACTGACCCACTTTTCTCCATCCCACTCAGTGATTCTAAATCTATCCATCACAATCTTCCCCTTGGTTGGCTGCAATAGTTTCCTAATTGTTCTCCCTGTCTCAAGTATTATTTGCCCCCAATCTATTCTCACTGAAGTCAGAACAATATTTAAAATCACAAATCTGATTATGCCACTTTGTTCCTCAAAATGTTCAATTTCTCCCCAGTGTGCTCAAGTTAAAGAAAAACTTGTAAACATAGTCCAGCAAATATAGTTATTTGGACTTTGCTACCTTTCCCAAGCCCTATCATTGCCATAATTCATATATCATGACTTGCCATTTATAGCTACATGTAAAATTCAGGTTCCTTGATCAACTTTCTTCTTCCCTAATATCATCTCTAAATTATTCATCATTTCCTCCCTCACTGTCTGATTTTCCATGTTTGGCCCATCCTATAACTACAAGCTCACTCATCCAAATATTTTTTTCAACATTTGGACAATCTGACTCCCTCTTGTGTCCGCTAGTTTCTCCCGCAGAAGATACCCTTCATTCATTCGGACTCCATCTACCATGTTGTCATAGGTGGAATCTACACTTCCAAGCATTACTGTTTACTTCACCTAAAACTTTCCTGTGTTTGAAGGTTTGTCTCTATCATTCTTTGATACTGTCGTCTGCTGAGGCCCTCCAGCACATGGGTCACAATATTTCTTTTAATTTCAAATCCCAACAGCCTCCATAATGACTTCAAAGAATACGTGGCTAGCTTACTGGGCACCTTATTTTCATAGACGTTTGACTTCCTGGATTCCAGTTCTCTCCACTTCTTACCCTACTTTCCACAACCATTCAAATGGTTACAGCTGGATTATATCATCACTTATCATTTCATTACCTCCAATATAATAAACTCCAAAATACTAATCTCTAATCACAGCCTCCATTCATTTCAGCTTCTCACTTCATTACTTTCACCATATACAGTTTTATCTTTATCACGTCTTTGGATTTTTAATTCTTCCCTCACTTGTCTCCATTCCCATCACTCCTTTTATTTCCTATAGATCCCAGCTTCAGTGGTGGATCGTATCATTTTGTTTGTACACTGCTTGTTTGATTTGGTTTTTTGGGTTGTTTTTCTGGCTGGTTATATAATTTTTGGCATAAACTTCATAAAAATTCTTAAAAATAGCTCAATCAAGCCATCATACCTCCTTTCTTCAGGATACTGAAAATTGCTGGAGAAAATCCCATATCTTTGCAGATGGATACTTCTATACATTTTTTTATGCTCAGTTGGACACTCGGTTCTATTAGCAATCATTTTACTTGTTCACATTTTTTTCTTTTTGTAAACTGAGGTATAATTGTATACATTACATTAGTTTCAAGCATACAACATAACAATTTGACGTTTGTATACATTGTGAAATAACGCGATAAGTCTACTTACCATCTTTATCAAAGTTACAAAATTTTTTGTAATAAAACCTTTTAAGATTTACTTTCTTAGCAACTTTCAAGTTTGTAATACAGTATTATTTTTTTTTTAAATTTTTTAAACATTTTTATTTATTTTTGAGACAGAGAGAGACAGAGCATGAACGGGGGAGGGGCAGAGAGAGAAGGAGACACAGAATCGGAAGCAGGCTCCAGGCTCTGAGCCATCAGCCCAGAGCCCGACGTGGGGCTCAAACTCACGGACTGTGAGATCGTGACCTGAGCTGAAGTCGGACGCTCAACCGGCTGAGCCACCCAGGTGCCCCTGTAATACAGTATTATTGACTACGCCTTCTTATCATTTCTTATAATACCCTTCCAAATAGTCATTATCATACTCAAACATCTTTTCGTATCTCTTCCCATTTCTCAGTTATCAACGTACCCTGCCTCCTTTTCTGCAGAGAACTTTTAGGCTGTCGTGTATGGGTGCCCTAGATTCTGTGCCCCACAAACATATGTGTTTCAGTGTATATCTATGGTCAGTTTTTAACTCCTTTCTGAGTGGAGAAGATAGTTCTTTTGTCTTTAAAGTTTCTCAGCCAATGTTCTAAATATCATTTTCCTTAGTAATTGCTCTAAAACTTATCCCTTTTTAATTTTTTTAATGTTTATTTATTTTTGAGAGAGAGAGATTGAGACAGAGAGAGTGCAAGCAAAGGAAAGGCAGAGAGAGACAGAGATACAGAATCCAAAGCAGGCTTCAGGCTCTGAGCTGTCAGCACAGAGCCCGATGCAGGGCTCAAATTCATCAGCTGTGAGATCATGACCTGAGATGAAGTCAGGTGTTTGACTGAGCCACACAGGCGCCCCTATCTCTTTCTTTTTTAAATCACATGCCTGAAATCTTCCTTAGAACTCATGTCACTCTCTGGTTCCTAAACTATTTTTTTTTTCTTCTCTTCCACGGATAGGCTATTGAAGAAAAACTTGACCAACTTTCCTAGTGTCTTTACCTCCTATTCTGTCATTGAAATAGATAAATTCAGATTTCATCATCACCATTAGACTTCTGTAGTCCAATTCAATAAGAACTATAAGCTGTTGAACAAAATGGCCATTTTTTTCCTATTCTATCTAATTCAAGCTCTTACAAGTATTAACTTTGGTGGCCATATACTTCATTAAATTCTTTTTTCTTCTTGGTTTTATGGATAACACTGTCTGGTTTCCACTTTTCCTTTTTTTTATTTTTTTCTTAAGTTATTCTACGGATTCTTCTTTTTTCAGCTCCCCAAACATCAGAGTTCCCCAATGTTTCACCATCAAACTGCTTTCTACACCCCATTCTGTACACTCTTTGTGAGTGATCTTATCTTTTCCCATGGAAAACTAACTTTTCAGTTAGTACCTATAAGTTGATGACTGTCAAATATATTTCTTCAGTCCAAACTCCTTCTGAGCTTCATTCAGGTTTATATGTTCTACTATGTACTGAGAATCTACATTTGAATGCTTCAATATACTTTCAGTCAATATGTCCTTAGATAAACTTATTATTTCCCCTTACCCAACCTCATAGTTTCTCTTGTGTTCCTATCTTTTTGAATAGCACAACTATCCATAAAACTGCCAAGCCCTGAGCCCTACACATCACTGCTGATTCTTTTATTTTTCTTACTAATGATTGTTTTCTTATATTTCTTGATTCTCTGTAAAAGATTATCCTTTTTATATTTCATTTTCTTCTCCAACACCTGTTACTCCTGTATTTGGGATCTTATCATTTTCTGTGAATTTCTGAAGAAATTGTCTTCCTGCTATCCGATCTCTAAACTTGTCTAATGTCTACCCATTTTCTACAGTTACTGGAATTTATTTTTTCAGATACAATGCTCATGGTGTCATGCCCCTCTTCAAGTCCTTTAACTGGCCCTCAAGGCCTACACATCAACATCTCGCATAAAGGAAATATTTCTCCACTAACTGGATCCTTTCCAGTTCCCTCGTCTCATCTTTTGCCACATCTGCTCCTCTCACTTTGCCAGAAATTCCTTTGCAATTGTGTGTTCTTTTGTGACTCAGGGTTTTTGCACACACGTAATCGTATGTCTGAAACACCTTAACTGCTCCAAAAGTATTTTGTATTTTTCTCTCTCATAGCACATTTTATTATAATCATCTATTTACTTGCAGTTTCCCCTCAGATTCTAAACCTTTTGAAGGAACAACAAACTATTTCTTTCAAACAATTTGAATGTGTGTAAAATAGTATTTTAATAGTACACATTTATTGAATAAGTGAATCATAAAAAATTAAGTGAACAACTCCAAGATATAAGATAAGATTTAGTACAGTCTCATAAAGAAGAGCCCCTTCACTCTGCTTTTTGTTAACATGTTGATACCTCTATTGAAATGCTTCTATTATATTAGCATTGCTTTGTAAATGGCCATGTTTTATTTTTGGCATGTATTTATTTATACCAAAGTATAAATTGAATGCTCAATAACGTAAGTGAGTTCCCCTATATCAACTTGCACATATTACATAATTTATCCTCTTTGATATAGATGAACTGATAAACCTGAATTATTCATGTAATTCCAGCTGATCCTGTGCTCAACTTACAGTATGTAATTTGGTGGTAGTGAGTTTTCTCAAGAAAGTGGGAATTTACCAGTTTATATAATATCGTCTACTCGCAGTAAGATTAAAAGCAATTATACATAAAAATCCATTTGAACTCCCTGATATTAAGGGTGAAAAATAGGCGATAGCAGAAACATGAAGTGCTTCCTATGCTTCCTGTCCTCTCTTGTCTAGTGATTTATAGATGACCAGGAGTCATGATATATCTCCTCCCAATAACTCTGGAACAGTATCCTACAGGATTTATTATGATTTATGATGCTGATGGCTTAACATTTCTATCTCACTATAGCATCCAATTAATTATATAGACTTAATTTGCATTTTGAGAATCTAGCACCCCGCCTCTGTGACGTAAAGAATAGCATGCACCCACCTGCTTTGTGGGGGGCTATCAACATTTGCTTTTCCAAATATTAATTCACGTGAATGGTGCTATGTTAGGTTTATGCCATAAATAAAATGTTTGTAAGTGTGTTTGTTTGTAAGATTTCATATTTGATTACATTTTATTAAGTATTTTAGAGAAAATTGCCCTAAAAAGAGAAGGAAGGCTGAAGAACACTGCAAAAGGTCAACTGTCCCAGTCTCGCCTTCTAAGAACTTCAGATGAGTTTAATCTTGGAAACTCTAAATACACTCACTGATGGCATGCCATTTATCACACCTAAACAAAGTCCTGGGTCTTCCAGTTTAACTGAATCCCATTTTAATAACACAACGAAGAGATGTTTTGTCCCTCAGTACACACACCAAATACCTTATTGATTTTTTTCTGCTGATCCTGCAGGCACTGTTCCTACTTCATGTCTCCCTTTGTTTCTCCAGGCTTCTGCAAACCACATGGGTGATGCATTCACAATAGGTATTAGGTCATTCTCTTGTTCAGTTACTCTTTCTTTTGGCTACCAGGATATTTTTGCACTTTACATATTCAGCAGCTTTTATGTTTAGCTCAAAGGGCCAGAAACACAATCTTCCTTACTTGCTTCAGTGTCAACACCCTCTGGCACAAACTACATTTCCCATTCCAGGTGCTTCTGCTTACATAGTGAATTCTTTTTATTATTTAAAAAAAATTTTTTTTCAACTTTTTATTTATTTTTGGGACAGAGAGAGAGAGAGAGAGCATGAACGGGGGAGGGGCAGAGAGAGAGGGAGACACAGAATCGGAAGCAGGCTCCAGGCTCTGAGCCATCAGCCCAGAGCCTGACGCGGGGCTCGAACTCACAGACCGCGAGATCGTGACCTGGCTGAAGTCGGACACTTGACCAACTGCGCCACCCAGGCGCCCCTACATAGTGAATTTTTACTAAGGGTGTTTCCATTGTTTTTACCTTATTCATTCTGATCAACTTACTAATACTCATTGACACATACATGTCTTCATTAAATAAATAGGAAAATTGCATATGGACTCAAAACATATTTCATCCATAAAGTTCTTTTTTTAAAAGTGTATTTATTTATTTTGAGGGGGGGGAGGGCAGAGAGAGAGGGAGAAAGAGAGAATTCCAAGCAGGCTCATACTGTCAGTGCAGAGCCCGATGTGGGACTTGATCTAATGAACCATGAGGTCATGACCTGAGCTGAAATCAAGAGTCTGAGGCTTAACCACCTGAGCCACCCAGCTGCCCCCATTCATAAGGTTCTTAAAGATGGCTTTCTAAATCAACTTGTTCATGTTGTTGTCCAATTAATAATTAAAAGACTGTCATGATAGGCAGTCTTTTTATATTTCATCTTCAGACAGCAACAACTGTGTGACACCCCCTTTTTGTAGTCAGTTGAATTCCTTCTATTTTATGGCTGGGAAGTATGTAGTTCTAAAAGTCAGCAATAGTTTCAGTCAATAGTTTCGCCACTAAGGTTATGTTTACGTCATAGTTTTATACAATTTTGACAGTTGGGTTCTCAAATCTGTGTGGTATTATTGAATGTATGTGAGTGAGAGTTTGCATTTATCTCCTCATAAAAGTGGACAAACTGTAGCAGTACCAGTGCTAAAAGAAAACACAATTGTAGGACTAGGAGGATTGGAAATCCCATATCTAGCAGAGCTTCGTTTCTGAGATAACTTGACTTCACATTACAAGCAGGAAGGTCAGGATTTATAGTCAAACACTTTGAAGAAAAATATATAATAGGTGGAAAAGGGAGAAGGCACTGTAGGAAGCATTTCGCTTGTTTGACCTCTTTGCCTTCTGTAGAATTTCTTAGACGGGATGACCTATGACCCGGAAAGTACTACCACAGTCACCTTCCCTCCCTGAGTGATGATTATTGATTTCTTTTGCACTTATAGGAGACCAAAAAGTTGCTTCTAGTGAATATTGAAGCTCTTCCTCCATAATCTCACCCCTTGTCTCCAATTTGTGCATCCAGATAGGCAACACCATAGTTGTCTATAATAGAGAGGGTCTGGTAGAAGTGTCCTGACTATCATACAGGCAGAGCCTACAGTCTATATATTATTACATACTGTTGTAACTGCCGGCACAAAAATGAATAAAATATAATCGCAATCCAAGATGCATTCAAAAACCCCAAGCGGTGCCATTTGGGGAGAGGTCACTCCAGGTGTTGTCTGAGTGTATTTGGTATAAGAGACAGTGTAGACAAACGATGAAGCTATTGTCACTTTTAATAGCTTTTAGTGTCATATAGTTATCCAGATATGTACTTTCCCAGTTTATTCTCTGCTCTCTTGTATTTATGTTTCTGTCAATCATTCTTTTTCATTTTCTTTGTGTTCATTTTCCGAGAAAGACTGTCATATGCATTATGCCCATTAAATCTCAGTGCCAGCAAGTTTCAGGTAAGAATAATTTTCTTAGAAAATTGAAGAAAGTGGAGGCATAATAGACTAAATTCCCTGAAAAATTCTCCTGAGTTCTTCTAAGTTATCTTTCATACTTTGAAACAGTTGTTCTTTCTAAGACCCTAAACTTAAAATTTTAGCTAAAAAATAGAAATTCTTTCTGAAAAATATTTTAAACTGAAAGAAAACCTAGGATACATAACATATATTATAGAAAAATCTACCAAAGCCGTGGAAAATAAGTCTTCAACTTATTTTTTCACTTACTTACATACCATATGTTTATTGAGCATCTATTACATGCTACTTACAGGCTGAATGATAGAGATGTAAACATTTTAAAAAGGCATTTTAGCTAACTTCAAAGAGCGCATTTCTAGTTAGAGAGACACACATATTAATAATAATCATAAATACAAATATGTCAGAGGAACTCATCAGTATTATTTTTAAAATGTACACAGGTTTTCTAAGGGACATAGAGCAGATCTAAGATACTCTGAAGGCTCAAAGTATGGTTTCCCTAAGGAAGTCAAGCCCAATTTGTTGTTTGAAGTGAAAATAGAGTTGTGATACAGAAAATGCTACATAGAGAGAGTAGCATGTACTGTCTCTGATATGAAGGAATGTGGGGAATAAGTTTAGGAATTCCCTGCGCTTGCACCAATGGGTTAACAACGCTTAAAGCAGAAAGCATCTGAGAATAGATAAACGGTGAAAGTGCCCCCCTGCACAGAACAAAAACGTAGAAGCAGAAAGCTGCTTCCACAGGACGAAAATGTCCAGAATAGGTAAACAAGTAAACAGGGCAATAGACCACTGCAGCAAGGTGAAATTACCTGGAGCTAATTAGCAAAAGACAGATGCCTTGTTGACCCTGAGGTAGCATGCTTTATCTGTCTTATCCTCTAGGCAAGTTAAGATAAACAGACACGGTGCCTGGTACCTGGTGCCTGGTGCTAGCTGTAAACAGCCATCTGCTTGGCCCCGGGATTTTGTTTTGTATTGACCCAAACCCTTAACACCACAAATCTTCAAAACCCTCTTTCTCTCACACACTTGAGTTAATGATCACTGTTTCATTGTCTCTTTCTGCACGTCCATCACATTTGTAAGTCTCCTGATCCCAGTAAATATGGAGCTAGGACCCTTACTCAGGGTTCTTGTCTCCTCCTTGACATTAGCCTCTCTTGTAGTCAATTCTGCTTCTGCTCTCTTGTTGGACAAGAGAGACCTCCAGACTCAAAGTCTGCGACAAAGGAATTTGGAACTGAATGCAGGGAAATGTAGCTGGAGTGCAGAGATGAACAGAGACGGCATTATACAATGTGGTCAGGGCAGCAGTTAGGCGCCAAAGTAGATGAGACATGCTATGCTAAGAATGTCTATCATAGGAGATATTTTAAGCTATTGAAAGGAATTTAATGGGAGAAATGTCTTCCTTATATTTATGTTTTGAAAAAATCATCCTGGTTACAGAGTGTGGAATAAATTGGAGATGGCCAAAGTGAAAGAAATCTACTTTGATGCTATTTCTATCCAAGTAGGAAAAAAAAAATAGTTTGATTTAGGATCATGTCATTTGAATTGGAGGTAAGCGAATACGTTTCAGTATTAGAAGGTAAAAGCTACAGGACATTGTGGTTGTGAAAGAAAGTCTTGGAAAATAGAGTAACTCTAGATACTTAGCTTGCAAAATAGAAGAATAAAGATGCCACTCACTGGAGTAGGAGATAATAAAAATCAGTGATAGCTTGGTACCAAGAGTTAAGAATGGAACACATGGATCTGAACTTATTGTCATATTAATGAGAGTGGAAGTCTTGGAAAGGGTAAAGTTTCCCAGGAAAAGATTATATTGAAAAAAATCATAGTCTAGGACCTTAACGTACTCCTATATCTAGTATTGTTCATTGTAAGGTAGGAGATGAGCATGAGCATATCTATGTTAATGTGAAGAATGTTCAGAGAGAGGTTTTAAATGGAAGAACCAAGAGATGATTGACAGTCCTTTAGAAGGTGGAAAGAGTTAGGATACAAAGCAGAGATGAAAGGATCAATAAATATATCTGCCAATACACAAACATAATAACTAGTGATATGTTTTAAGTATAAAAAAGATTGTGTTTTTCTTATTTTTCAGTTTTGGGACATTTGGCAAATTAAAATTTCCATGCTGCTTTTTTCGACAGTAACACTATACGGAATTAAATCAGTACATGAAGAATGCTTGGAACAGTTCCGGGCACAGAGTGAGAACCCAATACATATCAGCTGTTTTACAGCAATTTTAAAATTGTATAGAAATGTTCTGCATAATTGTTTTGTCTACGGTACAGATGGCTCTAGGAGAAAAGACAAATTTACTCATGCACCTGTGGAGCCCAGCTCAGTGCTTGAAACATAGTCCTTGATTTATATCTGGTGATTAGAATTTAAATGAATTTTGCAATCTAAAGGTAAGAAGTTGGTTTTTAGACACTAGTGGGAGAGATGTATACAGCAAATGTACACCCAGTTCTAGGCAGTGGGTTATTACACTCTAAAATAAAGGAGGAAATTTTGCCTGATTTAGAGCTATGGAGTATATAATCAAACATCTTTTTTATACTGGTTTTCAATGCTGAAAGTAGAAAGAGTAATATCATGCATTCAACAAAAGCACATGCATAATTTCCCAACTGATGTATGCAAAACTCTCCTAAACCAACAAAGAAGAGTTGTTTGGAGTCTCTTTAATCAAATGTTATTATTGAGTCATGCTGGAAACAGGACCTCGATTTACTGTTTAATTGATAAGAGGCCAAAAAAAGTGCAAACAATCTCTAGCTTAAGGAAGGTCTTATTTGTTATAGTAGAGATAATAATATGATTAAATTAAATTGTCACCTTTGGTCTTCTAAGTTTCTTTGTCTCATATGGACTTGCTTGTTTATAGCAGAAGCTTATTTATTAAATTTTGTATCTGCTCTCTGGACTCCTAGGATATTCTGAGGAAGCGATTCATGGAAAGCATTCAACCATATTATCAGGAAGTAGACATGTTTCCACATGGGACAATCTTAAGGGATATTTTGACTTATTTCTATTATGGTTAATTAACCTGAATGTTACGGTCAATGAGATTTTCCAATCAATTCCCCTTTTGTGTTAGGAAATAAGCTTGCAGAGACTCTGATCTGTTTTGAAATATCTCCATTTTCCCAAAATTACCAAAGGTGTTTGAAGAAATAGGAGAATATGCAGAAACAGTAATCTCCTAAGAGTCTTATTGTACATTAGAGGTGGTAAAAGCCTTGCTGGATAAAAATTATACATAAATAAGAGATAACATAATTATAATAATACATAATATATTATTAATATTATATACTACTGTTAATTATAATTCAAATTATGGGTCTTCTATCCATAAAGTTTTCCAACTGTTTCTGTCCAGCTGCATCTGTATACCAAAAGTTAATGCAAAAGTGAGCTTATTTTGATGACTCACAAGACAATATATCTGTTTCTCTTTGCAGGATATTAGGCTATTTTATAAAGGTGCATAAATGAAAGGAGTATAATTACCATGCTTCTCATCAAATTGGAATTGCTTATATTATACTACAGATTGTTCAGGAAATATAGTGGAGGCATAGATAAATTATCTTTATTGGTTAATTCTTAGTTACCTTTTAACTTAAATTTAAATAGTACTTCCTCAAGGAATACAACTCTCAAGATTGGGTCAGGCACACCAGATATATAAACCTTATATAAGTTTTCATAGTACTTGTTCTTCTGCGTTGTTCCACGTACCACATATATAACTAAATGTGTCTTTGGGATTAGTTGTTATATGCTTGGATTTTTTATTAGACTGTTTGACTTAAAGGTAATCCGTGAATTTGGAACTCTATACATACCTATCACATATAGTAATAGACATGCGGAATAAATATCAAGACATCTTTTAATTAAAGACAAACTCTGTATTATGTATGCCCCAGAAATTTAATAAATTATGTTAAATTAATAAGTGAATGCATACTGATGCATTTTCAATAGGAAATTTCTGCTATTTCCAATAAATCACAAATTATAAATTGTGTAAGTTAAATAATGTCTTCTCCTTCACAAAATTCTTGGTCACCTAGAAACTCAGACTATGACCTTTTTAAGGAATAGAGTCTTTGCAGATGTGTTAGTAAGCACCTAACCTTGAGATGATCTACTGAATTTAGAGTAGATTATAAGTCTAATGACTAGCGTCCTCATAAGCAAGAGGAGAGGACACAGAGATGGAAAAGGCATGGGGAGATGAGGGCAGGGATTGAGTTAGGCTGCCACAAGTCAAATAATGCTTAGGTCCAGCAGAAGCTAGAAGCGAGTAAAGATTCTTCTGTAGAAACTTCAGAAGAAGTGTGACCCTACTGACACCTAGATTTCAGACTTCTAGCATTTAGATGTGAGAGAATAAATGTCTGTTGTTTAAAGAAAAACTTAAATAAATCAAACCCACTTGTTTTCCTCTCCTGAAACCATGATAAAGTTGAAAAATAAATGGTAAACAAGGGGATTTTTTTTTCAGTACGCATATCAATTATTGCTTTTTCTCTCTGTATCAAATTGTGCTTCCTTTTTCCATAGTAGTATGTTCTACCAACTGAGATCTTGGGCTTAAAGATCAGAGTACAACAGAGGTGCAAATCCTGACTTTAAGAACAGTTCTCATTAAATAGCATTGTATCTTCAAAGTGTGTAATTAAAGGCTTTTCATATGATGTGCTCTTGATAAATGGGAGGTATTTTAGTTCTAATAATACTGTGAATTTTGGAGTCAAAGATTTTATTTCTGTATCTCGATATAGTGGTGACACATAATAAGTATTCAAAAAATGTTTATTAAATGACTGAATGATTAAAAACAAAAGAATCTGTCAAAGGGATGTGATAATCCAATTACTTAAGACATCTGAACACTGTAAACAAGTGATCTAGGTGATCTAAACACTTCCCTGTAGGAAGGATTTGCAAAATATAGCCACTACGTATTGTCCATTTATTACATGCTAGGAATGGTAGGGTGCTTTGGACACACAATCTTATCTGATTACCCTAAGAAATCTGTGAGATATGTGAAGCATATATTTTTATATTCTTTATTTTAAGGAAGGACAAATTGAGTTTAAGAGAGTTTAAATGGTTTATTTGCAATGAAACAACTAAGGGTGGCAGAACTGGTATCTGAAGTTAAGTCAAAGTGATGCAAACACCATGCCTTTCCTTGTATACTATATCAATGAAAACTAAAATGTTTTAAGTGTTCTGCTCAATTGTAACCAAATTTGGGAGGCAGGGAATAATTGGCCTAATAAACCATGGTTATATAGCCCATGCTCATACAATTCTTCTGTACATATCAGCCTTTTGTTTGGCCTTGTGCTAATCTTACTTGAGATATTTAATTATTATTCAGATTAATAATGGTTACCATTTGAAATTCGTTTTGGAGTAAGTTCATGATTATTTAAAATGAAGATGAGTTTGCTCTTAGAAACTGTTGATCATCTAGAATAATCTGCCAGTCAATAATATTTGAAATACTATGCCAGAATAGAATTTCCTAAATGCCATTTAACTAATTAGCTTTGTATTTGGTTAAGAATTAAAAGTCCCATAATGGCAAAATATTAATGTTGCCCTAGAGAAGCTTTGCCTCTCAGAAAACCTGAGAACATTCATGCTTCATGTTTATATTACAGTGAAATCAATAATCTTATGGATATTTTATTTTTAGATGGCATTGATGATTCACAGACACATTTAATTACATAGAGAGACTTTACAAAAATCATTGTTGGTTAAATGATGGAGAAAAACATAATCATTTTGTGGTCCAGTGATTTCATTAAAACAGCATTTTGATGCATCAGGTATATGTGTTGACTTAGTAAGTCATGGCAAGGGACTTTACAATTAAATAATATTAACATGACCTTATTTTTGGATTTCAAAAAACCTTAGTGAAAAAGTCAATTCAAGAGCTTATTTCAGGCTTAGAGCAACAAAGAAAAAAAATGAGAGATATAATTTAAGAGTTCTTTCCTTTGGTAGTATTAATATAACTATTACCTACACAGAAATAAAATATAAACATCTATATAGAATACTTTGTCATAGATAATAAAGTTTTATGAAAAAAAATGTAAACTTATAGTCAAATTATTTTGAAAAATAACAAAAAACACGGTGGAATATTTCAGCCTTCTCTAGGATTACATAGCTTTTGCAGGCTCAGACTCATCTGGGTCTCCTTGGGATCATGGTACTGTGAAAACATGGGAGGGGCAACCTGGGTAGCTCAGTTGGTTATGGGGCCAACTCTTGATTTCAGCTCAGGTCATGATCTCACGGTGTGTGAGATCAAGCCTGGCATCTGGCTCTGTGCTAACAGATCCTCTCTCTCCTTCTCTCTCTGTCCCTCCCTTTCTCTCTCTCCCTCTCTCTCTAAATATAAATAAATAAACATTAAAAAAGAAAAGATGGGAGAATTTTTATAGGATGTGTAATTGCAGAGAAAACGCTAGAAAATCTAATGTAAACGTGTCTTGATTTGGGTCCTGAAAGTAACACCTATTGACTTAATAACCATCCACTAAGCTGTATCTGTGCACTTCAGTTTTAGATGACAAATAAAGATAATAGTAAGGGAGCACCTGGCTGGCTCAGTGGTTAAAACATGTGATTCGTGATCTCGGGGTCATGAGTACTAGTCCCATGTTGGGCATGGAGATTACTTAAAAATAAATACATAAATAAAAATTTTAAAAAGACAATAGTAGGGTATTGGGGTAGTGGGAATAGCAAAAGAGAACATAGGTAAGAGACTTAGTAAACTGTGAATGCCATTTAAATGCTTACAGTTTGTGGAGTTACAATTGAATGTTGCTGAGTTTTGTTTTCTTTTTTGATTGTTTCTTTTGTAACAGTGTGGCGACGACAAAGAAAGGTAGAAGACTTATCCAATGACCTGGAATCGGGCCACTGGTTAAACACTGGGATCTGAGAAAGGGCTACTAGATAAAACATTCTGTTTCCTAGCGAGAAAGAAGAGAGTAATGACCAAGCTATGCTCCTAGTGGTTGTACCCAATACCCATGATCTTCCAGAGCAAGATGAGAAAGGTATGATATGGAAACTGGAAGAGGCTGCATGCACCGACATCTGCACAGCCCAGGGCTCCTCCCGCCCACCACCATGCATATTGCAAATAATATTGCTGTGTTCTGTGGGTTAAAAATCCAATTTAAAGTCATTTAACTCAATCTTTCTGTGCAAAAAGCACTTTCATTAAACTTTATAGATATTAAAATATATGCTTTACTTTGAATGAAAGGAGCCAAGGTGTTTTATGTGCGAAAATGTAAAGGAAACAGAAAAGAAAACTCACTTTTTATCTCCAAGCACACTTGCCACATGGCGTTTTCTGGTATCTCACAGTTCTACATGATATCATTTGGTCCATTACTTTAATAAAAAGATTCCTTAGAACAGCTACAATTGTGCTTTTCAGATCTAATGCTTTCTCTTTGCACATCTCCCTTATGAGGCTGTTCTGACCTTGACAGTTTCTATCCCATTACTGAAATATTACAGCAATAATTCAGAAACACCATGGTTAATATAAAGTATATAAAGAAACATTTAGGTGTCTAGAGATTTGAATGTTGGGACACTCTACATTATCTTCCTTTATGGTTTTTAATAAATCTCACTTCTGAAGATTACTGGTATCAAAATTTAAACAAACAGATTAACAGACGAAAAATCCGATAGTCAAAACCAGAATCTGATTTTTTCCTGGAAGGGAGAAAGCTCCTTGTTCCTGCAGTGCCAGTGTGTGTCAGTGTGGAGAATACACAACAGAAAACCACACTTGACTTCAATTTGAAGTGACCCCATAAATTTTTGGAAATAAGGTTGTATCTATATTAAACCCCCTTGGTATTTATTGAGATTTTTTTTTCAGCCAGAGTTCTTTTTTATTGATGGAACAGAGAAAGATGTAAAAAGCTCGGGATTATCTAGATTCCAGTTGGGATTAAGGACACATATTGAGGGGCTCGGTTCCTAAATCTCCTCATCATGCTCCTCTTGGTAGATGATAGAGAGGCTGTGGCTGTTTTTACAGACATCAACCATTAAACTACTTGCAGTTTTCATATTATGCTTGTAAAGTGTAAGCAAGCTTCTAGTTGTTACTAAACTGAAAATAATCTCTCTCTCTATGAATGTCTAATTCACTCTTATTTCCAGGATGGGTTTCAGATTTTTCATGACTCTGTTACCTCTAGAAAATTAAATTATTCCTGAACTACTCCTCAGTACTATTTAATGATACCTAATAGAAGCCTAATGGAACTCAATCTCACATGTATGATAATTGAATTATACTCTTACTTCTGTTTCTCCTGCCCATTCTGGGTTTTTGTGGTTTGTTGTTTGTTGTTTTTTTTTTTTTTTTTGCCACAGTCTTTTGTTCTAAAAGACTGTTTTATTTCAATCCATCACCATTAGAATCTAGAACCTACAATGCAGGGAATTTTCTCTCTTTTTCTTATGGCAGTATTCTCTGTGATTCCCTGCCCCCTAAAGCAACCACACAATAAATCAATAAATATGTATAGAATGCAAGAATAATTCCTTCCACATGTCAACAGTGTCTGGCACATAAAAGACATTGAATATTATTTACTGAATAATATACATGTTTGCTGAATAATACATAAATGAATAAAAGCAGTGGATTTTATACCCTATTTTAGCCATGGGCACTGTGAGTGCTCCGTAACTCTCTGCCTAACTATTGTTCATACTCATTTATTGACTCATGCATATTTCTTTGCCTAAATCCAACTCTCTACAGGCTCCTATGTTCTAAATATGTCTAGATCTCAGCCACATTCTCTTCTTACCAATCAACAATTCTGGTATGCTTTTTTCTCATATGATACTTAGGGATGAACGTGTCAATAAGATAAGATTATATTTTGCATTTCTCTCCTCATTGCATGCATCAAGCAATCATTTATTTATTTTATTTACCGTCTCTATTCAAAAAACAATAATCTCTTTTTTACATTTTTACAGGTATCTATATATTCTTTCATTTTAGCAATCATTTATTAAGTGCTTAATATCATTTATTAGCAATTTACTTGATATAAAATGTTGTTTATCACCATTATGAAATAGTTTTCAAAATGCATCATTTCTAGAATGTTTAGATATCTTGTCAATACTTTTTTTTAAGTTTCTTTATTTTTGAGAGAGAGAGAGAGAACACAAGTGAGGGAGGGGTAGAGAGAGAGGGAGAGAGAGAATTCCAAGCAGGCTTTGCAGTGTCAGCTCAGAGCCCGACCTGGAGCTCAATCTCATGAACTGTGAGATCATGACCTGAGCCAAAATCAACAGTTGGACACTTAACTGACTGAGCCACCCAGGGGCCCCATTACTTTTAATCTGTTGGACACCTATATTTTGGTCCTACAGAATTTAGAAAAGACATACTTTCCTTTTCGTTCTCGCACAAATTATCAGTCATTGTAATGTAGAAACAAGTAACCATCATTCTCAAATATACCAGAATCATCACTGTTAATTATTTCATTGTAAACATTTAAAATATCATATACTCTCAGTTCACATCACCCTAGGTATGTCCATTTTCAATACAAAATTTCAAGAAATTTATTGCTTCTCGGCCTTTTGGCTGAGATCTAGTATAAAACTTCAGGAAATTTAACTTAAACAAAACAAACAATACAAACTCACCTGTATGATTGAGTCAGGTCAGGGTATAGTTCTATTCATTTTGTTATTCCTAGTCCATAGCATTTTTCTAGGACATGATATGTACTCAATAATTGTTGTTTTAATGGATCAATGTATGAACATACTGGTTAAGTGGACCAAAATTATTTTTATCTTATAAAATAATTTACATAATCCTATATTTGAAAGATATAAACTTGTGATTCTATGAAAATAAAGTGATGAAGAAAACTTCTATCATCATATATAATCTATTAAATATATACATGTGTATATATATACTTGCATGATTATACTGTATACTGTTATCTTTTACATTATATACAATGATATATAATAATAAAACAATAACAAATTATATATATTATGCAGATAGATATAACATACTGTTGTATAAAATTCTATATAGCTTAATTAAAGGAAGAAACCATTGCCCCACTGTGGCTATTACAGATAAGTATTCTTCATGAAAACTCATAAACTAAGAAGATTTTGTGATAGTGAATATAATACAGAAACCAACAAACCAAATCAAAACATAAAACCCTTTATTAAGAAGATTTCATGAACACTGTGATAGAGATAATGCACGGCACTTAGACACAGTTAAATGGAAGCAGAACTGGGTCCCAGTAACTGTTACGTAATTTGAGTGGCATTTGGAAAAGAATTACTTACATCATTATATTTTTACCTTATACATATATGGGGACAGATACAGAGAGGTGTTCCCCGCTTTTCACCTGGAGAATTAGTTGGAGTTTGGAGAATTAGTCATCATGAATGTTAGGGAAAACTTTTCATATTATTTAATATTTGGGTCCTAATACTTTTGATGGGATGAATAAATGCCAACTATTATCTATTCCTTCTTCTGCAGTTAGGGAGTGTCAGTCTGACTCATCTAACTTTAGTCTCTTGCCTTCCCATAGGTCAGTAAGGCAAGGAACATAATTAACGATGGTATCAGACTATATCTAAAGGCAAATGGGTAATTTTCCAAAAGAAAATTGAAATGTTAGGAAAGTTTGCAGATTCTTTATGGCCCAAACCCAAGAAATATCCATTATACTGGCTAAATGCAAAGGTAAAGAAATTAGAGTTCTTTGTATCATGTCATCTTTGCTTTATAACTGACATTCTTTTTTCTCTTTTTGCACAAAGTGTAGATTTATTATTGACATTTATGATTCTGTGGATAGCACAGGGTTTGTTTCTAATTTATGCCAGTGTCACAAGAAAACCTGGGTCATAGAGTATATACAAATGAATATAAATCCAAGTACTTAAAAAAAACCTGACTTCCTGTCTTAATGAAGGAGTTATCAATGTTGTCTTTATGTATCAATAATAATGCCAAATTTCATAGTATTGTGAAACTCATTTATGAACATGAATTCAGGTTACATGTAATTTATTTCTGTTTTCTTATTCTCTCCAATTTTCTGCATGGTTCAGCTATTTGATGTAGAGAAGAGGGAAAAGCCAGGTAGAGAAAAATCAGCCACATGTATGGCAAAGCAGAGAATCCAGTAAGTTCTAGGATTACTCTAGTGTAATATCTCTCTATTCTTAAAAAAGTACTGGAATTATTATATATAATATGGCAATTCCACTTTTGGAGATATATCAAATATTATTGAAAGTGGGGTCTTTAAGAGATATTTGTAAGCCCACATTCATAACAACCTTCCTTACAATAGCCAAATGATAGAAGTAACCTGAATGTCCATTGACAACGGATAAACAAATGTGGTATATCCATACACTGGAATATTATTCCCCCTTTAAAAAGGAAGGAAATTATTTTTTAAGTCTATTTATTTATTTTTAGAGAGAGTGAGCATGAGTGGGGGTGGGGCCGAGAGAAGAGAGAGAGAATCCCAAGCAGGCTCCACACTGTCAATGCAGAGCCAGACACAGGCTCAAACCCATGAAATGTGAGATCATGACCTGAGGCAAAACCAAGAGCTGGATGTTTAACTGACTGAGCCACCCGGGTGCCCCAAAAAGGAAGGGAATTCCGACATGTACTATAACATGAGTGAAACTTGAAGGCATTATGCTAACTTAAATAAGCATGTCAAAAAAGGACAAATACCATATGATGCCACTAAAAGTACCTAGGGTGGTCAAATTCATAGAAACAAAAAGTAGAATGGGGGTTTTCCAGAGCTGGTGGAAGAAGAATGAAGATTTTTTTGTTTAATGAGTATAGAATTTCAGTTTCGCAAGATGAAAAAAAACTGTGGAGATTGGCCGCATAATGATATGAATGTACTTGATACTACTGAACTGTATACTTAATAATGGTTTAGATGATCACCACACTGTCAAATATGTGAAAGCTCCAAAATTGTCTTGAACATGTATGACGAGGGAATGCCACCTATTTCCATATTTCTCCATTCACAATTCCATGACAGTTTATTGGAGTCTTAACATTACCTTAATTACTTTAAACAGAAAATGTTTTTCTTTTTTTTTTTTTTTAATTTTTTTTTCCAACGTTTTATTTATTTTTGGGACAGAGAGAGACAGAGCATGAACGGGGGAGGGGCAGAGAGAGAGGGAGACACAGAATCGGAAACAGGCTCCAGGCTCTGAGCCGTCAGCCCAGAGCCCGATGCAGGGCTCGAACTCACGGACCACCAGATCGTGACCTGGCTGAAGTCGGACGCTTAACCGACTGCGCCACCCAGGCGCCCCGAAAATGTTTTTCTTAATAGTTGAAATACTATCGTAATACTGTTTTTCATTCAACAAAGTGTATTGTATAAGCTGCCTCCTAGAAGTATTGGGTCATGCAGATTCTGCTGGCAATTAATCTCTTCAGATAAAGGCAGATATTTCTAGGTGGCAGGTTAAACTATGCATAAAATTATGCACTATTTTTCAGTATTTTTTCCTTAAGGATAGTCTACTCTGCAAGTACTGTAACTCCTGGTAAACAGAATGATCAGCCTCTAAATTGCCCTGACTGCCTTTCAAAAGGGACTAGAGGGAGTGTCCACTGTCTTCAAATCCCGGATGCTCTAGTTATTATTTAGGTAAATTCTACATGTTTGCATACTTTTAGATGAAACAGTATCTCTAGTCTTAGAAAAATTAAGCTGGTCTATTTGCTGGCTAAATAGTGTCTTTTGGAATCATTTGTTATAAAATAAGTAAGAGAGAAGACAGAATTTTGGAAATGTATTTTACCTGAAATTTTCCGTATTAAGAAACAAGTACACACGCGCGTGCACACACACACACACACACACACACACACAATCCAATATAGTCCATCATTTGCATCAACGATTAAACTAGGGAAACATGGAAAGTGCTGGTGATAATAAGTAGAGCTTTACAGTAGAAAAGGATTTTAAAATTCCATCATGGAAAAGGTATAGCATATAAGTCTATAAACATACAAGAAACTCAGAATTCATTCACATAGCAAAGTATATATACATGTATATATATATATATATATATATATATATATATATATTCATATATCAAGAAAGTGTAAATTTTTTGTTTTGCAAAGGCAGTGATAAGTAATACACTAGGGTCTTCAGAGTCCTTTAGTGTTTAAAGCTCAATATGCTATGGTTGACCATATAAAGCTGATAAATGTGTTTCAGAAGGGCAGTGAATCAAGGTCATGCTTCCTTAGTTCCATATAGTCCAACCTTCTTCCCTCTTCATTGCCTCCAAAGTAAGAATGAAATAGTGAAAAATTATATTACTGCAATACCTATAAAAAACTGAATGCAATGAGATTCTGCTGGAAGAATATAAAGTATGTCACAAGTAAGCAGCACAGCCAGGTGTGGGATTTCCAGCCATATGGATGGGTGTTGCTGCTTCTGGATTTTTATTCCATACTATTTTAGGGGCATTTTTAAGGTAGCATAAAGCTCCCTGAATGAGAAAATACATATAGGGCATGCTCATTGAAACTTGAAGTCTCTCTGTTTACCTGTGTGTAAAGTAATAAAATCAGGCATTCTGAGGAATACAGCTATAGTGGGGATACAGCTTATCTTTTAAATGGTGGAAATTCTGAATAGGAAGTACTTCTCATGTTAGTATGTTAAGGATATTTCACACTTGTTATGCTCATTACTGTCTCCAAAGTTTCATGGTGATAACATGGAAGATTATCTCCTCTAGTCATTTCCTTTTCAATTTAAGTGCCTTAAAAAAAATAATAATTTCCCCAACCATACTGTTATCTTTCTTTACTGCAGCTATACAGTAGATTAAGCTAAGGCTTTAAGGGATTCTTTTTAAGGAAGTTCCAAATCTCTTTTCATGATTAATATGCTGCCACACTTGCCTTAGGTAGAAATATTATGTCAATCCATTTCTGAAAAACATGATGGCACCGCTTTATTGGTATTAAATTGCATTCAGTTTAAAGTATCCCAGAAGAATGTTAATACTTTTATTTTCAGTCTGGACATAGAGGTACACAACACATTAATTCAAATCACAAATGATACTAAATTGAGTGATGATATGAACACCCAGAGAACACGAACAGATACTAAAAAGAGATCCAGAATGAAATAGCTAAATAGTGTTCATACTTTATAATGTCATTTTGGATATATGGAGAAACATCCAAACACTGATTACTAATAGCTGGGAAATATTTTCTGCATGACTACCTTAGAAAGAAACATGTGGCTGACAGAAACAGAAACAGAAACAAAAAAGGAGAAAATTTATATTAAAAAAAACAGTATAAAGGAAAGTTTAACAAACATGGTTATCTCTTTAGATAAAGGCAGATATTTCTAAATTATGCATAAAATTATTCACTATTTTTCCATATTTTTTTTCCTTAAGGATGGTGCTACTTTGTAGGTGCTGTAAGACCCCATCAGAGTCTTAAGAAGGGATTTTTCCTTTCAGAGTAATAATATTCTCTAAACATCTTTTTATTTAAGCTATTGTATTGATGAAGGAAAATTTCCAATATGGGAAGATATAGTCATCTGATAAAACAGAAGTTTTACTGCTGTTATCAATAGGAATAGAAGAATGACAAGGAAAGAATGTGACAAAGTTTAAGTTTATGAATGTACTTATGCACATTGGCAATCTAAGATAAAGGAGAGATGCTTTATCACAAAAATACTATAAGACATACGTGGAAACCAGTACGTTATAAAGAGAACCTAATGAAATGTGGTATATGGAATGTTATCACTGGGAGATGATCATCTCTATAATTTAATAGCCAGTTTAAGTGGTAATTTTCATATCTGCCATTGATTTCTCTTATCTATATATCAGTTTGGATATTTTTTTACTAGCCTGTTCTATCACCAATTTATTTTGAAATTAAATTATTATAGACCCTGGTTGTTTATTAATACTATTATAAAATAAAAAAGGATATCCCACATAATCTCTGTATTGACCATTTTTTCTTGCTTCTGACATCTTTATACAATGCAAAAACAAACAAACAAACAAAACAACACTAAATGTGCATCACCACACTTACAGTCAGATTTTAAGAGTGAGACAAAAAGTCTCTTGGTGTGCATAAGAATATAAAGTAAGCTATAAAAACCAGGAGCTCACATGAGTCATTCAAATTATTCTTCAGTTAAAGCTTAATGCTCTCCATACTCACTGATCATCCAGAAATCCAACCATGATTATGAAATGCAAACTTTTCTTCCAAGCTCTTAACAATACGTCAACAAAGAAACACTAAACTATACATTTAAAGTTAACAAGCCATTTAGCATGCTTCCTGACTAAGGCACAAGAAAGGGACTGTTGCTTATTTCTTATTTTGGGAGGCAAGACTGAACCTAAAATATAGCTCCTCATGTGTCCTTATACTCACATTCACACAATATCAATCAACCAACCAACAAACCAAACAATAATTAAACACAAAAAATAAAGTACTTAAAAACATTAGACACTTCCTCACCTCAAATTTTATTTAGGTTTCCTAACTTGTGCATATTTGTGATCCATATTGGTTTTTCTTTCTTTCTCTCTTTCTTTATGTATCTATGTATCTACCTATATATCTACCTATCAAAATATACATATATGTCTATATATTTTGTTTCCTCTTCAGAAACGAGGTGTTAATTGTACTAAGGGGGAATAAAAAGGAGTGCTCACCCAGAACCGGGGAAGCTATACTGAATTTCCCAGTTAAGGAAGCACATGGAGGAAGGGCTTGGAATCATATTTTTTACCTGTTGTTCTCTAGAATTAACTCAATTTAAGATCTAGCATTCTGAAGTTCCATTATTCAAGGCCAGCTGCTTCTAACTATTGTTCCTTAAAATCTTTGAATATATTGCTTTTCCCTTTCTTCTTATGGATATGTAAGATCAATGTAACTTTTGGTATTCAAGTGATCTTATTTCTGTCTATATATGGTAATGAGTCACACTATTGAAATCAAGTCTTTGAAAGCCCTGATTTATCAAATTTTTATTTGTCAGTTCTTAAGAATTACAAGATGTCAATGGATTTTTAAAAAAGATAAAGAAATCAAAAGGAAAGAAAAAAATGAAGAAAAGAAAAGAAAAAAAATAATTACTATATAAAACACTTTAATACAGTTTCAAACTGAGAACATAGAAGTTTGGTCAGGCCAGCTCAGCCAATCCTTCCTGATAATGAATTTAGTACATGTAATGGGATAGGAGTTGCTATGTGGAAAGGAGGTTGGGAAAGAGGTTCACTAGGAATGACCTCTGAAAATATTAAAATAAATATTTGTATTTTAGTATATTAACTATGGTTGAAATGAGACTTACTTATGTTAGATTGGAGTCATTACATTATCCCAATCTTATTCATTCCATCTCCGACATGTATCTTGGATCCATTCTCTTCTTTCTACTGTAAAAAGTTTCAAATAATTTTCCCACTTCCACTCTTTCCCATCTATCAGTGGTCTAAACAGCTTCCTTACCAAGGTTAGAAATACCCTGCCTTGTTTCCTCTGCATCCCTTCCACCGCCCCCAGCCCCATGTCATGGGTCTATTCCATCCTCGTTTGGCTCCAACCACACTGGCCTTTAATCAACATCTCAAGCACCTCAGGGGTATTGTACATATTTCTTTGGGAGAATAATCTTCCATTTTTCTATTTCTGACCAGTTTATTTTTAGGTTCTTTCCATTCAGAGTTTGCACTAGAATCATTCCATTAGAACACTTCATGAATCCCTGCATTTTTCTTTGATAGCACCTGTAGTGGTTGGTAACTATGTACTTTTTCCCGTTAACACATATATGATATTTTTCTCTGCCACTGTTTGAGTTCTGTAAAGGCACCTGCCACCGTCCCCCTTAGTACATTCTTTCCAGTGTTCGCAAACAGTGCATGATGATGTTAGGCGTTCATGATTTTCTGGGGGCATCATGAGTTCAAAACAATTTTCTAAGTTTGGGAGTAAGGAGGTAGCAGGTTGATATCTGTCTCATCTAATTTCAGAGATAACAGAAATCCAAAGCATAGAAGTAATGCTGTTCTGGTAGTAACTAAAAATAATAGATTTTCTTTTTAATGGAAAATAAATCTTTTAGAAATTACTTTAAATATTTATCTCCGCCTTTCCTAATTCAATTTCAGCTTCTATTGAATATGACTTCCTTAACTTTAAGTAGATCTCTATTCATTCAAAAGCCATTCATTCTCTAATATATGCTATTGTATACACAGAAGTTGGATACACAAAGATAAAGGATATAGTTCCTATCTCAAAGAATGTACAGTCTACTTGGTGAGACACATACAAATAACAAGAATGTTACAATGCTGCATGACATGTGTCATGATAGGTAGAAGCCCTGGGTGTTAACACAGTACAAAGTAGGAGAATCCTACCCAGAATAGTGAGATAAAGTAGAGTTGTAAGAGGTGACACTTACTCTGAATCTTGAAGTGCATTTACCAAGCCTAAAGACTGCTGGGAACAGATGATGAATGATATATTACGCATAATATTCTATTCAGGAAAGATTCTTAAAGTACATTGGCATGATGAGATAGATATATAGTTATATAGACACACAGATAGATATATCTGTATATAGACAGACACATGATAGATAGACACAGGTTTTTTGCTAAGAAATATTTCAAAATTAAATCATAATAATTAATATAGTAAATATCCCTCCATGTATCTACCAGCTAGTTTTCTTAAGTGTAAAATTTTACAGTTTTTGCTTTAGATTTGTTTTTTATTTAAGTAATATTCTAGATATTTTTGAAACTACTTGGTTATCATCCCCAGTCTCATTATCTTCTCTCCCTTGTGGTAACTTATAATCATGAATTTGATGGATGGATTTTAAAAATATCATACTTATGAATTTATAACACATGTAGTCTCAAACATATGTGATCTTATAAAATATGTAAAGCATTAATGATATTTTTGTTTCTTCCTTTCTCCATGTTCCTTTTATTTGTTTCTCTAAACATACTTCCCTCCCTAGGATCTCCACTATTACAATAAGCAGAAGTGATAGTAACACTCATTCATGTAACCATCCTGATTAATAAAATGTTTCTAATGTACCACCAGTAAGAACATTACTGACTACAAGTTTTTGATCCTATATTAGGTTAAGAAAAAGTTCCTTCTAGTGTGCTTAACATATTTTAAAAAAAATCATGAATTATTTTTCTGCCTCTGTGAGATGATCAGATGTTTTTTTCTCCTTTATTAATGTGTTGGTGTTATCCTTCCTGCTGTGGCTTCTTGCTACCAAGATAATGATAATGATAATACTCACTAGCAGAAATGTACAGGGGGTGCACAGAGCACCACGTGACCCTGGCAATATGCCCCTCTTCCTACCTCAATGCCATCATTGGCAGGAATAAAGAGGGTGCCAAGGAAACTTCAGGTGCTCCTGGCAAGGCTCTGCCACACACATATATTCCCTCCCTTAAGACCATAATCTGCCAAAAAGTCCAGCTCCTAAAGGTAAGTTATAATTAAAACTGACTATTTACTCCCCTTCTAGGGAGTAACCAGCAAGGGAAATCTAATGATGTCTTATGTTCTATTTATTTCAGCCACCACTATGCCTAAGACCACACATCTCTTGAACTTCTGATGATGAACAGGACCAATTACCCCTGCCAGAATATGGCTCCTTTCTTTGCTCAGTGCATGAGGAATTTGAAGTGATCAGGTGGCATTTGTGGCATTTCTTCTTTGGAACGAAGATCTCTGAACCTCCATTTTTTCCTACTGACTGCAGACGCAATGCCATATAAAGATCACCAAAGTGTATATACTGTTATGGATGATAACTTCCCATCCTACAGGTATCTGACCTAAGCAGGCTGTATTTTTTGTTAAATATCCTAATTCTTTGTCAGGATAGGATATAACTGGACTACTGGGTCCTATGGTCATGTAAATCCTCTTTGGCTATAATATGAGTACCTTGTTGCAAGGCAATGCTATGTGGGACCCTCTGTAAGTCAGCTAAAACACTCTGTAGGCCTTTGGATAGTGGTGCTTCCAGAGTCCCTGGGAAGGGAAGGGAAGGAAAACCACATACATAATATTTACATATTCCAGTCAAGATAAACTTCTGTCCCTTATATGGTGAAAGTAATTAAAGTATCAACCTGTGGTTATTGGGTGTTCTTGAGAGAAGGTTCCAGATATAGGGCTCAACACTGACTGGTCTCTGTTAGGGGTAGTTTGGATATTTGACAGCAGCAGGGTGGTAGGCTCATGCATAACCTCCATCCTTCTCACATGGATTACTCCACTCATGCTCCCATTTTGCTAGCATTGGTTGATGGAGAGCAGGGACTGGTAGTAATGGTAGAGACTGGCTGATGTCAACTGGAAGAGCCATTCACTCTAATTGGTTGTTAATGCATCTTAATTTTCTACCACAGATACCTCTAATACTATAGGATCTGCCATGCTGTATGGCCAAAGTAGCAGAGTTGTTTACAACACAGACTAAATCCACTAGTTGCTACTCAATCTGGCAAAGTTCCGTGTTACTCAGAGAAGTAATTGCAAGCATGAAACTTGCTGCTTCCAGAACCCAAAGAAGTTTACTCAACTTTGGGCTTTCCATTATTTTAACCACAGGAGTAAATTTAAATATTTGTTTTTTACTTTGGAGGAGTTGTCCTGCCATACTCCTGGAACCTTAAGAATTCCATTGATGTGTTAGGTCCTTAAATATTCATAGAATTTGTTTCCCAACTTTTGGAATTCATGAGTCTTATCAAGGCTTCTAATATACTTACCACTGCTTGCTTTTCTGGCCTGTTTAATATCATGTCATCAAAATAGAGAACCAATGTGATGTTCTGCAGAATATCTAAGTAGTAAGTCTAAATCCCTTTGGATTATATTATGATAGTGAGCAGGAATGATAATATAGCCCATTAAAAAAACCCATAAATGTATAGTTTAGTTATTCATCCCAAGTGAACATGAACTATTTTTCTTCCTTCTTCCAGAATGGGATATAAGTAAATAAGATCAAGCTTATTAACCATCTCTAGCAAATACATCACAATTGGCACAACAGCTACCCACAATTTAAGCTACTAATTAGTTTTATTTGTAGTTGTACAATGCTCTCCTCTAGAATTAATCCAGTATTCTCAGGTATCATATATGATTTTCTGATATTACTAGCCACAGATCATCTAGATTTTTGAGAGAGGTACTAATTCCTGCTATTGCTCTGGAATATTTTTTTTTAATTACTCCTTGTCTTGATGTGAAGGCAGATTCTGATGTTTCTATTTGGCCTTCCTCAACCACAGTTTTTACTCCAAGGCCAAGGAATAAATGTGGTTTTGTCAACAACTATGTCCAATTCAGTTGTAAATCTGTGAACTACACGTATACAGTGACCTCATTTATTACCTGGTCTACATATACTTCCATTCTAACAAAGACCCCATGATGTTGCTGTGGTTCCTTCACTAGAAATACTGGCTCAAATTTTTTGTCAAAGAGTTCTTTCTGAGTATTCCTTTCCCCCAGTATATAGTTTCCTGAATAAGTGGTCATGGTTCCCTTTAGCAGATCATTACCATATTCACTTACTATAGCATCACCAGGTCCTGTCTTTTAACAATGTTAAAGATGACCGGAGCCTTGTGATCCTGGAAGACAGTGATGGTTTAAAAACACCCCCTGACCCCCACACAGTCCCCTCACACTTTGTTTTCAGGGAAATTGCTTACTTCAAGGAACCAATTTTCCCCATATGACTTAGATAAATCTCCTGGATAACTCTCATGTTCACCTATGATGAGGACAAACAAAACACTCCAAATTCCCATGCAATGTTTCACAAATGATTGCTGGACTATTTGTTTTTATTGATAAATCAGAACAAAATGTTTGTTGAAAAAATTCTCTCCTCCTCACAGGATCTTGAAATTTCCTTCACCCATGAGCCTATATGAGCATTGGAACATGGAAAAATCTCTCCTTAACACCCTCCTCCATTTGTCCCGGCAACTGATTTCAGGGGAAACTTCAACTGTCTGACCAAGCCATCCTCTCATCCCACTCTCCAAACTCAGTTCTTTCTAGCTTTGTTTACTCCCCTCTATAAAAAGAAATCTCTTTCCTGAATGAACTCTGGGACGCTTGTAGATCTTCTATTTGGAGCCTATCCCTATTGGGGGTAGGTAAATGCCTGTTCTCTTAATGAAATAGTACCCCTCTTCTTATGGCAATACACTTGTTGAATAAAGTCTCTTTTTATCTACATTTGGGCTTTTTTTTTCTATTTGACACCCTTGTTTTTCAAATGGGTCCAGGTCAGAAAACAACATTCCATGAAATGGAAAAAAAATCATATCATTTCAGTTGCCCTCAGTTTCATAATCATCTATCTTTGATTTACTTTTATTATGTGCATTGATCAATATACTTGTTGATAGCCCATCTGTTTTTCCCCAGAGAAATTTTGTTCTATTAACATCTCTATAGCTCTCTTTGGGTCGGGCCATCTGGTTAGAATTGTGGACTTTGTCATTTATTATATAATTACATCCACCTTACTTGTGATGATTAAAATGCTGCCACCTGGCCTCTCCAGTTTTGAGATCCTGTCATTCCCACTGAAATCAGAAAGGCAAGTTCTCAATAGCATCTCTTATCATTACCCTGGGCTTACAGATGACAGGTACTGCTGAGCTTCTCACTGATTCTGATGCTTTTTTCATGAGAGCATCCCTTATCACCTTGGTAACTAGAGTGTTCTGCAGGCCTTCACATGAGATGTTTATCCACTCCAGTATGTCCACTTCTCTGAGAGTTTTTAAATCTCTAGGAGTATATTTCAAACAGTTCTGGCATTTCTACTTCATTTAATCTGGGACTATTTCTCCTAAGAGTAATCCAGAGTCATACGAGTTGGGCCATTGCAAAGGTATAAAATTCTACATCAGAGCACAGTGCTGACACACTGACAGGGTTTCCACATCCAAGTGTATATTTCAAAACCCTTGATCTAGCAGCCTCAGGATTCAGTCCTAAATATTTACTCTTTTGGATCCTGCTGGTATTTACTGGCGAGGTTCTGCATCTCTTTTCGGTTATAAAACTTTTCTTTCTATAGCAGGCCCATTCCCAACATTTCCCTGGATGGATTGTGTTATTGGTTTTGTGGACAAGAGAGGAGGAAAGCAAGAAGGAGGCATGCATTTCTTTCAAGGTAGTCTGTGAATCACCTTCAAGCAAGGGGGACATGACCCTTTAACAGAGAGGAGTGGGCCAATTACATAGACACAAAAAATTCAGGGAAATCTGAGCATTCAGGAATTGCTAGTGCATCAATCCATATGTTGCTATTCCAAATGTAATCATTCTACTCCTTCCCAAGTCTGTCCTTAGTGAAGCAGTCTTGCCTAGGTTAAGAGTTTAATCTTCTCTGGAACTCTACTACTTTTTAAGTTATGTGCCAGACCTTTGGCTTTCTATTTTCTGCCCTCCAGCTGCAAGAAGTGAAAGTTTTGTTTTATGCTTCCAAAGAGGCATTTTGGTGTTCACTGTGTACCTCAAATCCATGATTAATTACTCTCAGCCCTTTTTGTCTTTCCCTTATAAATAGCACTGAGCAACAGAAATCTAATTCCAGAGTTCTTACCCCCCACACCTCTCAAATGCCTGAGATATTAAGCCCTCCAGTGCATTCCCTACAAAAGACCTAGAAAAACATGGCATTAAAGACAGTGCACATTTTAATAACTGCACAGCTATATCATGTCAAAGGCTACTGATACTCCACCTATCATCAGGGATATGGTTCTCATTGGTAGTTGGGTGGTCAGTTTTCAGCTCCAAAGCCCTATTTTAAAGTAGATTTTAAAATACTACAGGTTTGAGGTTTTGGGAAAGAGTTACTAACAGAGTCTTGTGTAAGGTGAAGTCTTGCATAATTTACTGACATAGCACACACTTTGTCAAATTTAAAAGTACAAAACTCATACAAAGTATATGTTCTCAAAACACAAAGGAATTAAACTGGAAACTATTAATAGAAGGATATCTGGAAAATTCCCAAAAGACACATTTCTAAATCCTATGGATCAAAAAGTCTCAAGAGAAATTAAATATATTTTGAACTAAATGTGTTGAAGGCAGCAAAAGCAGGGCTTAAAGGAAAATTTATAGCATTAAGTGCATATGTTAGAAAAGAAAAAAAAAACCTACAACAACCTCAGCTTCCACTTTAGGATATTAGAAAAAGAAGAATAAATTAGGCTAAAGCAAACAGAAGAAAAGTCATAATAAAAACTAAACTAGAAATCAATGAAATTGAAATAGAAAAACAATAGAAAAATTTAATGAATCAAAGCTTGTTCTTTTAAAAGATTATTAAAGTGATAAACCTATAGCCAAGCCAATCAAGAAAAAAAGAGAGGACACAAATTACCAATATAAGAAATGAAAAAGGGTCATCACTACTGATCCAATGGAAAATAAAAGGATGATAAAGAAATATTATGAACAATTGTGCCCACAAACTTAATAATGTAGATAAAACAGACTAATTTCTTGAAAGCAACAAGCAACAGAAATTCACAGGACAAACAGATAAGCCAAACAGGATTTTATCTTTTAAATAAGCTGAATAGATAATTAATAACCTTCCAAAAAAGAAAACAGTAAGCTCAGTTAGTTTCACTTTTGATTTCCACAAAAAATTTAAGAAAGAAATAATATCAATTCTTCACAACCTCTTGCAGCAAATAGAAGCAGAGGGAATACTTTCCAATTCATTTTATGAGATCAGCATTAACCTAATACAAAAACCACATACAGCATTTATAAGAAAGTACAGAACAAGGGACACCTGGGTGGTTCAGTACCTTAAGTGTCTGACTTCACTCATGTCATGATCTCATAGCTCGTGAGTTCAAGCCCTGTGCCAGGCTATGCCGACAGCTCAGTGCCTGGAGAGACTGCTTCAGATTCTGTGCCTCTCCTTGTCTCTCTCTGCCCCTCCCCGACTAGTGCTCTCTCTCTCTCTCTCTCTCTCTCTCTCTCTCTCTCTCTCTCTCTCAAATAAATACACTTCAAAAAATTTTTAAAAAATGAAGTACAGACCAATGTCTCATGAACAAATATTCACAAATCATCAGCAAAATATTAGAAAGCTAAATATAGTAATGTGTTAAATTAATTATAGAGCACATCCAAGTGGTATTTATTCCAGGTACACAAGGCTGGTTTGACATTCAAAAATCAATCAATTTAATCCACCATACAAACAGGATAATGAAGAAAAAACGTAGTTCATATCAATTGACTAAAAAAATTGACAAAATACAGAACTCACTCATGATAAAAATCTTCAGCAGACTAAGAAGAGATGAAAACTTTCTCAGCTCAATAAAGAGTAGCTATAAAAGCCTACAACTATCATAATTAATATGAGAAATTAGATGTTTTTCCCCTAAGATTTGAAACAAGGCAAGGATGTCCTCTCTTATTAGTCCAATTTAATATCATATGCGAAGTCCTATTTAGTGTATCAAAACATATATATGTATACATATGCATATATAGATTGACTAAAATGTAAACAACATCAGAAGAAAAATAAAATTATCTTTCTTTGCAGATGGCATGAGTGCCTAAGTGGAAAATATTAAGAATATATACACAAATTCCTGGAGCTAACAAATATATTCCCTCTCAGTATACAATGTCTATATACAAAAGTCTTTTGCTTTCCAATACACTGACAATTAGCAGTTGGAATTTTAAGTCTTAACCATTACATTTAGCTCTGTGAAAAATGCTGGTGTTATTTTGACAGGGATTGCACTGCATACGTGGATTGCTTGGGGCAGTATTGACATTTTAACAATATTTGTTCTCCAATCCATGAGTATGGTTTGTTTTTCCATTTGTGTGTGTGTGTGTGTGTGTGTGTGTGTGTGTGTGTGTGTGTGTGTCTTCCTCAATTTCTTTCATAAGCTTTCTACAGTTTTCAGTGTATAGATTTTTTACCTCTTTGGTTAGGCTTACGCCAAGGTATTTTATTTTTTTGGCGCAATTGTAAATGTGATCGATTCCTTGATTTCTCTTTGTGCTGTTACATTATTGGTGTATAGAAATGCAACCTATTTCTTTACATTGATTTTACATACTGCAACTTTGCTGAATTCGTATATCATTTACAGCAGTTTTTGGTGGACTTTTTTGGGTTTTCCACAGAGTATCACATTGTCTGCAAAGAGTGAAAGTTTGATTTCCTCCTTGCCGATTTGGATGCCTTTTATTTCTCTATGTTGTCTGATTGCTGAAGCTAGAACTTCCAACACTATGTTGAATAATAGTGATGAGAGTGGACATCCTTGTCCTTAGGGGGAAAGCTCTGTTTTTTCCCATCGAGGATGATATTAGCAGTGGATCTTTCATATATGGCTTTTATGATCTTGAGTTATGACGCTTCTATCCCTACTTTCTTCAGGGTTTTTATCAAGAAATGATGCTGTATTTTGTCAAGTGTTTTCTTGCATCTATTGAGAAGACCGTGTGGTTCTTATCCTTTCTTTTATTAATGTGGTATATCACATTGCTTGATTTGTGGATATTGAACCAGCCCTGCAAGCCAAGAATAAATCCCACTTGATCATGGGGAATACTTCTTTTAATGTATTGTTGGGTTCAATTTGCTAGTATCTTGTTGAGAACTTTTGCATCCATGTTCATCAGGGAAATTGGTCTGTAATTCTGTAATTTAGTGGGGTCTTCGTCTGGTTTTGGAATCAAGGTAATGTTGGCCTCGTAGAATGAGTTTGGAAGCTTTTCTTCCCTTTCTATTTGTTGAAACAGCTTCAAAAGAATATGTGTTAACTCTTTAAATTTTTGATAGAATTCCCCTAGAAAGCCATCCGGCCCTAGACTCTTGTTTTTTGGGAGATCTTTGATTACTGATTCAATTTCTTTACTGGTTATGAGCTGTTCAAATTTTCTATTTCTTCCTGTTTCAGTTTTAGTAGTTTATATGTTTCTAGGAATTTGTCCATTCTTTCAGATTGCCCAATTTATTGGCATATAATTCATAATATTCTATTATTTTTTGTATTTCTGCAGTGTTGTTTGTGATCTGTCTTCTTTCATTCATGATTTACTTATTTGGGTCCTTTCCTTTTTCTTTTTGATCAATCTGGCCACGGGGTTATCAATTTTGGTAATTCTTTCAAAGATCCAGCTCCCAGTTTCATTGATTTGTTCTACTGTTTTTTCCCCAATATCATTGATTTGTGCTGTAATATTTATTATTTCCCTTCTTCTGCTGGTTTGGGGCTTTATTGGCTGTTCTTTTTCTAGCTCTTTTAGACGCAAGGTTAGGTTGTGTATCTGAGACCCTTTTTTCTCTTTAGAAAGGATTGGATTGCTGTATCCTTCCCTCTTATGACTGTCTCTGCTGCATCCCAGAGGTTTGGGGCTGTCGTGTTTTCATTTTAATTGGCTTCCATGTACTTTTTAATTTCTTCTTGAATTTCTTGGTTAACCCATTCATTCTTTGGTAGGATGCTCTTTAATCTCCAAGTATTCCTGGTCCTTCCAATTTTTTTCTTGTGGTTGATTTCAAGTTTCATAGTGTTGTGGTCTGAAAATACTCAAGGTATAATCTCAATCTTTTTGTACTTGTTGAAGGCTGATTTATGTCCCAGTATGTGATATATTCTGGAGAATGCTCCATGTGCACTAGAGAATAATGTGTATTCTGCTGCTTTAGGATGAAATGTTCTGATTATATCTGTTATGCCCATCCAGCCCAGTGTGTCATTCAAAGCCATTGTTTCACTGTTGATTTTCTGTTTGGATGATCTGTCCATTTCTGTAAGTGAGGTGTTGAAGTCCCCTACTATTATGGTATTATTATCAATGAGTTTCTTTATGTTTGTGATTAGTTGATTTATATATTTGGGTGCTCTCACATTGGGGACATGAATGTTTATAATTGTTAGATCTTCTTGGTGGATAGACCCTTTAATTATAACAAAATACCCCTCCTCATCTGTTGTTACAGTATTTTAAAATCTAGTGTGTCTGATACAAGTATGGCTAATTCAGCTTTCTTTTGACAATCATTAGCATGACAGATGGCTCTTCATCCCCTTACTTTAATCTGCAGGTGTCTTTAGGTATAAAATGGGTCCTGTAAGCAGCATATAGAGGGGTCTTGTTTTATTATCCATTCTGAAACTGTATGTCTTTTGACTGCAGCATTTAATCCATTGACATTTAGAGTGAGTACTGTAAGATATGGATTTAGTGCCATTGTGTTGCCTGTAGAGTTGATGTTTCTGGTGCTGTTCTCTGGTCCTTTCTGGTGTTTGTTGTTTTTGGTCTTTTTTGTTTTGTTTTCTATAATTTGTGTGGAACCAGAAAAGACCCCAAATAGCCAAAGCAATTCTGGAAAAAGAAAGAAAAGCTGGAGGCATTTAAGCTGTATTACACAGCTGCGATCATCAAGACAGTATGGTACTGGCACAAAAATAGACACATAGATCAATGGAACAGAATGTAGAACCCAGAAATGGACCCAAAATCATATGGCCAGCTAATCTTTGACAAAGCAGGAAAGAATATCCAATGGAATAAAGACAGTCTCTTCAGCAAATAGTGTTGGGAAAACTGGACAGCAACACGCAGAAGAATGAACCTGGACCTCTTTCTTACACCATACACAAAAATAAACTCAAAATGGATAAAAGACCTAAAAGTAAGACAGGAAGTCATCAAAATCCTGGGGAGAAAAGAGGCAATAACTTCTTTAACCTCAGCTACAGCAACTTCTTACTTGACATATCTCTGGAGGCAAGGGAAACAAAAGCAAAAATGAACTATTAGGACTTCATCAAGATAAAAAGATTTTGCATAGTGAAGGAAACAGTCAGCAAAACTAAAAGCAAACTGACACAATGGGAGATGATATTTGCAACTGATACATCAGATAAAGTGTTAGTATACAAAATCTATAAAGAACTTATCAAACTCAGCACCCAAAAAACAAAGGACAGTGAGGAAATGGGGAAAAGGCATAAATAAACTCTTTTCCAAAGAAGACCTCCAGATGGCTAACAGACACATGAAAAAATGCTCATCACTCATCATCAGTAAAATAGAAATCAAAACTACAATGAGATACCACCTCACACCTGTCAGAATGGCGAAAATGAACACCTCAGGCAGCAATAGATGTTGGTGTGAATGTAGAGAAAGAGGAATCCTTTTGCACTGCTGGTGGGAATGCAAACTGGTGCAGCCACTCTCGAAAACATTATGGAGGTTACTCAAAAAATTAAAAATAGAACTACCCTACGATCCAGCAATTGCATTACTAAGTATTTATCCAAATGATACAGGGGTGCTGATTCAAAGGGGTACATGCACCCCAATATTTATAATAGCACTATCCAAAATATGGAAAGAGTCCAAATATCCATTGACTGATGAGTTGATAAAGAAGATGTGGTATATATATATATATATATATATATATATATATATATATATACACAATGGAATATTACTTGGTGATCAACAAGAAGGAAATCTTGCAATTTGCAACAATATGGATGGAACTAGAGTGTATTATGCTAAGCGAAATAAGTCAGTCAAAGAAAGACAAATATCATATGACTTCACTCATATGTGGAATTTAAGATACAAAACAGACGAACATAAGGGGAGGGAAGTGAAAATAGCATAAAAACAGAGAGGGAGACAAACCATAAGAGACTGTTAAATACAGAGAACAAACTGAGGGTTGCTAGAAGGGTATTGGTGGGGGGATAGGCTAAATGGGCAAGGGCATTAAGGAAGACATTTGTTTGGATAAACACTGGGTGTTGTATGCAAGTGATGAATCATTAAATTCTATTCCTGAAATCCTTATTACACTCTATGTTAACTAACTTGAATTTAAATTTAAAAAAAAGATGTAATTGACATATAACTGTGTAAATTTAAGGTGTACAATATGATAATATGATACAGGTATATATTGTGAAACGATTACTACAATAAAGTTAGTTAACATGTCAAAAAATCCCCAATACATTTAAAATAGCACCCTCAAAATAAGATATGTATAAATGTAACAAAATATGTGCAGGCTTTGTATACAGAAAACTATAAAACGCTTATAAAAAAACAAAGACAATCTAAATAAATGAAAAGATATTGTGTGAGATAGATGGAAAGACTCAGTACTTTTAAGATGTCAGTTCTCCCCAACTAGATCTATTAATTAAATGCAACCCCATCAGAATCCCAGCAGTCTATTTTGTAGATATTGACACATGCATAACAGCAATCCAGTTAAAAAAAAAAAAAGGATATTTATCTTTCACTGACTTATTTCTCTTCATACAATACACTTCAGTTAAGACAAATATATGATTTCACTCATATGTGGAATTTAAGAAACAAAACAGATGAACATAGGGAAGGGAAGGAAAAATAAGATATATATGGAGAGGAAGACAAACCGTAAGAGACTGTTAAATACAGAGAACAAAACTGAGGGTTGCTGCAAGGGAGGTGGGTGGGGGGATGGGCTAAATGGGTGATGGGCATTAAGGAGGGCACTTGTTGGGATGAGCATTTATGTTATATGTAAGTGATGAATCATAAATTCTACTCCTGAAACCAATACTACACTATATGCTAACTACCTTAAATTTAAACTAAAAAATAATGATAAAAAGAAAGGATAGATTTTCAATGAATGTTGCAGGAACAATTGGATATCCATATAGAAAGAAAGAAAGAAAGAAAGAAAGAAAGAAAGAAAGAAAGAGAAATAAATAAATAAATAAATAAACCTACATACAGCTAACAACTCATACAAAAATTAAGTTAAAATTGGATAAGAGATCTAAATGTAAAATGCGAAAATATAAAACTTCTAGAAACAAATGTATAAGCAAATCTGTGGAAGCTTCAGTTTGGATATGTGTTCTGAGATACAACACAAAATGTATTATACAAGAAAGCAATTGAGAGTTCAAACTTTATTGAAATTATCATATTACTGAATCTAATTTATTAAAATTCAAATTTTCTGCTTTTTAAAAGATATGATTAGGAGAAAGGAATAACTGCTACCGACTGGGAGAACATATTTGCAAAACGCACATCTGTAAAATATTTGTATCTAAAACATGGAGAGAACAGTTCTGAGTCAAAAAAAAATCTACCCAATTAAATGTATGACTGAAAGACCTATATAGACAACTCTCCAAGGAATATATACAGATGGCAAATAATGTATGAAAAGATGGTCTACGTCACATGTTTTTAGGGAAATGCAGATTGAAAACAATGATGAGATATCACTATATACTTGTAAGAGTAGCTAAAATACAAACAAACTAACACCAATTTCTAGAAAAACTAGAGAACTCATTCATTGCTGGTGGGAATGTGAAATGGTTCAGCCACTTTGCAAGACACTTTGGTAATTTAAACATAAACATAATCTTACCGTATGATCCAAAAACTTAGTTCTTATATATTTAACAAATTGGCTTAAAATAGGAAAAATAAGGTGCTCCTGGGTGGGTTAAGCATCCAACTCTCGATATCCAATTCTTGATCCCAGAGTTGTGGGATCCTGTCCCATGTGGGGCTCTACACTGAGCATGGAGCCTGCTTAAGATTCTTTCTCTTTCACTGTCTCTCTCTGCCCCTCTCCCACACTTGTCTTCTCTTTCTGTCTAAAATAAAAATTGTCTCATAAGAAAAAATCAGGTGTAGAGTTGATCAGAACTTTCGATACTACCCCTGCGATGTTTTTGCAAATATAAAACTATTCTAAAATTAAAATTCATTTAAAAATTAAAAACTACACTAGTGTAATAAAAATGTTTGTAAAGCACCTAAAGATATATCTAAGGAGAAGATACAATATATATTCAGTATGTTATACAATTTTATGTCAATTCATTAATATAAGGTATATAAATAAATAAATATGCACATTATGTTCATAAATGAAAAAAAAGTAGATGTGATGTCAAATCTTCCAAACCATAACATATAAATTCAATTATGCCCAACTGAAATTGTGTTTGTGTGTGTGTGTGTGTGTAAAATTTTATGTTTTTTTCTTAAAATGTATACTGAAGTTTTAATAACAGCTAAAAGTTTTTCACACACAACCCCCAAAAAGATACTAGGATTATATCCCAGAAACAATATAGATTATTAACACATAATAATTAAGAAAGTCTGTTAGTCAATTGACTGACTAATTCATAAGAACATGATGAAGTGAAAAGTGACTACCAAATTAATGGTGTTAAGACCATTTGTTATGCACAAAATATAAAGGAAGCAATTGATAAGCTTGATATATTAGAACACTAAAAACCCAAAACTTACTATCATAAAGATGCTAAAATAAAATAGAACAAACTACAAAACTGAAGAGAATGTATGTCATGAAAAGTGATAAAGGATTAAGATTAAAATTGGAGAAACGAGTCCTGCAATTCACCAAAGAAAAAGAAAAACGTTAAAGAATGAAGGAAAAAAATGTAAACAGGAAATAATAAATGAAAGAAAAAAAAACCCTTATGTCCATTGTAATGTCCCTGAAAAACATGATCATACAGATAATCATACTAATTCAAGTTAAAACACTAGTGTGCTTTTATTTTAGCACAATTGAAAAAAAAAACCTGAAAATACTTAGTGTTGGTAATAGAAACTCTCATATACCTGTATGAGCTTATACAGTGGTATAAGAAATTTGAAAAGTAAGTCTATATCCATATGAATGGAAGATCTATATATCCTACAATCCAGCAATTCCATTTCTAAGAACCAAAAACGGTGATTTCCCATCCTGGAATCATATTAGAATCACTTGGTGAACTTGTAAAAATAACAATCTTCCATAATGTGCTATTAATACAGAATTTCTGGGGATGGGCCTCAGTAATTAGAATTATTTAATTTTGATTTGTCAAAGAGACAGGTATTATTGTAGCATTTTGATAATGCTGCAAAAATGGAAAACAGATGAGTATCTGCAAATATAAGCAATAATAAACATAATTTTGTTTTATTCATTCACTGAAGTATAATATATGAATTAAAATAAGTAAATGAAAGCTACATGCATCAATGCAGATAAATCTCAAAAACATAACATTGAGTGAATAAAGCAAGTCACAAAAGATATGTGCCATTTATCGAACAAACTATTTTTTTGTGGATACTTATATATGCATAAAATAATAAAAAGTAGTCATAAGGGGCGCCTGGGTGGCTCAGTTGGTTAAGCGTCCGACTTAGGCTCAGGTCATGATCTTGCAGTCCGTGAGTTCGAGCCACGCGTCGGGCTCTGTGCTGACAGCTCAGAGCCTGGAGCCTGTTTCGGATTCTGTGTCTCCCTCCCCGTTCATGCTCTGTCTCTCTCTGTCTCAAAAATAAGTAAAGGTTAAAAAAAATTTTTTTAAGTAGTCATAAAATTTTTAAAAAAGTAGTCAAATAACAGTTATGTCAGAATAACTACTACCTTGGAAGTTCAAGAATGGTAACAGATACAGTACTCGGACGATATTACTTATTTGTAACATTTTACTAGTTTCTAAAAACTTCAATGAAATTTGGCAAAAATATTAAGGTTCAATAAAGCTAGATGCTAAATACAAGAGTATTATTTGTATCTACTATACAGGGGGTACTAAACACAAGGGCATCCTTTATATTTAACACACCTGAACATTTTCGCACACACATTAAAAAAAAGGAAAACACAACAACTCAGTTTCAACGTGAAGATTCTGAACTTATATAATGAGACAAATATATTTAGTGAGGGAATGGCAGCGGATATAAATGGGGCTATAAAATGTTAAAGCTATCATTAGGGAAGTATAAAGTATACAGTAAAGTGAAGGAAAATCAGAGTCTTCTGTAGAAATTAGGCATTTGTAATTTTAGTTTTTTAAATTTTTTAATGTTTATTTATTTTTGAGACAGAGAAAGACAGAGCATGAACGAGGGAGGGTCAGAGAGAGGGAGACACAGAATCTGAAGCAGGCTCTAGGATCCGAGGAGTCAGCACAGAGCCCAACGCAGGGCTCGAATTCACGGACTGTGAGATCATGACCTGAGCTGAAGTCAGATGCTTAACCGACTGAGCCACCCAGGCACTCCGGTATTTGGAATTTTCTAATAACCCAAATAGCAATCTACTCCCAAACCATAATAGGTGATAATACATATATGCAGTGAAATCAAGGAGGGGGATTATATTATGGAAACGGTACTATTCGGTGATTTTCTAGTAACAGCTCCAAAGAACACTGCACAGAATGAGATAGCTGGATGTTTCAAACAAAGATGAAATCAATGACTGTTGATTGTAATGAGAAAATAAAGTTGAAGAAAGAATCTGAATTCCTTAAAAAGATAGGTATATTTTTGTCTGAGAATAAACCAACAACTTCATGGTAAATGTTAATAGGTCACAAAATTGAATACTTTTAACAAAGATATTCTGTATTTCTTATCACTAAACTCTTTGAAAATGATCTATTTCCTGCTTTGGGTTGTACTCTAATGACAACATTGCACATATTGATGAATTAAAAAAAAAAACTCTAGTAATGAAACGGATGAATACATGAGAGAGAAGCAAAAATAGGGGACTAGAAAAACATCTCTCTAATTGACTACCAGGAAAAAAAAGGAGGCTTTTAGATAAAAGCATTAGAGGACTTTAAATAAAATAACACACAGAAATGATTGGTAGAAAAAACACAAACTTAAGACAAAAGCCTCAGTGATTTGCCTACCTGGAAAAAAACCCAAGCACGGGTTGCAATTGCAGATACGTACATTAATATATAATTTTAATATGCAGCCCAATGGAAACTAATTTGCATGTTATAATTACCTTTCCAACTGTCTTTCATGAGATAAATACATAGCCATTAACAAAGCTTTAATGTATCACATATTTTTACTAAATAAATTTGCTTTATGATATTGTTTAATCTTTCTAAGGAAATGGCAAAGTCCTCTTATGCTTCATTAAGCACAAAGAATCGGGAATATTTGAAGTTTTGATTCTAGTGTGAGAGAATACTTCATAGCAGTAGCTAAATTAATGACATTGCTTTTCAAATAGTTGTTTCACAATAACTCTCATCTTATTAAAATGATTAATTTTAGTTAAATCAAGTCGTGGCTTATATGAAGTTAGCTTTATGGTAATCAAGATGAGAAATGACAAGGACACAGGAGGTGTAGAGAGAGATTAATGTTTATACTGAATTCACCTTCTGATATTTTTGTCTGATCATTTCTGGGAAAAGTGGGGAATCAATCCACTTACACACAAATAGAAATGGTAAATAATAATGCTTCTCGTCTTCTAGAAGGGACACACAAAATTCCAGATATACAGAGTATGTATGTAAACACTGGAGAAAAAAAGAAAAAGAAAAAACAAATACAAGTTTGAGGAAAAGGTTATTTTCAACAGGCACAAATGAGGGATATTAGAGCTTTTAGATATGAACATAAATGACACACACCCGACGTAAATATTTTGACAAGTTCCTGCCTACCTGATATATGATCTGCTACACAATCTGACCCCTTTGCTTTTCTACTCAGATCTGCACTACTGAGGTCCCAGTGAAGTGTGTAGTAACTCACTTGGTGGAGTCCCTACTACCAACTAATATGGATTCCCACCTCCACCTTCATCTTCATGCTCATGTGACACAATCTCCTCCACTTTCTTCACAAGGTGAAATCCTCCTATGCTCAAGGGTGGAACTCAAACACCAATTACTCTAAATGCCTTTCCAAACTACTCCAGTATAAAATAAATCTTATTTTCCTGTTGATCATAACATTTTAAAAATTTACCTCACTATTCCTGTCAGCCACTAGGACACAACACAATACATAAAAGTATTTAACAAATAAATGTTAATAGAATAAGTCATTTTAATTAATAAAGTGTATTTTTTACCTGAGGTTCAAAATACAAAAACAGTACATAAAATCACTTTCAATATGGACCCCAGAATTATAATTCTTTTATATAGTGTACATGTGTTACACAGAAGTTTATGTCTGTCCTATTGGCATAAATTACTGAAAAGTATTTGTTCTTTCACCTTAGTTATAGTTTATTAAATGAGTAGGAAGGAACAGAGAAAATGAAGGCAACTTATGTCTCCATGTTTAATACCTCAGAAGTCATTTTTTTGAGAAAAATCTGTTTTTAGGTCAATCATTTGAAGATAGCTGAGAATAGTGAGGTCTTTCTCTAAATTATTTGTTTATTTTGGCTAGCTTGTCTCTATTTATGTTTTAAGGAAACAGGCCATTGGAACAGACTTCAGAATCTTCATGAGCTATAGCTTTAGGGAGGTATTTTCTTTTGGCATGAATATATATTTTAAAAATCTACTTCTTAAAGCATAGAATCAGAGGAAACAAAGAATTTAAGAATCAGTTCAGTACCACTTCTCTTCAAGTGAAGAAAGGACAAAGACAGACGTCTTTGATTTCTGTCAAAGACAGATCTGACAAAGACAGATGAAGAGATTTCGTAAAAGATATCCCCAGCCAAGTTGTGGTTCGGCCTAAGATCTTAGATTCTGCCTGCTAGAGCAGGCTAGAGATCATTTGTGCAAAGAGATGTGGTTTTTTTTCTTATTTGTTGTTATCCACGTTTATGCTTTCTCTTTCCTTCTTTCATTCTTTCATGTTATGCTTGTTCTTTCATTTTTAAGCTCTTTCACACTCATAGCTGTCTCATATCATGGTTATTTCTTCTACACGACAGATCAGTATAATACTGAGATTCAGAGCAGAGGTCCTGGAAACGTACCACCTATGTTTGAATCCTGGGTGTGCCCACTCTAGCTCTCTGATAACACTCAATAATTTAAAATTATATCGAAATCAGGCCCAAAACTTCTACTGCTCTCTCTTGTTTCAAGAATGTTCTTTTAAAAATGTATATCTTATATCCAGTGAAGACATAACAGGCAATGAATGCTTGGATACCACACTTGGCCTGCAACACTTAGAAATGGTATATAAAATATGAAAAAAGTCAGAGGCACAGCTCATTATAAATTAAAAAAATAAATGTAAATAACTTCTGGTATTGTAAAATGGACAAGAAATGCAAAACACTGAGAGGGATGGCGTGGATCTAATGGTTTTCAGATATGACAGCTGGCAGTGAGTTTGAGGTTACTGTTGAAGGCCAATCTGAGAGAGGGCTTTATAGACTTCATAGGAAGTTGTGGCAAAGACATTGACCCTTCCTTACCAATAGGCATTAAATAAAGCTTTTGAGTAGTTTCTTAGCTGTTGTTTAGATATCTTCAACGTCAGCACGAGGCAGGAGGCTCCAAACACCGTATAAGACCTGGCTCTATATTGGAATGTGAGATGTGAGATGATGGCAAACAAAATATTCTGAAAAATCCTCCCGCCTTAACAGCCCTCAGAAGTGCTGGATGGTACATAACATATATCCTTCAAAACACGTCTCTCTTTCTCTCTCTTTATCTGTTTCTCTCTATCCATCTTATACACACCTGATTGCACACACACATACACACATGGAAATCCGCAGGAAATCAAATAGTAACATGGAGATGGAAATCAGGAGACTAGTAAAATTATTTTTGAAGTGATGCTCTGCTTTTTATGGTAGTGTATAAACAGCTACATGACTTATATTTTTAGTTACACTGACTACAGAAGGGATAGAGAGCAAGGCTTGCACCTTCCCAAAATAGACAGTGCGAATTGAATTTGCCATATAATGCTGGAACCCCCAAAGGTTTGAAACTTCTGTGACTGAATTACCTAGAAGGGAAAGACATTTCAACTATTCTTGTCTATCTTGGTACAGGCTTTGTACGAGAAAAAGATCTACTCTAAGAATTAATAAACACAAACTTCAAACAGATTTATGGTATGGAGTTATATATACTACACGCATGGTCAGAAAATCCAAAGCTGAAAAACACCTTGACAGATTCCAAAATTTATGTTTGTAAATTCCTTCCAGAATAATATGTCCTACAAACAAACGACAGTAATGGTGAGGCTATGGAGAAATTGGACATTTTTTCCACTGTTGCTGTGAATGTAAAGTGATGCAGCCAATATGAAAAACAGTATGGAGATTCTTCAAAAAAATAAAAACAGAACTGCCATACAATCCAACAATTTCACTTCTTGGCATTTATTCAAAATAACTGAAGTTCAGATCTTGAAGGGGCTTTAGCACTCCATGTTCACTGCAGAACTATTCACAATAACCAAAATGTAAAACAGTTTAAATATCCATAAACCAATGCACGGATTGAAAACATGGTATATATGTAAAATGGAATATTATTCAGCCTTAGAAAAGAAGGAAATCCTGTCAGATGCAACAACATCGATGAACCTGGGGGCCATTACACTAAGTGAAATCGGCCAACCGTAGAAGAACGCATATTGCCTGATTCTACTTACATGAAGAATCTAAAATAGTCAAACTCATAGAATCAAAGAATACAATAGTGGTTATCAGGGTATGAGAGAAGGGGGAAATGGATAGATGCTAATCAGTGACTACGGTATTTCAGTCATGCAATTATGCAAGTGCAGTCATGGAATCTAGAGACCTGCTTTACAGCACTGCGTCCACAAATAATAATAGCTTGCTTGCAATTCAAAAATTTTTTAGAGGGTAGACCTCATGTTAAGTGTTCCTACCACAATAATAATAAAACAAACTCTTCTATGAACATTGGTATACTAATTCCAGCAAGAAAATAAGTTCTCAATTGCAGAGTGCAGTTACTGGGATTTTTGGTTTTGAAGTGAACTAACAATTTTCCAGAGTAGCTGTACCATTTCAGATCCTGCTAGTAATATATAAGTGGTGTCATTTTCCTACATCTTCTCCAGAATTTTGTTTTTTCATTATATTTCACTGTAGCATTCTGATAGATGTGTAGTGATATTTCACTGTGGTTTTAATTTGCATTTTTTGCTTGGCGAATGATGTTGCATATCTATTTATGTGCTTATTTGACATCTGCATATCTTGCTCAGTTTAATGTCTGCATATGTGTTTTGTCCATTTTCTGGTGGGATTGCTTTTTTTTAATGCTAAATTTTGAGGGTTTTAAAAATATTATTCTAGATTCTAGTCCTTTGTTGAATATATGGTTTACAAATATTTTCACCCAGTCTGTTTATTTTTTCTTTCTTTTTTTTCATTCTATTTTGATCATACAGTGTTGTTGGAGACTGCCAGTTCAATATCTGCCTCCTAAATGGTGCTCAAATGTTAACCCTCTACCATGAATGAAAACAAACGTGTCACATACCATCACTAGCAGATCAAGAAATTCGTAAGGACTCTGATGACAATATGACTGAACAGAAATGAGGAGTGGTTCCATTCTATTTGGTGAATTATAGGAGGGAAATATTTTTGCTGATTTAAAATGATCTTAGAATTACTGAACAATGTTCAGAAGTTTTTTACACTTCACTCACACATGTAAGAAAAAAATCCCAAATAGCAACACTAAGTAGAACATTTATTCATTTGTACATTCACTCACTCACTCATACTGTAAATACCTACTGACTCTGGATTCTGTGCCAGGCACCATGCTGGGTGGGGGTGGAGTATATACAGGTAAAAAACACAGCCTTTACCTCAAAGAGTTTACTGACAAGGGAGGCAATGTAAGAAGGAGTAATCAGACCACTCTATTATAATTGTGGCATTGAGTGAGGTATGCATTGATCAAAGCAAAAGGCTCCTGTCCTAAAAACCAATCTTTAAATTAAAAACTACTATCACAGGGACGCCTGGGTGGCTCAATCAGCTAAGCCTCTGACTTCGGCTCAGGCCATAATCTTGAGGTTTGTAGGTTTGAGTCCCATGTTGGGCTCTGTGCTGACAGCTCAAAGCCTGGAGTCTGCTTTGGATTCTGTGTCTCCGGCTCTCTCGGCCCCTTCCCCACTTGTGCTCTCTCTTTCTCTCTCAAAAACAAATAAACATTTAAAAAATTAAAAAAAAAACACCATCACAATAACAGCACCAATAATAACAGATAAATTTATTGAGTACTTACTAAAAACAAGTTACTATTCTTAGTGTTTTACAGTTAATCCTAATAACACACTATAAAGTGGATGCTATAATGGTTACCTCATAGAGAGAGAAATAGCAAGAGTCAAGACTGATTTTGATAGTTGGGGGAAATACATCTATCTGTCTATCTATCTATCTGTCTGTCTAAGCTCTCATGGGTTAGATGCAAATGCATAAATAACTGCAATTGTATATTTTGTTTAATGAAACATTTCAAGGTCTGTTTTAATTCAAGATAATATAGTTTGGCTGCCTACTCTTTAGCTAGTCTTCTAATGCCATACTCTTAATATGCTTTTTTTTTTAAGTTTATTCATTTATTTTGAGAGAGAGAGAGCACGCGCACAGGAGAGGAGGAGGGGCAGAGAGGGAGGATGACAGAGAATCCAAAGCAGATTCCTCAAATGTCAGCACAGAGTCTGATGCTGGGCACAGAGTCTCACGAACCATGAGATCATGACCTGAGTTGAAGTCAGACGCCCAATCGACAGAGCCACCCAGGCACCCCAACCATACTCTTAAGATCTTGAACTAAATGGTATCCTTGTGTTTTAGGGCACACAACCAGCATACTTCCCTTTACCATTTCTAAAGGATGAACTTGGTATGCGTGTTTCCTTGGTAGATAAGCAACTATTGAAAATCCCAAATGCTACATGTCAGACAAATGGCCTCTGTGTAGTGTTCTGTTGGATGAATTAACTGCCTTTTGTGTGGTTCTGCACGAACTGTCAGTTCACAGTTGCATATAATCGGGAAGAGAGAAAATAATGGCTTGATAAACCTTTCAGGAAGAGTTTCTACTTGTTGCTTAACAGAATGTGTAAAAGGGAGTCTCATTTTCTCTGAATAGAGGAAATATAACTAGAGTACTTCTAGGTAGAAACAAATATTAAGACTATCATGATAAGTATTACTTTCTTATATTTTCTACAATGGATGTTTTTCTCTAGAGTACCATTGTTTTTTCTCCTAAGAAATAATAACTATGATGCCATGTTAATATTAAGTTTCCTAAAATGTTTTCATCCATTTCATTTATTAACATAATAATGGATAATTAGAAGTTGCCAGACTGTAGAGGCACCTGGGTGGTTTATTTGAGTGTCCGACTTCGGCTCATGACTTGGAGCCTCTCATTGGTCTCTGTGCTGACACCTCAGAGCCTGGAGCCTGCTTCAGATTCTGTGTTTGCCTCTCTCTCTGCCCTCCCCTGCTCGTGTTCTCTCTCTGTCTCAAAAATAAATACACATTAAAAAAAAAAAAAGTACATAGTGAAACACTTTTCCATACCTGGATAGAATAGGAAAAGCACCTGCAAGTTTTAGCCGATTTCTCCTGCCACAACCACAGGCAGTACCTGACAGTGGAAGGTGGATGTGATATGGAATTAGACAAGGTTGGTTTGGATCTGAGATCTACTATTTGCAGTCTGTGTGATGTTAAACACATTTCCAAACCTTTGTTAACTCCATTGAAGGCTGAAGTCAGGGTGATGAGGTCATGCTTATAAAATCAATAGGCACTTCTGTGGGTCCTTGGTATATGACAAATATATTTTCTTCACTTTTAGCTGAGACTTGCAGGCAGAAATACATTCTTAAAGTTCAATTTTTATTATAAAAGACAGTGTATTTGTGATCCATAAAATACAAATAGCTCATATTGTTTCACAATTGGCATATCATAAAATTTTATATTCTATATACTGGAAATCAATGCAAATATCCCCCAAATAGTCATTCAGTTATTTAACAAATGAATAACTGACACTTAAAGTGATCAGAAAACTTACTTGATGATAATGTAGACTTGCCAAAAGTATAACATACTTGGTTTCTTATTTTATTAATTTTTGATGTTGTGAGTATTGAATCTTAAAATATAGAGAGATAATTTTTAATTCTCACAATTCTTTGTGTGTATGCGGATATGAGGTACTTCTGTGTAAACCATGGCTTATAAATCTTTAGTGTATAATGAATCCTAGAGAGATTTTGGCTTATTTCCATTATGTGATTAGGAAACTGAGGCTCAGAGTAATTAATCCCAAGTAATTTAATTGATAGAAGAGATCATATGATTCCAGATATGCATCAGAGAATTTCAAATATTTTCATTTAGCAGAAGAATACATACTTCAATTAAGATTTAGGACTCCTACACATACATGGGTGATTGTGCACAGAAGCATTTATACACATAGACAGAAGTGCTCTGATTGCAGGAGTAATGGGCAGCTTCATCACTCCATTTATTTATTTATTTATTTATTTATTTATTTATTTATTTAGTGCAGGAGGGGCAGAGAGAAAGAAGGAAAGAGACAGAATTCCAAGCAGGCTCTGCACTGCCAGCGCGGAGCCTGACATGGGGTTTGTGGGGTTGGAACTCATCAACCATGAGATCATGACCTGAGCCTAAATCAAACATCCGAGGCATAACTGACTGAGCCACCCGGACTCCCTGTCCCCTCCTCATTGAAACTACTCTTGCCCTCTTACTCGCCTCCTTTCTTCTGCTCAGTGTTCCCTAAGAGATTCTAAATAACCTTCGATAATTCATGAAAAAAAATTGAAAATTATATATTAATTTTATCTCTCAGTGATAAAATTGATTATTCAATTCTATCAAATAAATGTGATAAGAGGTTAGGATGATTTTATATTTGAAAACAATGTAAAGAATAAGAAAATCACATAATAGAATGAAATTACAAACCAAAATTATGTAAATTGCTTTCCTACTTACTTTCAACAGTAGTTATGATAGCAATTGAGGGATGGGATCATCACCATAAATACAAGATATAGAAGAAATAAAAGTATCCAAAGACGATGACTCTACCACATTTTAAGCATAAAATATTACTTCTTGGTTTACTTTTTTAAAGTTTATTTATTTTGAGAGAGAGAGAGAGAGCACAAGATGGGAAGGACAGAGAGAGGGAAAAAGAGAATCGCAAGCAGGGTCCATACTATCACCATAGAGCTTCCCACAGGGCTCAATTCCATGAACCATGAGATCATAACCTGAGCTGAAATCGAGAGTCAGACGCTCAACCTACTGAGCCACCCAGGCTTACCTACTTCTTACTAAAATTGATGGAATTTTAGCTCAAAAACAATTTATCTTAATTTTAAGGTATCTTGAAGAAAACAGTTAAGTATTAATATTTAGCAGAACTTTATATTTTTTTACAACTTGATCAGTGTTTATTCTAAAATAGAATTCATTACATAGGCATGTTTTATAGTAAGCTTACATTAACAAACCTACCAAGAGAATTAAAATTGTTGAAGCATCTCATTGTGAGAATTTGTGAGACTCCCATGATTCATATAAACATGGGTCTATTTTCCAGTCTTTCCCTGGCCTCATTCTTCACAAGTGAAAAACTAGCACATCATACTTCAGCCACCAATAAGGGAAATGGAACCAACAAGATTATTTCTGATCTTTATTTTCCATATTCGGCATAAAGTTAATAGTGTGTTTAACTTTAAACAACAGCTCAATAAAACCATAAGTTTGATACATGTCTTCTTAAATATATTTTCACTATTTAAGAACACGAGTGTTTGCATTAATCTAGGAAAGTTAATTATATCTAAGCCTGAGCTGATGGGTGAGTTAAATCTTATATATCAATTCTCATTAATTGATAAATAGTGGAGCTTTGCATTAAAGGTTCTTAGAGGCACAGGCTAAGGAAATAATGTCTTCTTGAGGCATATAATGAAGAAATATTGCCAGAAATTAATTACACAATTACTGATGATAAAAGATTTTTATTTGAGTTTTTGAATATATATATATGATTTTACCATATATTATATATATAATAGATATTTGAACTATGTCTAAGAATAAGCATTTAAAAACTCCATAGAATTTCTGTAATAAAAATTCTTAATTTGAGATTCTGAGCTTCTTTTTTTAATAGGAGTAATTATTTCTTATTTGTTGTGGGTTCTTCTGTGTGCATAATAAACAGGGGCTTTTGGTTATGTGTGTGTGTGTAGGTATATATGCACGTATATATGTGTGGTATACACACACACACACACACACACACACACACACACACACACACATGTTTTGTTTGGCCATGACACAACTATGTTTGTCTTATTGCATTGTAATTCTGCCATTGCAGTGGAAAAAGGTGTGTGGTTATGCAAGCCATAAAGATTTACTAAATATATTATAGTCCTTTATTAACCCTTTAAGGAAAATATATTGAATTTTTAAATTTTGAAGTAAACTATTCTATACAGATAGCCTATAATATCCCTTTGGCTCTTACGGTTTATATATTTTCATAATATCATGAGTTATTATAGAATTTTATTTTATTTTTTTGGTTTTCCCATTTTAGCAAAGTGTAATTTTTTTAAAATGTGATCAAGTTTCCTGTAAATTCAGTTCTGCTGAACCAATATAAGTTTGCTTTGTCTACTTTGTATGATCAAATGTATCACTACACAAGTTTTCTTCAATTTTCAAAGCAGTTTGTATTCAAATCCTGATACATCAGCCCTAAACAAAATATAATTTTGGGTACACTACTTGAACTTAAATTACCTAATCTATAAAACATGGATTACCATGGTTAGTAAATGTTCTCAACCCATAAACTATTATGAGGATTAAATCAGATGGTCAATGTAAACTGGTCTGAAAAACTGGCAAATAATAAGCAAAGACATATTTGCCATAATCATAAGGCCAAAACTTTCTCTCTAACTCAGAGGGAAGACAATAAACTTTTTCCAATATGAAACTTTTGAGTGTAATTTTCTACATATTTTAAACTTTTGAGAACTGTAGCGAATGATTTAGGTCCAGACCTCAGCATCACCATCACCTTTATTTATCTTCTATGCTGTGTGGAATGAATTTCCCCTATCATGTTTTCAAAGTTGTATTTCCTCCATACTATGCCACATCATATAAGAACATAGTAGTAATATGCATCATCATTTACAAAATTATATTTGGCAAAAAATACTACCTATATTGTGTAAATTGTTTTACAGGCAGTTTCTGAAATATTCTAAAGTCAACAGGTTTAAATGATAAAAGGTTACACATTAATGTATATTATTTCATTTGGTTTTAATGAACTATTTTCCAATAATCCTTCATTTTATATTCATTGTCTGAATTTTTAACACCCAGAAACCTTTGTCTAATGATTTCTCAGTCTTATCTACTCATAAACACACCTTAAGATTATCTTTTGACTTATCTGTCCTTCTCAAGGAAGACAATAAAGCATTCATAGTGGCTTGCTATGGCTATAAAGAGGTTCTAAATCCTTTAAACAAATGGTTACAATCTCATTGTCTCATCTACTTCTTGGTGCTATAGCCTCCTGTCATTGAGTGCTGTTGAACTTGTAGTGTCTCAGAGTCACAGATAAGCTTTAAAGAGTGGAGATAACTTTTATTTGTTACGGGCAATAAAACCAGCATCTTCACTGACTATCTGACAAGGAGGCATCTGATGATGCAGATCCAGTCAAGCAGAACACAAATCGAAATAGCATCTGAAGGGCAAGGTACTGAAGGCGTACACCGTATAAAATCTACGCAGCAAAATTATGTGGCAATGAAAGAATATTAGAGAACAAGGGACAAAGGCTAACACAGATTCCATCATGGAAAGATGCAATAGTAAACATAAATCTTCCCATCAAGAACCTCTGATAATGTCTGTCCAATTCATTTTTAATAAAAAAACCTGTTTAGTTTTATATTTCTCAGGTCTCTCCCTCCTGTGTAAATGTCATCGTGTGTGTGCTCACATATTCAATTTTTATGATTCTAGAATGTAAGTCTATTTTGAATTTTCCTGCATAAAATGTTAAATTCCATATTTTGGTGTTGGAGATACACACCTCTATATTCCACTTCATATGGTGTAATGACTATTAACTTTTTTCTTTTTAATTTGCTGCTTCTTCATTGATAATGGGTTCCAGTTTGCCCTTGTAACCATTTGGCTGAGGGCTGGAAGGGATCAGGAGTGTTAAAACAAGATTAAATCTTTCATAAAAGACATCACAACATGATATCCCCAGGTAACCAATTAAAGCAATTAGCAACTTCCACAATTAGAATTTCTTGTGATAGTCCCCTAAAATTCCCCTAAATTGGTTTACCCATAATGTGTAGTTAGTTAATGTAGTTGTTAATGTTTTAAAGGCTTGTTGTTTTGTTTTTTTTCCCCCTAGGAGGTATAACGGAAGACGTGCCAAAAAGAATTAACTATGGTTGCTTGAGAACAAAATAGTTGGTCAAAGGCACTTATAAATATACTAAATATATATCATATTTATGGCCATAATTTTATATCAAAAACCCTGTTTCTTAAAGAAGAATTAGGTTTATAGAAAAAATATAATTTATAAGTCAGTATTAATACACAAATATTAATTTTTCTTAAACTTACTTGAAAATATTGAATGTGAAAGTTTCCACTGCAAATTGTCTAAAAAGACAAAGTGAAAATGGTCTTTGATTTCTTTCTAAATCTTTCTTATAAAATCCAAGATACTAAATGGAAAGTATTTTTATTTGCTTGAACTATTCAGATCACCATTTAAGTTCTCAGTTTCACCCTGTGAGATTTGGCACGGAGTAACAAAGTCCCTTTATTATTGTTTCCCTTCCGTTTCTTTGCTATAACGTCTCTGGCTTTCTTGACTCCATTATCTTCCAGCGACACCAGATAGAGGGTGGAGAGGACAATGACAACAAAAGCTTCTGAAGGAGCTACTGAGGGCTACCTGGAGTTGTCACCTGTCCTTGCCTGCTTTCTGGCTCCACTGTAAACAGTTTTGGCTGAGTACTTAATTCTTATTTCCTTACCCTGCTTCTTTGGACAACTTTCATATTATCTCTATAAATAATACTCCAAATAACTCACATCCATTTCCCCTAGTGAGGGTGCAAATTAGATCCAAAAGATCAGTGAAATCTAATTTCAAGCTTAAGTCCTAAATCCTTGGCTGGAAACTAGCACATATCTCTTATTCCTTTCTTGTCTATGGTTAAGCTACTCAATGTTTCAGCAGAGTAAGCGCTTTTCTTTTTTCTCGCTCTCTTTTTTGGGTGTGGGTGGGGCATGGTGTGGTGGTAATCTGATTTTCAAAATGTGCAAATTCTGTTTTAGTTCTTAGATGCTCAACTCTTCAAGACCCCTCTCCTTGCACTCCCTGTTCAAACTCAATTTCTCTGAAGTCTCTGGATATGTCATTTTTGATAATGAGAATTTCTTTTTTCAGGCCTTCTTCAAGTTGACCCCTCTTAGGAGAGCAAATGTTTTAATTAAGATGAATTTTTTGTGGAAGTGTTAGTGTTCCCTTTGATGATACAATGTCCTGGTTTTATTCATTTTTTTTCCTTTCTCTTTCTCTTTTTTAACACCTGGATAAATATACAATTATTATATAAATTATACATTGATATGTTATATAAAATATTACATACAATGTACTTCCAAACATAATGCCTTCAAAACTATTTTATGTGAATTATTTTTACAATTAAAAGAAAAGCCAGGAATTATTCTGAACTTACTTTCATATTCTATCTACTCCATGAATGTAACAAAGGTGATCATCTCCCAAGAATAGCATTCAGAACACCTGAAAGCTAATCTAACCAGACTTTCCAGCCTCTTAACTCATTGATTTTTTTTTTTATAGATTCTATGCTTTAGACATAGTGAGCTGCTCAGACATATCACACATTGTCATGACTCCATATTTTGTTCCTGCATTTCTTCATTTGGACATGGCATTCCCTGATTACTTACTTGTTATTTAAATAAAAGGGGGCTCTCTGATCATAGATATTTAGAAAATTCTCAGGCTGGAGGATAAAAATTTAAACAGGCATCCCTCTTGCAGGGCTTCTCAAACATGTAATAAACTGGCACATACTGTGCCCATCCAAAACGGAGATATGATACTGAGCGTTTCACACATATATTTGTTTGCATGTATGTCTTGTCTCTTTAATGAGTACCAATCAACAACTTCCAGAACTTTTGTGTAACCAGGGGAGGACACATCAACATAGGCAATGGGGAATCACACAGGAGGGGGTCTAAATTGTAAATGGGTTGCTGTGCTGGTGTGTGGAGAATGCAAATGAGATAAAGGGGTACAAGCAATGGGATTTTTATTGTGGAAGTCCAAAACAGTAAGAGACTAAACTAAGATTGTAACAGAAAGGATGAAGAGAGAGCACATTTGAGACATTTCCAGGTGATAAAATCAATAGAACTGTGTAGCTAATTGAATGAGAGGGGAAATTAAAGTTCAAGAATGACACTCAGAATCATAACTTATGTAAATGGGTGAATACGTGCTGTCAATGGTGAGACTATTGTGGTAGAAATTTGTTTAGAGAAGGGAAAGGTCATTTTGGTTTTGGAAATGTCAGTTTTGAGCTTTTAGTGGAAATCCACATGGATATATTCAGTTTGAAGTGAGATTTAAGACTCAGGAGTTTGGCAGAATGATCTGAGCTGGAAATAGCATTTATGAATCACCAATATACCTCTGGAATTAGAAGCTATATGTGTAAATGAAATTACCAAGTATTAAAATGATGTTTCTATTGGTCCTTGATTTCAAGGTACTTATCCTTCTTTAATAATGATGGTTATGGGCAATTAAAGTTGACTTAAATTGTATTTCTTCAGGGATTTAAAAAAATATTTGTGATTATTTTTATTATATTATATAAACGCTATTAGTAAAGTCAATCACCAAAAGCCATAATCACTAAAAATAGATTAGACCATATAAAAATACTAAAGCTAAGATCATGAGTTAAGACATCTGTGGCTTTTCATCCTGCTTGTGTGGATCGTACATTGAGATCTAAAAGTGCATCATTAGAGGCCCAGGTATAGGCAATGAGAGTGGCCCTAATAGTGGCCAACAACAGTCAAATGTAAATGAGTCCTGACACACTTGTTACTAATCACATCTATCCTAAGGGCAAATATCTACTACTCTCAACTATGATCCAAGGGTGATAGAATGGTGAGGGATGAGTTACTGGTATCAGTAGTTCCTTCTTCATATAGTACACTCCCGAAAATATTTAGAAAACATTAAGCATAGTAACTTAGATTAGATTGAAAATTTGCAATACGCTTTTTTCACATCTCCTTATTTCTACCGGAAAACATCACTGCCACTTGGAACAGGTATGTAAAAACTGACCTGATACTTCTCTTGGATTATTAACGTTAATTTTATTCTTGACCTCAGTCAGTATAAAAATAGTAGGGAGTAGATGGAATAGCTGGGAACCAGTTCCCATCAGGGAACTTGAGTGCGCTGCACAAAACGCCCAATGTTGTGCTTCTGTGGATCCATCCCACTGATGGCTCTGCCTCCCTTCCGGTTCTGCAGGGACTCTCCTGCATGGGACTAGTGATGGCACAGTGAGCTAAGCCTGCCCCTCCTGCCCCTGTGCACCTTGTGGATCCACCCCAGCTAATACGCAAAATCCCATCCAAGCAGCACCACAAGCCCGGCAGTGTGCACATAGCTCAGACAGGGGCCACACTGCTCCACAGTGAGTCCTGCCCCTGGGAGAGGGGAAGATAGGTACACACCAGTCTGACTGTGGCCCCAGCGGTGGGCTGGGGGCAGATACTGGGTCTGACTGTGGCCCCGCCCACCAACACAAGTTACTCGGGACAGCACAGGAGAAGTGCCCTGCAGTTTGGAGCCACTGCAGGGACTACCCAAAATGACCAAACAGAAGTATTCTCCACAAAAGAAACTCTAGGAAGTAGCGACAGTAACAAATTAATCAAAAACAATTTAAGCAATATAACAGAACAAGAATTTAGACTAATAGTCATAGAATTAATCACTGGGCTTGAAAAAAGCATAGAGGGCAGCAGACAGTCTATTGCTACAGAGATCAAGGGACTAAAAAATAGTCATGAGGAGCTAAAATATGCTATAAATGAGGTGCAAAATAAAATGGAGGTGGCCATAGCACGGATTGAAAAGGCAGAGGAGAGAATAGGTGAAATAGAAGATAAAATTATGGAAAAAGAGGAAGCTGAGAAAAAGAAAGATAAAAAGAAATCCAAGAATATGAGGGGAGAATTAGAGACCTAGGTGACGTAATCAAACAGAACAATATCCGTATCATAGGGATTCCTGAAGAGGAAGAGAGAAAGAAAGGGGCTGAAGGTGTACTTGAACAAATCATAGCTGAGAACTTCTCTGATCTGGGGAAGGAAAAAGGCATTGAAATCCAAAAGGCACAGAGAACTACCTTCAGACGTAACTTGAATTGATCTCCTGCACAACATATCATAGTGAAACTAGAAAAATACAAGGATAAGGAGAAAAATCTGAAAGCAGGTAGGGATAAATAGGCACTAACTTACAAAGGTAGACACATAAGAGTAGTGGCAGACCTATCTATTGAAACTTGGCAGGCCAGAAAGGAATGGCAGGAAATCTTCAATGTGATGAAAAGAGAAAAATATGCAGCCAAGAATCCTTTACCCAGCAAGTCTGTCATTCAGAATAGAAGGAGAGATAAAGGTCTTCCTAAACAAAAAATACTGAAGGAATTCATCACCACTAAACCAGCCCTACAAGAGATCCTAAGGGGGATTCTGTAAGTGAAATGTTGCAAGGACCACAAAGTACTAGAGACATCACTACAAGCATGAAACCTACAGACATCACAATGACTCTAAACCCATATCTTTCCATATAACACTGAATGGAAATGGACTAAATGCTCCAACTAAAAGACATAGGGTATCAGAATGGGTAAAAAAAAAAAAAACAAAAAAAAAAAAAAAAAACAAAACAAGACCCATCTATTTTCTGTCTACAAGAGACACATTTTAGATTTGAGGACGCCTTCAGATTGACACTGAGGGGATGGAGAACTATCTACCATTCTACTGGAAGTAAAAACAAAAATGGAGTACCATACTTATATCAGAAACTAGACTTTAAATTAAAGGCTATAACAAGTGATGAAGAAGGGAATTATATAATAATCACAGGGTCTATCCATCAGGAAGAGCTAACAATAATAAATGTCTATGCACCGTATACAGAAGCACCCAAATATATAAAACAATTAATCACAAACATAAGCAACCTTCTTGATAAGAATGTGGTAATTGCAGGAGATTTTAATACTCCACTTACAACAATGGATAGATCATCTAGGCCCGGGATCAATAAAGAGACAAGGGCCCTGAATGATATATTGGATCAGATGGACTTGACAGATATATTTAGAACTCTGCATCCCAAAGCAACAGAATATACGTTCTTCTCGAGTGCACATGGAACATTCTCCAAGACAGATCACATACTGGGTCACAAAACAGCCCTTCAGAAGTATACAAGAATTGAGATCTTAACCATGCACACTTTCAGACCACAATGCTATGAAGCTTGAAATCAACCACAGGAAAAAGTCTGGAAAACCTCCAAAAGCATGGAGGTTAAAGAACACCCTACTAAAGAATGACTGGGTCAACCAGGCAATTGGAAAAGAAATTTAAAAATATATGGAAACAAACGAAAATGAAAATACAACAATCCAAACGCTTTGGGATGCAGCGAAGGCAGTCCTGAGAGGAAAATACATTGCAATCCAGGCCTATCTCAAGAAACATGAAAAATCCCCAAAACAAGATCTAACAGCAAACCTAAAGGAAATAGAAGCAGAACAGCAAAGACACCCCAAACCCAGCAGAAGAAGAGAAATAATAAAGGTCAGAGCAGAAATAAACAATATAGAATCTAAAAAAAACTGTAGAGCAGATCAATGAAACCAAGAGTTGGTTTTTTGAAAAAATAAACAAAATTGATAAACCTCTGGCCAGGCTTCTCAAAAAGAAAAGGGAGAGGACCCAAATAGATAAAATCATGAATGAAAATGGAATTATTACAACCAATCCCTCAGAAATACAAGCAATAACAGGGAATGTTATGAAAAATTATACGCCAACAAACTGGACAGCCTGGAAGAAATAGACAAATTCCTAAGCACCCACTCACATCCAAAACTCAAAAAGGAAGAAATAGAAAATTTGAACAGACCCATAACCAGCAAAGAAATTGAATCAGTTATCAAAAATCTCCCAACGAATAAGAGTCCAGGACCAGATGGCTTCCCTGGGGAATTCTACCAGACATTTAAAGCAGAGATGATACCTCTCCTTGTCAAGCTGTTCCAAAAAGTAGAAAGGGAAGGAAAACTTCCAGACTCATTCTATGAAGCCAGCATTACTTTGATTCCTAAACCAGACAGAGACCCAGCAAAAAAGAGAACTACAGGCCAATATCCCTGATGAATATGAATGCAAAAATTCTCAACAAGATACTAGCAAATCGAATTCAACAGCATATAAAAAGAATTATTCACCATGATCAAGTGGGATTCATTCCTGGGCTGCAGGGCTGGTTCAACACTCACAGATCAATCATTGTGATACATCACGTTAATAAAAGAAAAGATAAGAACCATATGATCCCGTCAATAGATGCAGAAAAAGCATTTGAAAAAATTCAGCCATCCTTTGTTAACAAAAACCCTCAAGAAAGTCAGCATAGAAGGAACATACTTACACATCATAAAAGCCATTTATGAAAAGCCCACAGCTAATATCATCCCCAATGGGGAAAAACTGAGAGCTTTCCCCCTGAGGTCAGGAACATGACAGGGATGTCCACTCTCGCCACTGTTGTTTAACATGGTGTTGGAAGTTCGAGCATCAGCAATCAGACGACAAAAGGAAATGCAAGGCATCAAAATTGGCAAAGATGAAGGCAAGCTTTCACTTTTTGCAGATGGCATGATATCATACATGGAAAACCCGACAGACTCCACCAAAAGTCTGCTAGAGCTGATACATGAATTCAGCAAAGTCGCAGGATAAAAAATTAATGTACAGAAATGGGTTGCATTCTTACCAATACACCAATAATGAAGCAGCAGAAAGAGAAATACAGAAACCCATCCGATTCACACTTGCGCCCAGAACCATAAAATACCTAGGAATAAACCTAACCAAAGATGGAAAAGATCTGTATGCTGAAAACTATAGAAAGCTTATGAAGGAAACTGAAGAAGATACAAAGAAATGGAAAAACATTCCATGCTCATGGATCGGAAGAATAGAATAAATATTGTTAAAATGTCAATACTACCCAAAGCAATCTACACATTCAATGCAATCCCAGTCAAAATTGCACCAGCATTCTTCTCGAAGCTAGAACAAGCAATCTTAAAATTTGTATGGAACCACCAAAGACCCCAAATTGCCAAAGTAATATTGAAGAAGAAAACCAAAGCGGGAGGCATCACAATCCCAGACTTTAGCCTCTACTACAAAGCTGTAATCATCAAGACAGCATGGTATTGGCACAAAAACAGACACATAGACCAATGGAATAGAATAGAGACTCCAGACCTGGACCCACAAAAGTATGGCCAACTAATCTTTGACAAAGCAGGAAAGAATATCCAATGGAAAAAAGACAGTCTCTTTAACAAATGGTGCTGGGAGAACTGGACGGCAACAGGCAGAAGAATGAAACTAGACCACTTTCTTACACCATTCACAAAAACAAACTCAAAATGGATAAAGGACCCGATGTGAGATAGGAAACCATCAAAAGCCTAGGGGAGAAAGCAGGAAGAACCTCTCTGACCTCAGCCGCAGCAATTTCTTACTTGACACATCTCCAGAGACAAGGGAATTAAGAGCAAAAATGGACTATTGGGACCTCATCAAGATAAACAGCTTCTGACTGCAAAGGAAGCAGTCAACACAACTAAAAGGCAACTGACGGAATGGGAAGAGATATTTGCCAATGACATGTTGGATAAAGGGCTAGTATCCAAAATCTGTAAAGAACTCACCAAACTCCACACCCGAAAAACAAATAATCCAGTGAAGGAGAGTGAGAGAGAGAGAAGGAGAGAGAGAGAGAGAGAGAGAGAGAGAGAGAGAGAGAAAGAGAAAGAGAAAGAGAGGGAGAGAGAGAGAGTTTCTTTCTTTGCTTCTATTTAGGCATGGTGCTTACACATATTGCACTTTTCTTCTATTGGCAGCAAATCTACATCTCTTAGAAAGGAGGAGGAAGATTTGGAGCCTTGCAGCTTTCTCCTTGACTGCATAGAGACTTTTGGATTGCTCTGGGGTTTTTCTGTGATGGGGTGATAGGTATGCAGTTCAGGAAGCATTCCCACAGAGAACCTCCATAGGATATATCAAGACGGTATACCTGACTGCAAATCAACTACCCAATTGTTAGAAAGAAGGATAATTGCCTGGGGATTTTATCTGTTCTTGTGGGTGATGCCAATAAGCGAGTGTGTTTATTAACAATTTATTTACAGAACACAGATTGATTTCACTGGGGCTGCATGGCCAGCCACTGCAAAGAAGAAGTAAATGATTTCTTCCAGAGCTTTTAGGAATCCACTGTTGTGACTGAGTCAGTATATATTGAAGTGAATTTCAGGATGTAGCAGTAAAGTGATGATCTTTGCAATATAGGACACAAAATGAAATCTGTCTAGAAAACAAACTAGAATAGGTTTTGATTTACATGTAGACAATATAATCTCCACCATCCCAAATTAAAGGAAAAGGGGTGCAGATCAAATAGAGTCAACTACCTAATTATGCAAATTATATTGAAGATAATTACGATGGGATTGTGCAGTGGTACAAAAGTATGATTTGGTTTCATATTCCTTAATTAGTGAGAGTGATATTAGTGAAAATAAAAGGGACAAATTAGGAGAAAATACTGCTTGGGTTTATAATTTATATCATTTGGGTAAAGCAAAAAATTACAGGATCAGGATCCAAAGATATAGTATTTTAATTGTCTGATTAGTTTTAATCAAGTGTAAATCTGAAGCTTATTGCAGAAAAGGAAATCTACACTTAAATATATGAGTATACAAGTAAATCATTTTATCATCTGCAACATCATAATTTCAAAGTATGAATTATTACCTGATTTTAAAAACAAAATAAACATATGATTTCATATTTGGTAAGAATTCCAAATACTGGTGGCAGTAGAATGGATGTATAAAAATACATTGGAAAGTGACGACAAGTAATATATGAAATATAGCTATGAGTATCTAGGTACTATTTTTCCCCCGTGAATTCATTTGTACTCATCCTGGGAAATATGGAAAATATAGGTATCCAAAAAGTATTGGTAATTTGGCCTGAATTTTACTTTTTTTGCTTAAGTGAATTGTTGGTAGCTATAGCTCTTTTCAATTAAAACTGTGTGTGTGTGTGTATAGTCATTTACATAAAATAGTTATATATATAGCTGGTATCTATAGGTCTTTTCAATTAAAACTCTTTTCAAAATAAAAATAGTTTATATATATATATAAACTATAGACACACACACACTTTAGGAAATAATTATGTTAATTATATTATATAAGATTTTGGTTATTATCAGGAAATTACTAGGGAAGGACTACTGTTTTATCAATTTTGGTTATGAGGATATAATTCACTTTGGTTTCATGTTTATGTTTATAAAGATTTGAGCCTTGAAAACAATGCCACCCATGATATTTTTTGTAATACACTAACGGATCCAATTGTAACTATTAAATCTCTGCTCTTGACATAAAAATCTTTCAAATCCTGATCCACAGATGTTTTGATGATATGAGATATCCCAAAGCATTGCTTATGAAGAGAGTGTGAATTTTTTCACAGCTAAGCCAAGTTAAGTTTTCTCTGTATTTCCATAGTATTTAATAAATATGAAAATGCATGTACCCTATAACATGGGGATTCCATCTGCATTGTTTACTTTAGAGAAACTTGCGTGTTTGTGCATAAGGGCACAGATTTATCGCAATATTGCTTATAATGAAAAATGAGAAGTAACTCCAATTTCCAGTGGTTGCACAAATTGTGGTGTATGCTTATGGAGGAGTACCATGCAATTACAATGAATGATCTAAATCTGTGAATTAAATCTACATTGATCATCAGGGCAACATGTCAAAAACAATGCTGAGTAAAAAAAACAAATGTAGTATGTCTCCTAAGTCACTTATGACAATAAAAGAATACACTCTCCAAACAAAATGTTTGTGGAGATAAAACACACACACACACACACACACACACACACACACACACACACACACAGTGAAAGGACACACTCCAATTTATGACAATACCTTACTCTGAAGAGGAATGATGAAGGGAACAACTTTATTTGTAAAATATTTTACATCTTTCATTTGAAAAAGATGAGGAACAATGATGAAGATTCAACACTGGTCAATTACAAGTTGTAAGAACATGAGAATTGTTGATTATTTACATATTTTAACTATTGCTCTTTTAACCACTATTCACAAAAGGGGGAGCCTGTGTCTATACTGCATTTATGATTCACAGGGCACCATATTTTGAAATAGCACTGATATTGCAATGAAGATTATAGTATTGTGGAAGCAACAAAGTAAATATTTATTCACAACCATTGTTTTTTTATAGTAATAATAGAAATAGCTAAAAGATAATCTAAATATAAATAATATATAACTTCTGTGCTGACAGCTCAGAGCCTGGAGCCTGCTTCAGAATCTGTGAATCCCTTCCTCTCTGACCCTCCCCTGCTTGCACTCTCTCTCTCTCTCTCTCTCTCTCTCTCTCTCTCGAATAAACACTTAAAAAATATCCTTCTGAATGTAACTTTTATGGAAATGACAAGTCAACTTTGACATCTTGAAGGAGGTTAAAGAAATCAAATGGAGTTAAAATAGCTGATATCCTGGCATTTCTTATTTCCAGAACTCTAGTCATGTACATCTGCTCATCTAGAATTGGACTTTCATGAATTAGGGAGTTGAAATGTAAATCTTTGTTAGAACGTAGATCATGTGGTGTTACTATTTGTCATGAAAGACAAAGTTGATGAATACATGTTGACAAAAATTATTGAGAAAGGATATTTTTGAAGCTGCTTTTGCTTGTGAACTGGCACTTTTCCCACTTGTATGACTCTCAGAACAGTTAAGGAAATTCCGTGCCAATGTCATAAGAAGCAAGTAACATTTGTAATGGAACACTCCAAGATTCTATTGGACTAAAGACTATACGTGACACATACAATCCTTGGACCTGTTTTTCCCCACTTCCAAAATTCTAGGCAAAATAATAGAAAGTGTGGATATTAAGTGGGGGGGGACAGGGAAGGATGTGTGTGAATGTATGTTTGGGAAAGAAATCAAAGATACCATCTTGAATGAAGAATGACAATGCCAAATAAACAGTCTACTCCAGAACAAGTGGGTACTATTGCTAATTATTCCAAACAGACCTTAGAGCTTTCTGGCTATACATTTGAGAGGGAATGGTTAAATAAATCATGAAGCTGAATTTAAAAACCATAAATGACTGGATTACAATTCTGACAGTCATAGCAGTTAGCAACATAAAAATTATGCATTGTTTCTGTGTTGCTTGAAACATCTGATTCTGATCTACTTGCTGAAGACACGGTATAACCTAAACACAGGTTGATGATTTGAAGCATTTATCTTAATATGACAGCATTAGCTTAAATTTATGGGGAGACAAACTGTCAGGAATGGTTAGTCTTGCCTGAAACCCTGTTTTTCCTTGGCAACATCTACTGTATTTAACAATTCAAACAAAATGTTCTTTCTTTACTAAATTTTATGGGAATTCTACCAAATAAGTCAAGCTATTGCTTTTGACTAATTCCAGTATTTTCCAGAATTCAATTCTATGATATAACTATGTCAAATTGATAGAGGAAAGATTAGACATAAAATGTATCGTTTGTCTCTTTTTTTAATGTACACATGGCCTTTTTGAACTGTCTAAATTCACTGAAAAGCACATGAAAAAAAGAAACTTTCAGCATATTTTTCTTAATTGAATTAGTTTATTGAGAAAATAAGTGTTATTTTTCTCAAGACACAGTTTGTCCAAGTATTAAATAAGGAAGTAGAGATGTCTGGGTTGGGTCACTTTCTATATTTTCCATCGTCACATTTAACAATTAATTTTTCCTAAATGATTTCATTTTCGGGACCTAATATATGGTCTCACTTATTGCTCCCTTCATTGTGTTTTATTCACTTATTATTAAAATAATGAACTATATTTTGCCTACTTTTTGTTATATTTCTCCATCCAGATTATGTTTATTCAAGTAAGAGTCCATGTGATGGGGGAGTAAAGACTCAGAGAGACAGCAAGTACGACTATGAAGGAGAAAATGATTGCTATTCTTTCCCTACCTGGGCACCTCCTCTATTTTGTTATGCTTCCAGGAAAATTAGACATTCCATGAACTCACATATGAGCTTTCTCTGCAGATAATGGTAGGTTGGAGTGTCTGGATTTTCCTTCCAGCTTTTCAGGGGCCTTCCGGAGATAGACTTCTACTTGTACCAAAAGGTGTAAATGTCAGTCTGGGCATGAAGAAAGGGTGGGGTCTCAGCAGTGAATGCAAAGACGTACTTAGGGGCCACTGAGATCTTGTAGTTCTCAATACCTAAAGTTACATTACACTAAAACTGCTCTTGGCAAGGTCTTGTCTGTCTCAGCAAAATGATCTCAGTCCTTCTTAATAGAGTGATGCTCACGTTGAAGAAGAAGCTGGAGGGCACGCGTTTTGTTAGACTTAAAGTTAACTTTGTCACAGGAATCTGTTGGATATTAAACAATTTTAATACAGTTTTTATTTTAGATATGGAAGATTGACTATATTTCTGTGGTAGCACAATGTAGTGTTAACCTTTTATCAAGCAGATTACTTATTTGGCACATTAACAGCTTAAATAATATTAAATATTGCACAAACACACATACAGGTATTTTTCTTTATATTCTACATCTTATATTATTTAAAGAGCATTTGGAAGCATCTGGAGGTCCAGATTGCAGATGACCTTCAGTCAAACACTGTAGAACATTTCATAGAACCTGAGGTTAAAAAATATTTTAAAAAAAGATAAATTCAAAGAATGCCCTTATATTATTTTATTGAATGACTGAATTTTAACTGAATGACATTATTTTAACTGAATGACTATGGTTTTGCCTTTTGCCTCTCCTCTACAGGCAATATTAATGAAACAGTGCTTTTTCAAGTGTGTATGTGTGCTCACACATGTTTTTAAATGAATCTGTTTTATACATTTATGCATACATGGAGTTAGAGTTTTGAGAATCAATATACTCTAACCGTTGGGCACTCACATAGTTCTTACCACCAACTTCAGTTTCTCCAAACTTGGTACTGATGTTTTCATGACAGTCGCTCTGCACCTGTCCACAGGGCCTTCCTTACCCTGGCTTGAGAGACCACTAATTCTACTACAGAAATTAGGTTGCATCTAGTTCTTGGTCCAATTTTCCATTACATATGAGTTTCTTTTTAGATGGGAAAACACATTGCAGACTAACCCAACCTTCATTCACCTCCTGGCACCTACATTTGTAGATCTTCCCTCGGCTCTCCTATTCAATCTTGGCCACTTCCAAAAAGGCCACTGACCCATTTATGTGTTATAAACCATAACCATAACCACCAAGTTGCTGCTGCTACTGTATAGTCCCCAGAGGTCAAAAAGGGAGGCAGAAGTGTAAAGATGAGAGTTTCTTCAATCTCTGTTTTTAAAGTGCTTAGGAAATTTGAGGGTAAAATTAAGGACTGGTAGGGAAGAATATGATGTCTTACCAACTTGCTTTATCTCCTCACCTCACAAAGTGAAAACACTTTATTATTATTTTTGAGTTTTTATTTTAATTCCAGTTAGTTAACATATAGTGGTATATTAGGTTCAGGTGTACAATATAGGGATTCAACACTTCCATACATCACCAGATGCTTACCACAAGTGCACTCCTTAATGCCCATCACCTATTTAACCCATCCTCCCACCCACCTCCCCTCTGGTAAACATCAGTTTGTTCTCTGTAGTTAAGAGTCTGTTTCTTGGTTTTTCTCTCTCTCCCTTTCTTTCTTTAGTTCCCATTGCTTGCTGGTTTTGTTTCTCAAATTCTACATGTGAGTGAAATCATGGTATTTGTCTTTGACTGACTTGTTTCACTCAGCATTATACTCTCTAGCTCCATCCATATCAATGTAAATAGCAAGATTTCACCTTATATTTATATCTGAATAGTATTTCATATTTTATATAGATATAAATATTCCATATTTTATATACCATATTTTCCTTATCCATTCATCTATCAATGGAGACTTGGGCTGCTTCCATACTTTGAATATTGTAAGTAATGCTACAATAAACATAGTGGCACATATATTACTTTGAATTAGTGTTTTTGTATTCTTTGGGCAGATACCCAGTGGCATGTTGCTGGCTGGTGGGGTAGTTCTATTTTTAACTTTTTGAGAAACCTCCATACTGTTTTCCACAGGGCTGTACCAGTGTGCATACCCACCTCGTCAACACTTGTTATTTCTTGTTTTTTTTTTTTTTTTAATTTTAGCCATCCTGACTGTTGTGAGATGATATCTCATTGTAGTTTTGATGCATTTCCCTGATGATACATGATGATGAGCATATTTCACGTGTTTGATGGCCATATGGATTTCTTTTTTGGAGAAATGCCTATTCATGTCTTACTTGGATTATTTGGCTGTTGAGTTTTATAAGTTTTTTTATACATATTGGATACTACTAACCCTTTATTTGATATGTCATTTGCAAATATCTTCGCCCACTCTGTAGGTTGCCTTTTAGTTTTGTTGATGATTTCCTTTGCTATGTACAACTTTTTATTTTGATGTAGTCCCAATAGTTTATTTATACTGTTGTTTTCCTTGCCTCAGGGTACCTATCTAGAAGCAAGTTGCTATACCTGAAATCAAAGAAGTTACTGCCTGTGTTCTCTTCTAGGATTTTTATGGTTTCCTGCCTCACATTTAGGTCTTTCATCCATTTTGAATTTATTTTTGTGTGTGGTGAAAAAACGTGGTCCAGTTTCTTCTTTTGCATGTGGCTGTCCAGTTTTCCCAACACCATTTGTTGAAGAACCGGTCTTTTTCCCAGTGGATATTCTTTGGTGTTTTGTCAAAGATTAATTGACCATATAATTGTTGGTTTATTTCTGGTTTTTCTATTCTGTTCTATTGATCTATGTGTCTGTTTTTGTGTGTGTGTGTGTGTGTGTGTGTGTGCTAGGACCACAGTGTTTTATTACTATAGTTTTGTAATATAACTCGGAATCATGATGCCTCCCGCTTTGCTTTGCTTTTTCAAGGTTGCTTTGGCTACTTGTGGTCTTCTGTGGTTCCATATTTATTTCAGGATTGTTTGTTCCATTTCTATAAAAAATGCTGTTGTTATTTTGATAGGGATTACATTAAATGTGTATTGCTTTGGGTACTATAGATATCTTAACAATATTTGTTCTTCTACTCTATCAGCATGAAATGTCTTTCCATTTCTTTGTGTTGTCTCTAATTTCTTTCATCAGTGTTTTACAGTTTTCAGAGTATGATCTTTCACCTCTTTGGTTATGTTTACTCCTAAGTATTTTATTATTTTTGTGCAGTTGTAAATGGGATTGCTTTCTCAATTTCTATTTCTACTGTTTCATTATTGGTGTACAGAAATGCAACAGATTTCTATACATTGATTTTTGCATCCTGAGACTTTACTGAATTCATTTATCAGTTCTAGCAGTTTTTGGTAATATCTTTTGGATTTTCTTTTTTTTTTTTTAATTTTAGAGAGAGAGAAAGAGAGAGGAGGTAGAGGGCAAAGGGAGAGAGAGAGAGAATCTTATGCAGGCTCCATACTCAGAACAGAGCCTGACATAGGGCTCAATCCCATGACCCTGGGAAAGTGACTTAACCTGAGACCAAGAGTCTGCACTCAAACAACTCTACATCTGTTGAGATGATCATATGGTTCTTATCCTTTCTCTTATTGATATGGTATATCATGTTGATTGATTCATGAATGTCGAACCACCCTTGCAACCCAGGAATAAGTACCACTTGATTGTGGTGAATAATTTTTTAATGTATATTTGGATTTGGTTTGCTAGTATTTTGTTGAGGATCTTTGCATCAGAGATGCTGGCCTGTAGTTCTCTTTTTAGTGAAGTCTTTATCTGATTTTGGTATCGGGATAAGGCTGATCTCATAGAACGAATCTGGAAGTTTTCCTTTCTTTTCAATTTTTTGGAATAGTTGGAAAAAATAGGTGTTAGCTCTTCTTTAAATGTTTGGTAGAATTCACCTATGAAGCATCTGGTTCTGGACTTCTGTTTGTTGGGAGTTTTTGATTACTGAGTCAATTTCTTTGCTGGTAATCAGTCTGCTCAAATTTTAAAGACACTTTATTTTTTTAAAATAAGACAGGGAAGGCTTTTCCAAATGTGTATTCCAGCAACTATGTATATCCCACATTCTCTGTCTAGTGCTCTCCACTTAGTGGTGCAAGGTGGAAAATACTAAAGTGGAGCAAATAAGAATGATAGAAAAAGAAATAATTGATATAATTCCCCTCTGCATCTAGAAAGTAGTAGGTTAGTGTGAAACACCTGAAATGTGGGCATAATCAGAATCACAAGTCAAATGAATAATGTATAATTTTTAAACCCGAATGGTTATAGAGAGGCAGAAGCAAGCATAAAACAAACAAATAAGCCAGCACACAGAGAAAAAAAACTCTAACAAATTAAAGAGATACATCTCGTAAATTACAACTCTGTTGTTTTTTATTCAATATTAGTAAGATCTATGAGGTATCCCCAAGTATAAAATGATTCCATTATGTAGCATTACTTTTGGAGGGAAGAAACAACATAACACCTATGCATCACAGGTTAGCATGCATATTTTTCATTATATAATAAGAATTAAAATAATAGATTCTCAGAGACATATTCAAGATTGAATTTTGAAATACTGACAACCTAAGACTTATGAAAATGATTTTCTATATTTCCTTTTCTCATTGTTTACCTTCTCATTCACTTTCTGACCCACTCTACTCTGCCCTTAATTCCAGTTTTTATTAGGATAATTAATAAATAACCTCCTTGTCTCTAAATTCGGTAGGAATATTCTGTATTCATTTTAATTTGCCTCCAAGAAACACTCAACATTCCTTTTTTAATTTCAAATCAATGTTTTTATTTTTTTGTTTTCCTTGTTTTGCTCTTTATTTTTTTTATACATAATTTATTGTCAAATTAGTTTCCATACAACACCCAGTGCTCATCCCTACAGGTGCCCTCCTCAATGCCCATCACCCACTTTCCCCTCTCCCCTACCCCTCATCAACCCTCATTTTGTTCTCAGTATTTAAGAGTCTCTTATGGTTTGCCTCCTTCCCTCTCTGTAACTTTTGTCTCCTCCCCCCATCTCCTCCCCTCCGGTCTTCTGTTGAGTTTCTCAGGATCCACATATGAGTGAAACATATGGTATCTGTCTTTCTCTGCCTGACTTATTTAATTTAGCATAATATTCTCCAGTTCCATCCACGTTGCTACAAATGGCCAGATTTCATTCTTTGTCATTGCCAAGTAGTATTCCATTGTATATATAAATCACATCTTCTTTATCCATTAATCAGTTGATGGACATCTAGGCTCTTTCCATAATTTGGCTATTGTTGAAAGTGCTGCTATAAAATTGGGGTACAAATGCTTCTATGCATCAGCACTCCTGTAACCCTTGGGTAAATTCCTAGCAGTGCTATTGCTGGGTCGTAGGGTAGATCTATGTTTAATTTTTCAAGGAATCTCCACACTATTTTCCACAGGAATCTCCACTGCTTCACCAATTTGCGTTCCCAACCACAGAGCAAGAGGGTTCCCGTTTCTCCATATCCTCTCAAGCATCTATAATCTCCTTATTTGTTCACTTTAGCCACTTTGACCACATAAGTTGTATCTCAGTGTGGTTTTGATTTGTATTTCCCTGATAAGAAGTGATGTTGAGCATCTTTTCATGTGCCTGTTGGCCATCTGCATGTCTTCTTTAGAGAAGTATGTATTCATGTTTTCTGCCCATTTCTTCACTGGATTATTTGTTTTTCGGGTGTGGAGTTTGGTGAGTTCTTTACAGATTTTGGATACTAGCCCTTTATCCAACATGTCATTGGCAAATATCTCTTCCCATTCCGTCAGTTGCCTTTTAGTTGTGTTGACTGCTTCCTTTGCAGTCAGAAGCTGTTTATCTTGATGAGGTCCCAATAGTCCATTTTTGCTCTTAATTCCCTTGTCTCTGGAGATGTGTCAAGTAAGAAATTGCTGCGGCTGAGGTCAGAGAGGTTCTTCCTGCTTTCTCCCCTAGGCTTTTGATGGTTTCCTATCTCACATCCGGGTCCTTTATCCATTTTGAGTTTGTTTTTGTGAATGGTGTAAGAAAGTGGTCTAGTTTCATTCTTCTGCCTGTTGCCGTCCAGTTCTCCCAGCACCATTTGTTAAAGAGACTGTCTTTTTTCCATTGGATATTCTTTCCTGCTTTGTCAAAGATTAGTTGGCCATACTTTTGTGGGTCCAGGTCTGGAGTCTCTATTCTATTCCATTGGTCTGTGTGTCTGTTTTTGTGCCAATACCATGCTGTCTTGATGATTACAGCTTTGTAGTAGAGGCTAAAGTCTGGGATTGTGATGCCTCCCACTTTGGTTTTCTTCTTCAATATTACTTTGGCAATTTGGGGTCTTTGGTGGTTCCATACAAATTTTAAGATTGCTTGTTCTAGCTTCGAGAAGAATGCTGGTGCAATTTTGACTGGGATTGCATTGAATGTGTAGATTGCTTTGGGTAGTATTGACATTTTAACAATATTTATTCTATTCTTCCGATCCATGAGCATGGAATGTTTTTCCATTTCTTTGTATCTTCTTCAGTTTCCTTCATAAGCTTTCTATAGTTTTCAGCATACAGATCTTTTCCATCTTTGGTTAGGTTTATTCCTAGGTATTTTATGGTTCTGGGCGCAAGTGTGAATCGGATGGGTTTCTGTATTTCTCTTTCTGCTGCTTCATTATTGGTGTATTGGTAAGAATGCAACCCATTTCTGTACATTAATTTTTTATCCTGCGACTTTGCTGAATTCATGTATCAGCTCTAGCAGACTTTTGGTGGAGTCTGTCGGGTTTTCCATGTATGATATCATGCCATCTGCAAAAAGTGAAAGCTTGCCTTCATCTTTGCCAATTTTGATGCCTTGCATTTCCTTTTGTCGTCTGATTGCTGATGCTCGAACTTCCAACACCATGTTAAACAACAGTGGCGAGAGTGGACATCCCTGTCATGTTCCTGACCTCAGGGGGAAAGCTCTCAGTTTTTCCCCATTGGGGATGATATTAGCTGTGGGCTTTTCATAAATGGCTTTTATGATGTGTAAGTATGTTCCTTCTATGCTGACTTTCTTGAGGGTTTTTGTTAACAAAGGATGGCTGAATTTTTTCAAATGCTTTTTCTGCATCTATTGACGGGATCATATGGTTCTTATCTTTTCTTTTATTAACGTGATGTATCACAATGATTGATCTGTGAGTGTTGAACCAGCCCTGCAGCCCAGGAATGAATCCCACTTGATCATGGTGAATAATTCTTTTTATATGCTGTTGAATTCGATTTGCTAGTATCTTGTTGAGAATTTTTGCATTCATATTCATCAGGGATATTGGCCTGTAGTTCTCTTTTTTGCTGGGTCTCTGTCTGGTTTAGGAATCAAAGTAATGCTGGCTTCATAGAATGAGTCTGGAAGTTTTCCTTCCCTTTCTACTTTTTGGAACAGCTTGACAAGGAGAGGTATCATCTCTGCTTTAAATGTCTGGTAGAATTCCCCAGGGAAGCCATCTGGTCCTGGACTCTTATTCGTTGGGAGATTTTTGATAACTGATTCAATTTCTTTGCTGGTTATGGGTCTGTTCAAATTTTCTATTTCTTCCTTTTTGAGTTTTGGATGTGAGTGGGTGCTTAGGAATTTGTCTATTTCTTCCAGGCTGTCCAGTTTGTTGGCGTATAATTTTTCATAACATTCCCTGTTATTGCTTGTATTTCTGAGGGATTGGTTGTAATAATTCCATTTTCATTCATGATTTTATCTATTTGGGTCCTCTCCCTTTTCTTTTTGAGAAGCCTGGCCAGAGGTTTATCAATTTTGTTTATTTTTTCAAAAAACCAACTCTTGGTTTCATTGATCTGCTCTACAGTTTTTTTTAGATTCTATATTGTTTATTTCTGCTCTGACCTTTATTATTTCTCTTCTTCTGCTGGGTTTGGGGTGTCTTTGCTGTTCTGCTTCTATTTCCTTTAGGTTTGCTGTTAGATCTTGTTTTGGGGATTTTTCATGTTTCTTGAGATAGGCCTGGATTGCAATGTATTTTCCTCTCAGGACTGCCTTCGCTGCATCCCAAAGCGTTTGGATTGTTGTATTTTCATTTTCGTTTGTTTCCATATATTTTTAAATTTCTTTTCCAATTGCCTGGTTGACCCAGTCATTCTTTAGTAGGGTGTTCTTTAACCTCCATGCTTTTGGAGGTTTTCCAGACTTTTTCCTGTGGTTGATTTCAAGCTTCATAGCATTGTGGTCTGAAAGTGTGCATGGTTAAGATCTCCATTCTTGTATACTTCTGAAGGGCTGTTTTGTGACCCAGTATGTGATCTGTCTTGGAGAATGTTCCATGTGCACTCGAGAAGAACGTATATTCTGTTGCTTTGGGATGCAGAGTTCTAAATATATCTGTCAAGTCCATCTGATCCAATATATCATTCAGGGCCCTTGTCTCTTTATTGATCCCGGGCCTAGATGACCTATCCATTGTTGTAAGTGGAGTATTAAAATCTCCTGCAATTACCAATAAGAATGTTATTCTTATCAATAAGAATGTTTGAGATTAATTGCTTATGTTTGAGATTAATTGCTTTATACATTTGTGGGCTCCTGAATTCCCTCCACCAGATGTGCTTTGATTTGTTCATTGTAGTAGCCTTAATGTTGAAACTGCCACCTGATGGTATACACAGGCCGAGGTCCCAAACAAGGGAGCTTCTGTCCTATTGGAGTATGGGGTCCAACTCAGTGGCATGTGGAAGCTTTCCCCAAAAAAAGACCAAAAATCTCACATTCAACATTTCTGAATTCCCCTTCCTTGAAACATTTTCCCCACTCTCCTGAATTTCCCTGACATTTGTGGTCACTCTTTAGCCTCTCTTTTGGAAATGCTCTCCTACACATAGTCGTTAAACACTGGGAGTACTCATATTTTATTCCTGGGTTCTCTTCTTTTTGCATTCCATATTCTCTCTCTAATGAATTATACCCACACTGCTTCAATGTTTACCAACATTTGGTCAACTTATATACTGCAACCACCATCCTAGAACTTATTGAGCTTATAATTTCAATTTAATTTTTCAAAGGTCCTTCAAATTTAATGTATGGAGAATCCAATTTGCCTCTCACCCCCAAACCTGTGAAAGTCATCCTCACAGCAGTAGTCTTTAATATATCCACCCCCCACGTCCTATATCCTATGCATCACCATTATCTATTAATGTTAATTTCTCAACCTTTCCAAACCCATCTACTTATCTGGATCTTATCACTACCTTAATGCAAAGAGTTATCCTCTCTAAACTATATTGGGGCAATTCCTTCCTCAGTAGAGCATCAGTGTTAATTATTTGTCCCCTTTTTAAAATTCTATTATCCACCTCAGGTTATTTCAATAATATTCCATAACTATTAGGATAAATATCAATTTCCTTAGCTGTTGTTCAAGGCACTATATTAACTGGTCCTTATCTCATTAGCGTCATTTCACATAGGCCTTTTACTCACACCCTGTACTGGCCTAATTTATGTTCCCTAACCATGTCATATATCTTCCTGCTGTTTTAAAAAATGCATATTTATTTTTGAGGAAGAGGAGGGGCAGAGAGGGAGGGAGACAGAGATTCCAAAGCAGGCTCTGCTCTGACAAAAGATAGCCCAATGCAGGTCTCTAACTTCATAAACCTTGAGACCATGATTTGAGCCAAAGTCAGCCATCTTAACAGACTGAGTCACTCAGGTGCCCCTATCCTCATGCTTTTGATTGGAAATCTCAACTTCTACTCACTTTGCCTGGTGGAATATAAACTCATCCTACAGCTCCCCTTTCAGTTCCTACTTCTTTAAGTTAGCTTTCCTTGACCTCTGTTTTCTAGTTACATGGTTTCAAGGCACCCTGCAACTCTCCTCCATAGCACTTATTATATGTATACACACGTGCACACACATATATAATCATTTATTTAATATTGACATTTACGCCATAGGCCCTTAGAAGGCAGAAACCCAAGCTAATACTACCAGCTACTCTGTTTTTTAGAATCTAGCATTGACCTAGTGCCTGGTATTCAAATATTTATTGGCTAAATGAAAGATAAGAAAATACACAGGTAAGATAAAATGTGGAGAGTATGAAATGCTGAGAATGGGATGACAAGAGCAGGAGCAGATTAGCAAGTAAAAAAAAGAAGAATGGAACATGGGTTGCAGTGAATAGAGATTATGGGTTAATATCAAGTTTATCTGTCTATTCATTTTACTGATGGTATTTATCTAGTACATGTTAGATGTTGTAAAGGATCTATGTAGTATATCATGTTACAAAGAACGAACTTAGGTAGCTTGTTTAATAAATTGTCAAATATAATTCATACACAACGAGCAATCCATTTTTAAAATTGTGTGTTTTTTTTTAAAGATAGGAATGAAATGTCTTTTCAGGGTCTTTGGAAGATGTGGCATTTATACTGGCAATTTGGGCCTTTAGAGTGAATAGACCTTATAAGGAATATCTGTTTCAGAATGATGTGCTAACAGTTCTCTCTTTTTCAGTTCAGGAACTCAGGATAGCTGAGCCAGTTATTGGGTTTTCATGTAGAATTGTAAATTTCTGTCTCAGAATAAACTTCATTTTAAGTAAGCTTCAGTAATAGCATTGTGTTGTCACTGAGCAGGAAGAAAATGTTGAAGATATGTACTACATTTTTATTGTGTGTATGCACACTTTATTTCTCTCTTAGATCTGCTTTCTTTGCTGTTGTCTTATAGGTAAAAACATAGTATGTGCTATATTTCTACCTATAAAGCCACATTTTCCTCCCTTCCCTTATTGTTAAGTTCTAATAATAACAATAAAAAAAGACTTGAAGACAAAAGGAAAAAAATGGAACTAGAGGATATGGCTTTGTTTAATTTAATGGGTTTTAAAAATCATTTTAAATCTATTTGTTCTTCTTTGTATTACCACAATGCATAATGACAGTACTTGGAATTAATGTACATCCACGTGCATTACAATGGGTATTCACTGTAACTTAGCAACAGCTAAGTGTGGCTTCTTCAGCTTTTTGATTTCCATTGATGGACCTGGGAGGCCATAGAAAATTCAATTTACTCTAAATTTCTTATGTTGGCAGTTAAATGTTAAGCTCCTGTTTACAGAAAGCTCTTTTGTGAATTGCCAGTTAGAATTCAGCAAGCTCTGTTCTACACAGCAGGAAGTGTTAGCCATTTTCTTTTGGGGGAAGGGTAGTAGAAAACAAGTTTCCTCTATAACTCCTTCCAGTCCCTATTATGTTTTAATTATGATGGTTTCAAAACAGGAAAAGCAGAAAAAGGTATATCAGGTCATAAAACTTAGGATGAGCTTTCAATTCATGGAAAGTTCATAATTCTGCATGGAATAAATATGAAGAGAAGCCCTTTTATTTATATCAGTAAAAGAAAGCTGAGTCACAGAACTTTTAGGTCAATATTAATACCCCTTGCCCTTGGCACACCATAGGTCCCAGATCCCCACATATTTTGATTTTATGGGTGGGGAGACACCTCCGAGAATCCACAAGATTGCCAATTTCTATTTTAACAAGTGAGCACATTAAAAAAAACTTATATCAGCATATCGTCACAGCAAAATAAATGTTTACCTACACACACACACACACACACGTACAAAATGAGAAGGGAATTAAAAATTTAGTAAGGTTCTTTAGATTGAATACATTCCGCTTAAAAATCAACCCTGTGAGTGCCTGAGGGGCTTAGTTGGTTAAAGGTCTGACTCTTGATTTCGGCTCAGGTCATGATCTCACAATTTGTGAGATTGAGACCCTCGTGGGGCTCTGCGCCGACAGCATGGAACCTGCTTGGGATTCTCTCTCTCCATCTCTGTCCCTCCTCTATTCATCCTCTTTCTCTCTCTCAAGATAAATAAATAAACTTAAAAAAAAAATAAACCCTGTATTTTGTCCTTGTTTTAGCCCCAGAACAATACTGATCTGTGATTCTGATTTGAAAAAGGCTCAATTCAAAGATCATTTAGAGTTATATACATACGTTTCAAGACACTTTCTATCTTTAAGACTTTAAGTTGCATCTTTATTGTTTTTTTTTCTTCAGCAAAGTATCAAAAAGAAAAAAAATCAATTATACCTTACAAATTTACTTATCTTGGTGCTCAGGCAGTTTATGTTAATATATACCAACTTAGTCATAGAAGTTGTTATGTATGATGTACTGTTAGTTGTATTAGTTATATTAGTTACTTAGTTCATTACCCAGTTTCACCAAGTATATCGGATATTTGCTTTGGAAGATTAAAAAAATAAATTCTTGGGAGATTATTTTAGAAATAATGTTTAACTTATAGAAAATATTAATTAAACATAAAGTTTAATTTATTACAGCACTCAAAGGTTTAGATTCATGTTTGGACCTATAAGCCAAAGTAAACCTATATGATGAAACATCTGATTGACCCAATTTATTATGCTTGTTTTTAATATCAGCTCATGGTAAACTGGCAAATGTATCTCTTTCGCTTTCTGTGAAAAGAAGAAATTTCCACAAGGAAAGTCTTTAATTTAGTTGCAGCTTTCCTGTGTATGTATGTTTTATTTTTGAAATGACCATATCATGAAATCTGGAATTTTTCCATTTGAACATTTCCTTTGTATCAATGTTTCTTATTTTCCAGATCTCTGCCACACAGAAAAAAGTTATATCCTGTGTTACTTTTACAAACTGATTAAAGAGTTTAGAGGAAAACTATCCAAAAACGTTTTCCTATAGCTTCCTGAGGAAATAAATTCAGTTTGTTTATCCCCTCAAATTTTCTTGAACCTCTTTCAATCACTTTAAAATATGGAAAAGAAAGATAACAGGAAAAAAGGGTAACAGGGAAGGCAATAAAATGGCTACAGATGAAGTTAGGGAGATAACGGTACAGTAAGAGAAATTTCATTAATAGGGTAGCATAGAAAGTTTAAATATAAACTATCAATTGTAAAAAAGGTGAAAATCATACAAAAATATTATATTATTACTATGTAATAAATTAAAAATGATCAATGATAGGGACGCCAAAATACTCCCTTCATCTGGAAAATATAAACTACTTGACCGACCAATAAACAAATGGCAATAACAACACAATGGACAAAGGAAAAACTCTTTTAAACAATAAAGAGGATAATCAGGACAAGAATTATTTAGAAATCAACACAATAAAATCTCTGCAAATAAGATCAGGAGGGATGTTTCCTGGAGGAAAATTTATTAAAGGAAAAATGCATCAACAAACTAGGCATTCAAATCAGGAAGCTAATAAAACAAACAAAAATAATAATATAAATCCATACTAAGTAGAAAAGGTTTGATTTAAAGTAGATGTAAATCTTTAAAAGACCAATAAAACAGGAAAAACCTGGAAAAAAAAGGAAATGGAAGAAAAAAGAGAATATAAACAATACTATGAATGAGAAGGAAAGCATAATCCATTTAGGGAACAAGTATTCAGCAAACACTATGTACTAGATATTGCTTTACGTGCTAGGAGTGTAGCAGTAGCATAACAGACAGAATCCCTTTTGTCATAGAACTTACACTAGCATGCAGAGACAGTATATCACTAAGATGAATTATTAAACTGTATGACATATCAGACAGTAGTAAGTACTACAGAGAACAATAAAATAAGAAAGTGGGTTGCAATTTTTAGATAGGGTGGTAAGGAAAGACCTCAGAGAAGTAAAATTGAGCAAAATCCTCAAAGAAGTTTGAGTAAATCATGCACATATTGAGAGAGTAGCCAGTTATTTGGACATGAGCTATAGGCAAATGCAGTGATAGGTTGGTGACAAATAGGAAAACTGAAGGCACAAATCCTGACTTTGTGGGCTTTTAGCATCCTGTCCTATGGCTTCCAACACCTCAGGGCTGACAGACCAAGAACCACAGGTACAGAACATGTGCTGTCCTCTTCAACCGCTGGCCCAAGGTAATCTATAGCTTCATTATCATATATTTACATTGTGGTTTTGATCACACACACCCCACCCCCTCCACCCCCCACTCCACTGGAGGAAGTTCCAGCAGGAACCTTGTAGCGCCGAAAACTCCTCTCCCAAACAGGAGGAATCCCTTAGATGATTGGAAACAACCTCAGTCAGAGACCGCCCTAGCTATGACCCATAACCTATGAAAACATAAAAAGAAAAGACACCCGTAACCTGGGTGCAGTTGCCACCTCTGTGCCTGCCCGCGCTCCCACCTTGAGAGTGTCCTGACCTGAACAAACTGCTTTGTGCTTGCTACTTACCTTCTGGCTGTTTTTCATTCGTGGGTGGTTCTTCACATAAATCTTTCATAAATCTTTCATCTCCAAGAATGGAGACCTCCATTCATACAGCAAACACTCTCCCACCAGTTACAATACCTTAGATTTATGCGAATCAAGCTGCTCCTTGAAGTAGAAAAATCAAGCTGCTCCTGGTATGTTTGAGGAAAGGCAGCGATCCCTAGAGAAAAAGGAGCAGGGGATGCTGAAGAGTTCAAAATGAGGCCAGAGAAGTAATAAAGCACCTGGTCCTTTGGAACCTTTTAAGTCATTTTAAGGACTTGAGGTTTACTTGAAATGAGATAGAAAGCCATTGGGGGTGAGGCACCTGGGTGGCTCAGTCGGGTAAGCATGGGACTTTGGCTCAGGTCATGATCTCAGGTTTGGAGAGTTTGAACCCCACATTGGGCCCACTGTTGACAGTGTGGAACCTACTTGGGATTCTCTCTCTTCCTCTGTCTCTGCCCCTGCCCCACTTGCTCTCTCTCACTCTCTCTCTCAAAATAAATAAATAAATAAACTTAAAAAAGAAAAAAGCTTTGGAGGGTTCTTGAGGTGGAGATATATGGCCTAAAAAAATTTAAGTTTGGCTGCTTTGTGTAGAACATAAGGAGGGATGGCAAGTTCAGAAGGAAAGAAACGAGGTAGGAAACAAATAAGTGAGACATAATGGTGACCGTCACCAAAACGATGACATTAAATGAGAAATAGTTAATCCTACATATATTATTAAGATAGAGCTAATGGAATTTTCTGGTTGACTTGAAGTAAGAGTATAAGTTTTGAAAATATAGGCTGACCTACTTTCTAAAAATATAAACACACATATATTTGATTCAAAATTATACAGGAAATCTAAATTATTAACTTGATTCAGCAATAACACTTAAATAATTGACAGGGTAATCAAAGATCAAAGACAAGTTATGTCTAGAATATTTTATGACCAGGATCTAACTAACATTGAAAATAAGTGTCCATCGATGGAGAACAAGTACATTATAGCACATCTATACTAGAAATAATATGTAGCCATTGAAAGAATGAGATGAATCTGTGTGACTCGAAAGAAAAACGTGAAAAATGATATATTTTTGAGTAAGACAGTACTATCAAAACAACTGGTATAGTATGTTGCAGTTTGTTTTGTTTGCTTTGTTGTTTGAAAAAAATACACAAATAATGAATAATATTATTTAGGAGACACAATAGATTTTGAAGTTAGATATTCTATTGCATGTGAATTTGAAAATTTGGGATGGAAGAAACCTTCATATTTTTCAACGCAAACACATGTATTGATATGAACATTTTTACCATGTATGTGCCTGTTATTTTTCATGATAGACTTTAGTCAAAAACACTCTCACTACATATTCTTGGTATATGTATGGGATATATATTTAGATGTCTCAAAATCATGAGAAAACAATGATGACATCTAACTGAGAGGTGTTTTTCTTTTGAAAAAATTGCAAACTTCCTTGAAATTTAGTTTTAATTTCTTCAGTAATTTGAAATATGTAATTCTGTAAAAAGATTAATCACTCAATAATGAGTTATCTTTACAAATAATATAGCTATACATCAAAATTTTACTTTCATAATATACTGGAAGCACAAATTATTTCTATACGAAAACCAAGATGAAGAAAGGAAGCAATTCAGCAGGATAGGAATAATTAATATAATAAAACATTAGAAATGTAGCATGTAAAATACATATTTAAGCATAAGATCATTTAAAGGATAGTCATTTAAATTTATTTCTTTATACTTGATAATCCCATCTTCTGTTTTCAATTTTTTTCTTCCCTTAGGTGATTGTGTTCATCAAGTGCAAGACTTGTTTAAATATGAAAACAAAGGCCACGATTTCTGTTACTGTTCTCATTATGCCAGAAATGACTTTGTATATGTATGTCACACATGCATTAGATTTTCTAGTAAATGGAAAAATACAAATGATGCCTTTGTGCATCAATATATATATGATATATATATATAAACAAACGTTCACTATCTTGATGTTATCTTCATAACTAAATTCTTGGAAAACCAAAATAATATTTTAAGTTTTTTAGGATTTTTTAACTACTGAAAATGTCACTGAATATTCCATAAAAACAAAACAAAAAGACCCATGAATAAATATGTATAGTTTTTGAGAAGCTATATACTTTATGGTGATGTGATTATCCTTTTTTATTTCTTTTTTATCATACAGTAATTCACATTACCTATAAAAAAATTAATACAAAACCAGGAAACTGGGACTTTTGGAGGTATGCTATGCATGTATAAATGGAGTATTCAAGGCTCTTTCTCTTTCAAGGCTCATAGCGTCTAGATAAAATGATCATTAATTACCTAATGGTTAGAGTGTCTCAACATTTCAGCTCATGGATGTTACATACCAGGAACATAGTCTATTTTTGCAACTTAATTCAGCAATTCAGCTGGAAAATTTAACTAGAAGTAAAATGTAAAAATGCTTCCAGTCCTAGAACCTAAAAGAAGCTTGACCTTCTGTTCAGAGATCACGTTCCTTCTAGCATAGAATATGGTGGTGCGCTAAAAAAAAAAAAAAAAAAAAAAAAAAAAACCTCAAAAGAAATCTATTCCATGGCTACAATCTCCTATTTTTACACTTCTTTCATGCCTTCATTTCCTAGAAATCTCCTTTGAAAAATCACAGTTCCTCTTAAATTTTCCCACTCTCGATATTGTTTATCATTCTGAAAGCCATGGAGACTCTTTTCAAATAAAATATTTTATTTTAATTTCTCAAGTCATTTTTCTTCTCTTGAATCCTGATGCTGCTACAGGGTGAAACATTAAATTCCGCTGCTTAATATATTGGACTATAGAGTTTATACTCTAATTTAGTGCCTTCACTACTGCTAGACAACAATTATACTTGTCCACAGACGGAGTTCTTGCAATGCATTTTACATTTACCAGTTTTGTCAAATTTCCTAACACCAATATCTACTTTTTACTTCTAACTAGTGCTCTTTTTCTCCTCTTTAACAGCAGCAACAACAACAAAACGACAAAAAAAAAAAAAAATCATGCTTTGAGTTAATTACTTGCCTTCACTAATTTATTCATTCAACATAAAGGTTTACTCTGCCTTCTGCAAAATATCAATGTTTTATATGGGAGAAGCAAGAGTAGAATGTGTCCTTCCCCCTCCAGAGCGTTTTGGAAAACCACATATGTAAGCAGTAATACATGAATCATGGTAAGTGCTTTGAGGGGTTATTCTACCAGAGAAGGCCAAAATGAATTATGAATTCTACCAGAGAAGGCCAAAAGAATATTCCTAACAAAAATATCAGCATGCAACAATTTTGCAAATGACAAAAGAAAGACATACAGGGTTTAAGGATCTACAGGTAGCTACCTATGATTAAATCAAGAGATTCGCATTTTCAGCTGTATATTTTTAAAAGTTAGCTTGAACAACAATGTAATGCGGCTCAGATTGTGAAAATTGAAACAGGGAAAGAAGTTTGAGGATTTTTCAATAATTTGAATGGGATTAAATGATGATGTCTAAAATGAACCGGGTCACCGGAAGCAGAAAGCATATAAAATAGATACTGAGGAGCTAGAAATGGAGGAATTTGGGGACTGATTAGATATAGAAAATAAGGAAGAGAAATTGATAACAACTATTGTTATTCCTTGAGAATCTGAATATAGGAAGGAAAGCCTTTTTTTTTTTTTAAAGAAAAAGTTGTTAGGCTTATTTTAGTCTATTGAATTTTAATTTTAATTTGATGTGCGTTTTAAACATTCAGGAAACTTGTAAGCATTTGAATACATTATACCCCTAAATATAAGAAACTTTCTCCCCTCACACTCCTTCCCCGCAAAAAAGTTCTCTAAAAAAAGAATTATTTTGTATTCGAATCCCTACACCACATCTTTCTTATTATGAGGACGTTTTTTCAATTACTTTATTTGGAGAATTAAAGTAATGCTGAGAGATGATACATTAACCTGAAATGACTTCAATCAATGCTAAATTGGGAAACTTATAGAGGTCACCAATAGAAAAGTAAAAAAGGAAGCAAAGAAAATTAACACCAATTAGTCATTATTCCTAAGAGTGTGACCTCACAGATTTAAAGGCTGCATGTCACTACAAACAAGCTTGTTAAATACTTTAAAGAAGCAATAGAGAAAATGGTTATGTAGCAGAGATCACGAAGATATTCCAAGAGAGTAAGTAAAAAATGTTCTGTTACACAAATGACTTGTTGTACCTTTGGATAAAATTTGCAGTGATAGCATAATACATGGATTCAACATTGGCCACCTCTCAGACAACATGTATGATCAAGAAGATGATCTTCTACAGAAGTCTGTGTTACATAAATCCAAAAATTCACTCTGATAAAATGAGTCTCTGATGTTGAAAATTAAAAGTTACATAAAATAGTTTAATTTTCATTTTATATTATTTGGGATTTAAATATGTGTAGTAGATTAAATATAAGAATTATACTTTTTGTGGGGCAGCTGGGTGGCTCAGTCAGTTGGGCCTCTGACTTCATCTCAGGTCATGATCTCATGGTCCGTGAGTTCGAGCCCCGTGTCGGGCTCTGTGCTGACAGCTCAGAGCCTGGAGCTGCTTTGGATTCTCTCTCTGCCCTCTCTCTGCTCGTCCCCTGCTCAAGCTCTGTCTCTGTCTCTCTCAAAAATAAATAAACATTTAAAAAAAAAGAATTATATTTTTGCATACTTAATCTATAGTTTGAAAGTACAATATACATCCCTTTGAGAATTTTGTATTTGTGTTTATTTGTCAGTATATACATTAAATAGGTCTGGAGCATCCAACATTGGTATGTACTATATATATGCCAAATAAGGATGTGAAAACACACATTGTAAATTAAATTATCAGCCCTTCCCATCATACAACCTTTACCCTATCAAGTGCTCAGTCCATGCAATGAAATTATTTCAAGTTTTTATTTTCCCTTCAATTTCTTATTAGAACTTAAGCTTAGTTTTAAATCAGATAATAAGACTAGAGTCCATAGTTTCTAGCACTTTATAACCCCAGGACTAGAGAATTATATTGAAAGTATAAGATTTCCAGCTGCTAATTGGTATTCTGTTTTAACACTAATGTGTTAGATAGGTCCCCTCTGGATGCAAAATACTATTGTTCTCTTAATGCAATGATGGTAAAAGTAAGAAACCATTGCTGTTGTGTTTTATCCACAAATTAAAACCCTCCAGTTTTAAGGTGTTCATTGTAGTTGCATGATGAGGAATGACACTTAACGTTTTGTTTACAATCATCATGCAGCCACAATGGGGAGCCAACAGGTACCATGGAAGTAAGAGCAGACAGAGTCAGAAAGAAACAAGGTCCAAGAACCATATTTAAAAATTTTTCAATCTAAATCCTGAAGACTGCTTAAGTTCTTGCTATGCAAGCCAATGAAACTCTTTTATTATTTAAGCTATTTTGAGTTCAGTTACTTTTTTATTTAACCTAATTCAACTTTATCAATATTTAATAAGTACTTCTTCCTTAAATATATTCATTTTCCTTCTGCTGTAAAAGAATTCTTCCTGGCCTTAGTCCCCACATTCAGCACACCTCTTAGCTGAGTTTGCATGGGTACTGATATAACATATGTTGGCTCTGCCCCTTCTTAAGAGCAGGTCTAAGCTTCTTGTCATGACACTCAAGGTCTTTATAATCTAGTTCTATTTAAATTCCTAGAGACATGCCCAGTCACTCCCTATAACACTGACTATGTATGATTCAGCATGGTTCCCTAAATACATCCCTTTTATACCTTGTGATTTATATATGTTGACCTCTGTATCAGATATGTCTCTTACCCACTTCTCTAACAGGTAAACATCAACTCATCTTTAGATTCCACTAGGAATCTGATTTTCCCACTTAGAGTATGTTATTCCCCTCACTGTTTCCATTACAGTTTTGGACATCTCACTACTGATTATTGATTTTTGTCTTTTATCTATATATGTTTACCGGATTATAAAATCTTTGATATGGCAGAGGCTATGTTTTATTCATCTTGTTTTTCCAGAACCTGGCACAATACTTTGCAGATATCCATATATAACAAACAGAATAAATGCTAGATGGAAGGAAAGGAGGATATGAGAGAGAGCAAGAGAGAGAAGAGAATGTAAAATAGCTCTGATAGAAGAAGAAAATCTGAGCATAGAAGACAGTTTTTACAGATGAGGGGTATAACCAGTGTTGATGATAGATGAATGCTTTCTATGAAATGATTCATGAAATATGTAAATGTTCTACCACTAGGAATCACAAGTAGAGTGTACTATTTCATTTACTGTTTGATAGTTGATAAAATGAATCTTATTTATTTGAGGATAATTAAAAGTAATTTAGTTTTAATTTAAAGTTTAAAACATGATGAGAACACAATATATTACTTTGAAAAGCCAATGTGATCAAATAACATCTTGTTAGCCATACATGAGGAAACACAAGTGCATAGGTTAACATAAGATTCATGTAGTGACTTTAACAGAAGAAGATGCTGTCTCGTGGTGGCCATGAGAATTTGCAGGACTCAGTCCATGAGTTTACAGAGAATATCCTGACATTGAAAAGCAATAAAACTTGTCTTAGTGTCTTAGTTATAAACATATTTTTCAATAGATTATAAAATATTTTTCAGAAATCGATACCCTTTACTCATTGAGGGTACCAGTTCTTCCTCTGGATGATTTTAAGATTTTTAGCTTCAATCTCAGGTCGTTAAATGCTCACCAAGTGCAATTAAAAAAAGTTCTTCTACTTTGGTAATACCTTAACCTTCCAAAAGACAACTGGACTGACTGGACCCATCTATATCTTTACCTGATATAGAAAACTAGTGCTCAAAGGAGGATAACTGGAGAACTAGTTAGTGGTCTAACAGGAGCTGTTTAAATTCTTATTGGTGGCTATGAACATCATCTTTTAATTCAGTCTGGGAGTACCGTCCCTTCCAAGAATTCAAAGCCCAATGTGGCCAGACCTCCTTAACTGAGTAATATTTAATCTCCCAAAGTCACTACATTTGATATTATAGAAGTACTATTCAGTTAATATGCATCCTTATAAAAATCAATTATAATAAAGTTTCAAGTGTATACTTCCTCCTGCAATTCCCATTTTGATAAATGGCACTATTTTCCAAAGAGTCACCCAAGCCAAAATACAAAGTCATTCTGGACTCCTCCCTTTCATTCATTTATTAATCAACAATCTTATTATTTCTACTCACTGAGAGTCTCTCTTTATTTAAGAGTAAAGCTTCTACCCTTTTACTGTCACTTTGTTAAATCTCTAAGTTGTTTTCCTATATCCACTTATTCTTGTTCCCTGAAAATTTATTTTCTACATGTGATTTTCAGGCATCATCTCAAACTCAATGGATCAAAAAAAAATCCTACTTCCACACACTCCAAATGTTCCTCCCTCAACCTTTTTATCTAATTACATGGTAACACCATTTTTCTAACCTCTATTTTCAAAAATCTCTCTCTCATACAACATCAGATGCATAAGGATATCATACAGGTTCAACTTCGTTCATGTGCATGTAATTGACTATTTCTCACTGCCTTGTTCCACAAATATCCTTGTCCAGCCCATCAAGGGCTCTTTTATTCACAATTGTATCTCCAGATTACCAATGGAACTGTGCTTGACACATAATAAAAATTAGTTAGATATTTCGTGGCTTTGTTAAATCTATTTAAAAGTTATCTTTCTAAATATATATATATACATATATATATATATATACATATATATATATATACATATGTATATAATAATATATGTGTATACACATATGTATATGTTGCTTCTCAAGTGAAAAAACAATCAGTGAGGGGAGCCTGGGTGGCTCAGTTGATTGAGCGTCCGACTTTGGCTCAGGTCATGATCTCATGGTTCATAGGTTCAAGCCCTGCAACAGGCTCTGTGCTGACAGCTTAGAGCCTGGAGCCTGCTTGGGACGCTGTGTCTCTCTCTCACTGCCCCTTCCCCACTCATGCTCTGTCTCTCTCTCAAAAATAAATATACATTAAAAAAATAAGTAAATAAAAATAAAAAACCATCTGTGAGACTGACTACCACATGATTGTGGGAGGGACTCTTTTGACCTGGTCTCCAGTGAAAATGGTGAAAATCATTAAAAACTAAACAATAATTATTTAAACTCTTTGGAAATGGTCCTAAGGGAAAGTAGTAAATGAAGAAACATCTATTCAAGAATATCTATGAAAATTCAGCAAGAAAATCAAGAATATGGTATTTAAACAACAACAGCAACAACAAAATGTTTCCTCCTTCCCTGACCCAGGTCAATAAGGTGAAGACTGAACCCCAGGTTGCTACATCCAAGAACACACGGCTTTCTCTCCCCCCAGCTTCCATTCAAAGGGCTTTCTTCTTGAGAAAAGCAAGATATCAGCATTTTTCATTCTGCCCCTAATTACTCATTGCTAAAGCTAACTCCCAGGATGTGGCTGAAAGGTGAGAGCTCCATTTTTCAGGCCCATTATTGTCAAAAATTCATTTAGGCTGTGAAGAAGTCTTTTATCATTCTTATGTCCAGGTTGTCACATGAGATCTATTTTGATTTTCTCCCTATATGCATTTGGGATATTTTTCCTACCCACTGTTTTGGAATTTTTAAATGATTTACAAAGGAGTAGGTCTATTTGGACAAATTATGCAGGGTAGTTGCTGGGACTTCTTTGTCTAAAAATTCAGAATCTTCCCTTCTAGGGATTTTCTTTTTACTCACTTTATAATTTACTGCACTATTTTTTTTATATTTTACTTTTATTTTTCATCTTCATATTTTTGTCCCATTTTTTAGAAGAACTACCAAATTTAATTTTCCAATTTTTTTTAAATTTATTTATTTTTGAGAGAGAGAGAGTGTGAGCAGGGGAGGCTTGAACCCATAAGGGTGAGATCATGACCTGAGCCAAAGTTGGAGGCTCAGCCGAGCCACCTAGTTGCCCCTAATTTTCAAACTTTTGAGTGATATTGTTTTCAGTCTTGATATCATGTTTTTATTTTATGAGACCTACTTTGGTCTCTGGATGTTCTTTTATTTATAAACTTCTATCCTTGTATTGTGAATTCAGTATCCTTTCTTAAATATCTGATGGTATTTTTAATTATTTCTTTGAAATTTTATTCCTGTATCTGCACAGTATATTTTGATTTTCTTTTTTCTTCTATTTATTTAATATCTGTCTGGTAGACAAGTTTTGATGAAGTATCTGGCAATCATTGGATAGGAGGTCACACTTAAAGAGATACATTAAAAAGCTGAGTAGAAGCTGTGCTTGTCCCAGTTATCTAGCTGGAGTGAGTAGTTGGGATAATACTAAATATACATTTCTATAGTGGTTTTCCTTGGATTAAGCAGTTTTCCTAGAGAACTCTCTAATCTCTTACTTGAGATTAGTGTTCATGAGCTGAGTGGGAGAAGGATACCAGTGTTTTCATCATTCAATATCTAACCTTTCACTTCCTTCCTCTGTTTCTGGTATGATATCCTATCATGTTTTGAGCCTCAGTTCTCTAGGACAGCAATACCTTGGGGAAGGGATTTGCAGGACCTAAAGTCTACAAAAAATTATTCTATTTTGGCACCATCCAACACCTCATTTTATGAGAGACCTGATGTTCCCATTCTTGAGGTTTTATGCTGTTCTTCAGTGCACATCAGCTGACTTTTTGATTCTTTCACTGTCTACTTAGTTTCCACTTTCAGAGATCTGTTTAGCTGGATGACTCCTGTGCATCAATATTGCAACAAGAAATATCCTTATTCAATAAATAAATTATCCTTTTTTCTCTTTTTGTCTTTGTCCAGATTAACAACAACTTCCTCTTCTTTCCCTCTCCTTCTCATCTCCCCGACTCCTCCTCTTCCTCCTCCATTTTATAGAGGTTTCAACTGCAATAGTAAGATATATATATATATATATATATATATATATATATATATATATACACGTGTGTGTGTGTGTGTGTGTGTGTGTGTGTGTACAATCCATCATGTTTAACTCAAAGTTGAGTGCCTCTTGACTCTCTTCTGGAATGTTAATATGCTTTATAAATATTATATCTAAGTGTGTGTGTGTGTGTGTGTGTGTATATATGTATGTGTGTATATATATATATATATATATATATATATATATATATATACATAAATACATTATCCAGCCTTATATTACTATAGGTTAACAACTATTTTACAATTAGGTGGCTATAAAATAATAATGTTAAGAAAAAACATACTAAAAAAAACAGAAAATAGGTGTTACATAGAATGTGGATAAATTAGAACTCCTCTTGCTGCGGGTAATGTAAAATAATGCATCTGCTATAGAAAACAGTATGAAAGTTCCTAAGAAAACCCTAAATATAGAACTATCATATGATCCAACAATTTAATTCTAGATATATACCCCAAAGTAAGGAAAGCAGAGACTTAAAGAGATATTTGCATACCCATGTTCATAGTAGTTATTATTCACAATAGCTGAAAATGTCCATTGATGAATGAATGGATAAATAAATGTGGTCTATACACAACAGAATATCATTCTGCCTAAAAAGAAACAAAATCCTGACATAGTTTACAACTTGGGGTGAACTCTGAGGACATTATGCTTAGTGAAATAAGCCACTCACAAAAGGACAAATGTTTTATGATTCCACTTGTACGGGAGTACCTTGCATAATCAAATTTATAGAGACAAAAAGTAGAATGCTGGTTGGCAGAGACTGGAGGGAGGGACATGGGGAGTTATTATTTTTTAATGGGCAGAGAGTTTTAGTTGGGATGAAATAGTTCTAGAGATGGACAGTAGTGATGGCTGAACAAGAAGGCGAATGTATTTAATGCTACTAAACTATATAGAGTAAAACCTTGGATTGTGAGTAACTTGTGCTGTGAGTGTTCCACAAGATGAGCAAACATTTATAATCAATTTTAACTTGATAAAAGAGTGATATCTTGCAATACGAGTAGTATGTGACACTGAATGCTACATGATCACAACTGAGCCAATGGTTCTAGAAATTCACTTTGATACACAAGTGCTTTGGATTATGAGCACGTTTCCAGAATGAATTATGCTTGCACACCAAGGTTTTATTGTATTTAAATATGGTTAAAACAGTAAATTTTATGCTATGTATATATTTACCCACACATATACACACAGTGAATGGTTAGGGTAACTATCACTAAGAAGGTGCCCTTTGGACAAATGCTGGAGAAAGTTTAGGGGCTCAGCAATACTGAAACTCACAGAGAAGAAGGTCTATGCTACCAAAGTGGAGTAAAGAGAAAGGAGGTAAGAGATGAGACTAGAGAAGTAATGGGATGCGGAGAACTGATTGTGAAGAATGTTCAAGCTAAAAACTGAAAATAGACTATTAGATTTAACAATACCATAGTCACTATAGTTATTAGCAGATATTGGAAAAGAATACTTTTCATGGAGTGGTGGGCTCCAACCACTTACAGTGGGTGTATAAGAGAACTGGAGGAAAGTATATCTTAAAATATAAAATACAACAAGAGTCAAAAAAAACAATTGCCTTGCATCAAATCCAATATCCCCTCTTCAGGAAAAGAATGGAAACGGAATTTTGTAAGAGCAAAGAGGGGTTACAGATTGTCTAAGGTTTTGCACCATAGTTACTCTGAGCAATGATAGTTATTTTCTTATCTAACTTAGAATCTACTGAGCCAATCTTCATGCAGCTTCTTGTTTAGTCGAGGAGTTTCAGCTGACTTCTTTTTAGAGACTCAATTTGAGTCATAGCCTTTCTTTGTGGTTGAAGGGCAACATAATAATTAAGCCTAGATTTAACTTTACATTTTAAAGATACAACAAACCATTATGAGTCCTGTTTAATAAAAACTCCATTTTAATGGAGTTTAATATGAGTCCATTTAATTATTACGAATCCATTTAATAAAAAATTTCCCTGCTTTCTTCTTCAGCTCTAAGTAAATTAAATGAAATGGCCTCCAAGGTTATTGCTATTGCAGACTATATCAGAGTACAGGGTATTGAACCATAATCTACTTTCATCCCATTAGAGTTATGTCATTCTTAGTCTTCTGTTGTGACTAGACAATTAGATACAAAGGGTTTTCTAATGGATTTACTACAAGACATTAGGGGAGGAAATTTTCATGATCTTAGCTACTTTCTCTTCCCTTGAAGTGTAAACTATTAACTATTCTGAAAATCGATTAATTTGAATATCTTTCTGTGAGACAGCAAAGTTTTTGGTGATAATAATGACAGATATCAGTATATATATATATTTTTTCAGTATATATATATATATATATATTTTTTTTTTTAATGTAAAAAAAAAAGCCTGATAGGTAGTTAGGGACCTTTGGTTTTTTTCTCTGCAGTTCATTACTACTACTGTGTTTTAAATCCTTATCAAGTTTAGACCTGGATTAAACAATAGTCTCCTAATTGGTCTCTTTGGCTCTAGAGCCTCCTTTCTCCACACTTATGTGTGGTCAATCTTATTTTTTTTAATTCTTTTAATGTTTATTTACTTTTGAGAGAGAGAGAGAGAAACAGAGACACAGCGTGAGCATGGGAGGGGCAGAGAGGGAGACAGAATCCAAAGCAAGCTCCAGGCTCTGAGCTGTCAGCACAGAGCCTAAAGCAGGGCTCGAAGGCACAAACTGTGAGATCATGACCTGAGCCTAAGTCAGAGGCTTAATGAACTGAGCCACCCAGGCGCCCCTGTGTGATCAATCTTACTAAATCACAGCTATTACTGAATCACTTCGTACCATAAAAATAGTGTTTGTGGACTAAACATTGGTCCATTGAATTAAAATGTAGATATGTATGCAAATGTATATGTAGATATGTATGTATGAATGTATAAAAATAGATAACTGTGTATCTACTGAACTAAGCGACACACTTCACTAAATTTATAGCCAATATTCTTAAAACAATCCATTTATCAAATAACAATCTTTTCTTTTTCTCACTTGACAAATTTCTTGTTGAAATTACAAAGTATATGTAATTGGTTAAAGATTGCATATTTTACTATTTAGGGGATGATCTCTGGAAGATGCACAACTACACAAAAACTTATTCAAAATAACTATTAAGATTGTATGTGTGTGTGTGTGAGACTTTTCTAAACCTTTATCATGAAATTGAGTTTGTCTCTAAACAATAAAGAAAAAAAAATAGGCAGACCAAACTGCTTTTTTTTTCTCATGACAATGTAACTTACTCTCCTATTCAAAACAAAGCTGTAAACAGAGGGAAAACTGGACAAAGGTATAAAAACTTATGAAACAATTATTTTCATATTTTGGCTATCATGCAGAGCAAAACTCTGATCACTCAGAGGAGGGAGACAAATGAAAGGATTCCTACGGCAGCTGTGGATTTCTGTCTGCATGTACTTCCTAGAAAGGGAAAGGTGACCGAAAGCAGGACATGGCAATCTGCTGAGCTACAAAATGTTACCAGGTTTTGGGTAGATGGATGCAGTTGGAACTAGTGGAGTAGGTGCTGGACAGAAAGGAGAAGCATAAGAGATAGCTGAAGAACTCTGCAGAGGTCCTTCTGAATCTTGGCCAAATACTAACTTGCACATGTCAGTAATGACAAATCACGCACTGGAGGAAAATAAGAATTGTTGGAAAGCTATGAAGTGAACAATTCCCAGAACAACATAAGTTTGAGAGACATCTGAGTTTTTTATCCGGCCAGAATACAGACATTTATTTAAATTAGGAAATTAGTGGAGGCCACAGCAAGGTCATGCCATAGCATTAGGGCTAAATTTGATTACTCCTAAAAGAATTTACTAACAAGCTTTGAAAACAGTCTGCTCTGCAAGTAATATAACTACCTGACAAATCAATCCAGCCCTCTTTTAAGAAATAACACCAAACCTGAACATTCAATGATATTACATTCATAATGTCTGGCAACAGATGAAAACTAACTAAAAATGTATAGATTTTTATTGCTTTCATAAGGAATTGCCATGACTTTAGTGGCTGGAACCTACACAAACCTATTGTCCACAGGGCTGTAGGTCAAATTATTGTAAGAGTCTCACCAGACTGAAATCAAGGCATTGACAGGCTCTATCCCTTACTAGAGGCTTTAGCCAATAATTTGTTTCCTGCTTACTTGGATTGTTAGCAGTATCAGCTCCTTGTGGCTTTAGGACTGAGACCCCTTATTCACCTTATTTACAGTCTTGCTGACAGTAACATCAGAGTCATTCCCAGCCTCAAGTAGCTATCACATTAATGGGCACATAGTCCCCTTCCTCCATATTCAAAACCAGGAATGGAGGTACATTCTTTCTAATGTTGTATCTCTCTGACCTCAGTCATGAAGTTTTCTACTCTTAAGGACTCCTGTAATTAAGCTAGGCCCACCTATATAATCCAGTGTAATTTCTTCATTCCTCATTCCTCAGTGTCTGTAACAATAATGGCAAAGTCCCCTTTATCATATAAAGTACCATATTCATAGATTCCAGAGATTAGAACATGAACATACTTGGGGCAGATGACAACACTATTTGTCTATCATGTCACATGAAAAAACAAAAAAAGTGAAACTTCTAACAAAAATGGAAATCAATCTCTATGTATAACCTCAGAAATGACAGAGATTCTTGATTTCTATTAAATTTAGTGACAGATAAAGATATATAAATATACAATTATAAATGTGATAAGCAATTATAAGAAAAACATCAAATAATGAGGGGATGAATTGAAGACATAAGAAAAAGATAACAAATTGAAATTACAGGGACAAATATGTAATGTGTGAAAGGGAAAACTTATTCAAATTTAACAGCAGAGTAGGTACTAGAGTAGAAAATATGAGTAAATTTGCACACGTAGTGACAGAAACTATCCAAACTGCGGCTCAGAAAGGTAGAAACAAAAAGCTTGAAAAAATGAACAGGATTTCAGTGACTTATGGCAGAATAACATGTGATTCAATATATGTGTATTGAAGGACACGAGAAAGAGGAAAAGCATTTAACAAAATAGCAGCTAAAGAATTTCCAAGTGAGATTTTTTTTGAAAGTTAAACTCACAGATCCAAGAAATACAAAAACTTATTCAGGGTAACAGCAACTACAATAATACAACAAAATATAGCATAGTAAATTGTTGAAACAATACAACAAAGTATAGTGTAAGTACGTTGTTGAAAATCAATAATGAAGAGAGATTCTTTTTAAAAATTTTTTAATGTTTATTTATTTTTGAGATAGAGAGAGAGAGAGAGACAAAGCGCGAGCAGGAGAGGGACGGAGAAGGAGACAGCTGAGCTGTCAGCACACAGCCAGATGCAGCAGGGCTCCAACCCACAGCCTGTGAGATCGTGACCCGAGCCGAAGTCGGACGCTAGTCGACCAGGCTCAGTCGACTGAGCCACCCAAGCGTCCCAGTTAGTAATAAAGAGAAATTCTTAGAGACAGTCAGAAAAAACAGACAGTACATATAAAGAGGAATAAGGACAATGACTACAGAAACTTTCACCACAATCTATGCTAGTCAGAAATCAATGGCGAGATATCTTTAAAGTACTAAAACAAAATATACTGTCAAGTTACAATTTTTGTTTTGTTTGGTTTGGTTTTTCAGTAAAAAAAAGAAAGGAAGAGAGCTGGATTTTTCAAACATTTAGAAACTAAATAAAGTTTTACATAAATCTCAAATGCAAATTCTAAGTTCAGAGAACTCTCAAGGGAAATCAGTAAATTAGCAAATTTGAACTGAATGAACAAACCCCCCATATTTAAATATGTGGGATACTGCTTAAACAGAAGGAAATCTATAGCATTAAAAACTTATGTTGGGAAAGAACTGTTTACAATTAGAAACTTAAGCTTACAACTCAAGAAACGAGAAAAAAATAGCAAGGTAACACCGAGTATGCAAAAGAAGGAAATAATAAAAATCAGAAGCTAATAAAGTTGAAATAGAAAAAAAAAAGAAAATTCTATGAAACTATAAAACAATTCTTAAAGATCAGTAAAATTGATCAGGAAAAAAAGAGAACATACAAAAAATATAAAAAAATTAGAAAGCTGATGTCAGTACAAACTTCACAGAGTTAATAAAACATTTAAGAAGGCATAATGGTATATGTAGAAAATTCTGGAACATAGGGGTCTTGTGGATGTGATTAAGTGTGGCACTTTGAGATGGGCTTCTCCTGTTAGCCAGGTGGGCCTAATGTGATCACCAGTATCTATAAGTGAGACAGAAGAGTCAGAGGGAGGGCGCCTGTGTGGCTCAGTTGGATAAGCACTCAACTCCGGCTCAGGTCATGATCTCACAGATTGTGAGTTCGAACCCTGCATTGGGCTGTGTGCTGACAGCTCAGAGCCTACAGCCTGCTTTGGATTCTGTGTTTCCCTCTCTTTCTGCCCCTCCCCCGCTCATGCTCTGTCTCTTTCTGTCTCTCAAAAATCAATAAACTTTAAAAAAAAATAAAGAAAAGTCAGAGGCAGAGTGATGCAGCATCAAGAAGACTCGACTGACCATTGCTGGCTTTGAAGATTGAAGAGGGCCACAAGCCAAGGAATGTTGACAGCCTCTAGAAACTGGAAATGGCAAGAGAATGGGAGTCTAGAGCCTCAGGAAGGAATACAGATGTGCTTACAGGAATAGGTTGCACTCCGGTGAGTACTCCAGTAAAACCCATTCTGGATTTCTGGCTGGGAAGAATAAGATAATAAATTTGTATGTTTTTAAGACACCATGTTTTTATTATTGTCATTTTTATTTTATTACTAGCTAGAAAGACTTTTCATTATGCAAGTGTATTTCTTCCAAGAGTTGTCCCGATGTAATCTCAAGAGTCCTAAATATTAACTCCTTTAAAAAAAACTTCCTTTTTATTTTTCATTACTGTATTACTAAAAATCCTGGGCCATGAAGAGTTTGCCCAAATTCC